>NC_054538.1:30019091-30384091 GCF_017654505.1 Polyodon spathula | reverse complement strand
TTTTAAATAACTTTAGCATAACTGAGGCAGAAGTGTTAAAGGGACTAGGAGCTCTTAAAATAAACAAATCCCCTGGGCCGGATGAGATCCTCCCAGTAGTACTCAAAGAAATGAAAGAAGTAATTTACAAACCGCTAACCAAGATCATGCAGCAGTCTCTTGACACAGGGGTGGTACCGACAGACTGGAAAATTGCAAACGTAATACCAATCCACAAAAAGGGAAACAAAACTGAACCAGGTAACTACAGACCAGTAAGCCTGACTTCTATTATATGCAAACTTATGGAAACTATAATAAGATCCAAAATGGAAAATTACCTATATGGTAACAGGGTACTGGGAGACAGTCAACATGGTTTTAGGAAAGGGAGATCGTGCCTAACTAACTTGCTTGATTTTTTTGAGGATGCAACATCGATAATGAATAATTGCAAAGCATATGACATGGTTTATTTAGATTTCCAGAAAGCTTTTGACAAAGTCCCGCACAAAAGATTAATTCTCAAACTGAACGCAGTTGGGATTCAAGGAAACACATGTACATGGATTAGGGAGTGGTTAACATGTAGAAAACAGAAAGTACTGATTAGAGGAAAAACCTCAGAATGGAGTGTGGTAACCAGCGGTGTACCACAGGGATCAGTATTAGGTCCTCTGCTATTCCTAATCTACATTAATGATTTAGATTCTGGTATAGTAAGCAAACTTGTTAAATTTGCAGACGACACAAAAGTAGGAGGAGTGGCAAACACTGTTGCAGCAGCAAAGGTCATTCAAAATGATCTAGACAAGATTCAGAACTGGGCAGACACATGGCAAATGACATTTAATAGAGAAAAGTGTAAGGTACTGCACGCAGGAAATAAAAATGTACATTATAAATATCATATGGGAGATATTGAAATTGGAGAAGGAATCTATGAAAAAGACCTAGGAGTTTTTGTTGACTCAGAAATGTCTTCGTCTAGACAATGTGGGGAAGCTATAAAAAAGGCTAACAAGATGCTCAGATACATTGTGAAAAGTGTTGAATTTAAATCAAGGGAAGTAATGTTAAAACTGTACAATGCACTAGTAAGACCTCATCTTGAATATTGTGTGCAGTTCTGGTCACCTCGCTATAAAAAAGATATTGCTGCTCTAGAAAGAGTGCAAAGAAGAGCGACCAGAATTATTCCGGGCTTAAAAGGCATGTCATATGCAGACAGGCTAAAAGAATTGAATCTGTTCAGTCTTGAACAAAGAAGACTACGTGGCGACCTAATTCAAGCATTCAAAATTCTAAAAGGTATTGACAGTGTCGACCCAAGGGACTTTTTCAGCCTGAAAAAAGAAACAAGGACCAGGGGTCACAAATGGAGTTTAGAAAAAGGGGCATTCAGAACAGAAAATAGGAGGCACTTTTTTACACAGAGAATTGTGAGGGTCTGGAATCAACTCCCCAGGAATGTTGTTGAAGCTGACACCCTGGGATCCTTCAAGAAGCTGCTTGATGAGATTTTGGGATCAATAAGCTACTAACAACCAAACGAGCAAGATGGGCCGAATGGCCTCCTCTCGTTTGTAAACTTTCTTATGTTCTTATGTTCTTATGTATTGTTTACTTGTTGAATTTACTTCAGAAAGTAAATACAAAGAATAATGTATTAATGTTGTAATAAAGCATTATATTGTGTGCTTGAGAGCAATTTATACCTTTGTTTTACAACATAGTCACACAAAAATAACACTTTGTATTTGTGCTAGGTATAATGCCTCCGAATACACCTGCAACCTGTGCCGATTATGCAAGATAAACAGGTTTTTTTTTTTTTTTTAAAGCATCAGAATAATATTATACTCACAGTTCATCCTTGGATTTATTGTAGTGTAAGACTGAACTTTTTATTTTTATTTGCCAGTTTGGATTTGGGGGACTGCACCTATAAGTTTCGTTTTGGACTATTGTGTTTGCCAGAGAAAGACCCGTGAACTGACAGTAAGGTTATAACAAAGCAGATGTGACAAAAAGAGACACACAGGAAAAGCGAGAGAGAGAAGCAGCAGTAAGATATACTCCTTACCTATTTTCTTTTGTTTTGTGTAAACTACGCTGTGTTCCGATTGAGAAAATGAATAAAATGGTTGCAGGCCAAGGAAAGCATCACAAAGGACAATCGCTTAAAGTTTGCAGAACGGCATTTGAATGATGGATATGAGTTCTGGTCAAAGGTATTGTGGAGTGATGAAACATGCTGATAGTTACGTTTAGAGAAAGTCTGGTGAGGCGTGTAAAGCATGGTGGTAATATCCTCCTGTGGGGCTGTTTTTCCTCTAATGGCACAGGAAATTTAGTTCCAATGCATGGTATAATGGATTCCATAGCATACCAAAAGATATTGGCAAATCATCTGAAACCCTCCGCTACAAAACCTGGTTTAAAGTGCAACTGGACGTACCAATGCGACAACGATCCAAAGCACACATTAATCTACTTCAGAATGGTTAAAGAAGAATAAAGTCAAGGTTCTGGAATGGCCTAGTCAAAGTCCCAATCTAAATCCGATTGTGAATCTTTGGTATGAGTTGAAGAAGGCTGTGCACAAGAGAAGTCCTCGGAATTTGAATGAACTGAAACAATTTTGCATTGAAGAATGGTCAAAAATCACTAAAGAATCATGCCAAAAGCTCATTGACAAATATCCTAATCGTTTAAAAGAGGTTATTATTGCTAAAGGTGCCTCAACTAGCTATTAATTACATTTTCTTTGTCAAGGTATGAATACTTTTGAATTAGCATTTTTGGAGTTTTGCAAAAGAATTGTTGAAGTAAATAATTGTAGACATCTATTTCTTGTAACTTTTGCTACAAAAGATTTTTCCTAAAATTCTTTGTTTTCGAGAAATTTCTAGAAATTCTAAATTTCAGTAATATATTACAATATATATTTACAATAGTTACAATATATATATATATATATATATATATATATATATATATATATATATATATATATATATATATATATATATATATATATATATAATTTACTGAAAATAAAATAGGTGGATAACAGTGTTTGACTTGTAGTGGATTTCCTGTTTACATCAACAATGAGGCATGGTAGGTCCTCAAGGCCCTTTGGCACTTTCCAGCTCACCAGTGCCCAGCTGTTCCTGGGAATACAGTACTTAGTGGGGTCTCCTTCCAGAGGCACCCATCAGTTATGAGCGTTTTTTAGTTTGACACCTTCACTAAAAACAAACAAGTCTTGGCTTTTGCACCACGGGTCCCCCACCCCCAGGATGGATTTAGAAAGACTGAAATGTTGTATCATGTCTCTGCAGTGTTTTACATATGCAGCTGATGAAATGCTCTACCTAATACTTTTGTGTGGCCAGAAAGCCGAGTGAGTTTTGTGGTTGCTTTTCTCTGTGTGGCACAGTAGTACAAGGCTGTTATCTTGACTGGATGAGTGGATAAACTGGATATTAGGATGCCAGATCGTCTGTGATGCAGAACAAACACCGTAGGTCTTTCTGACCTTATTCCTAATGCATTTGGTCTGCATTTAATTGTATGTGTGTATGGCTGTCTGTATTGAAGTGTTTTTACTCATGAGATGTGCATGTGCTGATTTTGGCATATGTTAAACTGCACCCAAAAAATAAAGGAGAAATACTTTTGAACATTGTGGCTTGGTTTTAAATTACCAGACAATACCTTTGTTTCACCTATAGAATGTAACTTTGACCTTGTATTTGTTAGTATTATCAGTGCAACGGATAAGATTCACTAAGCTGGAAATGTTTCAGAATTAGTGTAAAACAACCTTATTTTGAAAGATTTACAGTGGTTTGGCTTTGGAGCAAAAACTTACTAAATCTAGCCCTTAGGTTAAAATCTGAGTTAACAGTTGAGTGCTTCTTCCTTTGAATGGGGAACGTGATCCTTATTAACAGAAAATATTTCTTGGAATGCCTTTTCTAACAGAATGCATTTAATATTATAATAACCAGTAACAGTCTTGAAATATGAAAGTCATATCAAAGTAATTACAACACGAAGGAAAGTTTAATTTTAGTTAGCTAGAAGCAATACAATTACATTTAAAAGTTTCTTTAATTTTCTTCTGTTGGATTTTTTTTTAAAAATGCATTTGCAAATGCTATTTCATTATTAGGCTCTGTGTATATGTCTCTCTGTTTTGTCTGTGTCTCCGTATGAGTCTATATTAATTATCTAAATTGTGGCGGATCTTAATTCTGCCACCTGAATATTCAAAAGCCTTCTCTTTCAGTGAGCTCTTTCTATTTTATGTAGTTATGCTAAATAAAGGAGTCAGTTTATCATGCCTATAAGAAAACACCATCAAACTCTACTCCTTATAATGTTTTAGCCTCACTTTTATATGTTGAAATATCCTTGGTATCAAAGGGTTTGTTCTGATAAAATCCTTAAATAACTCCATGATTAGGGTACTTCAAAGAAGTTCCTAAACACTAGGCACCCCAGTGATATGCAGTGATAAGTTGGATTAGATCTTGGAGTCTGTTCAATTGAACTAAACTGTGTTGAGTTTAAATACCATTACATAAGGGGGCTGTGTAGTGTATTTTAATGTATGTAAGTAGGTTTGACCCTATTTGAAAATGTAAAGAGTGACAGTATTTAGATCAATTGAATAGACCTTCTTAACTTGATATAAAGCGATAGATGACAATGACTGTTGCTTTTTTCTCATTGCTGTGACTCTTAATTAAGAGGAGCTATGATGTATAAAGCCTCAACCATTTCTCCCAAGTCTCATGTTCAAATACAGCCTCACACTACAGTTTAGTTGTACAAAGCCATCATCACTGTTCAGACTTGTCACAGTGTAACTCTTCTGGCAGGCAGTCTTTTTGCGGGATGAGCGTGGAAAAACATGTAAGGCTTGCCTGTAAAATGCTGTGGACTCCTCATCAACTCATTCACTTACATTTGCTTCAGCAGATGTCCCCAGTGTTTTTGTTTACTTCTATTCAATCAGTAGTCAGCATCAACATTTGTAAGCAGTGACCCCATCAGCATGTCGACCAAGTCAGTAACTTTGGAAAGGTCACGTCTGTTGCTTCCATACTGTCCACAGCTGTCTGAAAACTTTAGAAAGGACAATGCAGAGAATGGCCTATAGTCAAAGTTACTGTTGGATCTCCAGGCCGGGGCATGTGTGCTGGGGGAGGGGTGGTGGTGGTTGGCTGTTCCTTTTGAGATGATTCCTTCCAAGTAATAGCCAAACAAAAACCTGCTAAGGCGGCACTGGCATGTTTTCGTTTTCTCAATGACCTGTGCCCACCCATGCAACCTCACAGAGTCTGTGACACCTAAACCATAGTGGAGCTTTGTCCTCTGAGTGTTTGGCACTAAACACACTTCTGCAGGGCTCACCGCACCTCTGGATTGTGAACAGATTAAGATCAGCTGTGTTCTCAAGAAGCGAAAACACAACACACATGCATAATCACGCACGCAGGGAAATGGTGAATCTTTTGTGAAGCGTCCTGCATTTGAGCAGCTGTACTTAAACATTTCTGGTGGTTAAACAGTTGGATCTCTGCTATCTTGAAAGCAAGAGGAGTTCACTAATATTGAAAGCCATAAAAGAGAACTAGTTGAAGGCAATATTTTGCATTCTAATAACATATTTAGGGTCCTATTTTTAAGCAATTATAAAAGAACAATACTTGACAGAAATTGCTGAGTTTCAGGAAGGAGATGTTCAGTTTTGTTCCAAGTTATTACTTACTAGTTTTAATACCATTAACATTGTTTAATTCCTCTCTGAAGAAGAAAAAAAATGCCTAAGGAGCAGGAGTCAGATGCCCCAATTATAGTATTATGACTATCAGAATATGGCAAAGATTTTTAATTTTTTTGTATCTAAATTTAATTAGAAGATATTATAAGGTAGTAAACTGTTTTATTGGATCAAATAAACAAAAAAATGTATTGAACTGCAATTCTTCGAGGTATTGTTTTATTTGAGTTTTTCTTTGTTAACTCAAAATTACTCTTTTGGGAGGTGTGTGATGTGTGCTGTAGAATAAGTGTTTTATTAAAGACATAATTTAACAGAATTCCTGGCAGCAGAATGCAGAGGCATAGTAGCTGTACATTGGTGGCAAGACAATAATGGAGAGGCTAAGGAGGGAGGACTGAGTTATGAAACATATGCAGCCGTAAAGCACAACCGTGAAGGTGAAGATAATTTAATTTCAAAACAGTCCCTGCCTAATTTGAAGGTATTTGGCCTCAGTCTTTGTCTTCAATTCCTCCTTTACTGGGACTTTCAATGTGCCTGCCTCTGGGTCTTTACCCACAGAGTGGAAAATCCTGATTTGGAAATCAGCTTGTTTGAAAGGCAGCAGCAGCTGGTTTGAAAATATTGTGTAGGTTGTTGGGTTATTTCTTTTTTTGCCTGGAAAAAATGTTCAGAAGGAATAAAAAAGGAATGAAAAAAACTGGGACTATGAACTGAAACTAATGCTTTTGGGAGAGTTCCCCTACAAATACCTAATTTCAACTTTAAACACATTTTACTACTAAAACTGATATATTGAGGACTATTAATGCATAATAACAACATGTCAGAATCCATAAAGCACAGCAATCAAAAGCATTCCCAAAAATCTATGCTAGATGGATATAATCCTACCTATAAATGCTGTCATTTTTGGTGGTGTAACTGTTTAAGTGTGACTCTAGATATATTTGTAAATGTAAGTGATTCCATTTTTCAGTTGGGTTATCCCCAAATCTGAACCCCATTATAAGCAATCCAAGTGGAGTCTGAAAGCTGCTGTGCATATTTTCAGGTGTCACAGATGCCCTTCGCGCAGACTCAGAATTCTAGAGAAGCCTCTGTTTGTATTTGGTGTCATCCAATAGTACATCAGGGCCATGCCACGTTTTATTACTGCATCATTAAGTCAGCATCTGTTTCGTATTTCAGGAGAAACCCGATGCCAGCCCGACATCGCTCCAGCTCCAGTCACAAATTGAAGTAAGTTCTGAATTTACACAAATCCAGTCGAATATAATGTCCTCAAAGCAATGTGCGACATGAGTCAACCTTGTGTTCTCACTGCCATGATCTTCTTCCTCCACAGGAGTCTCTTGGCTTTAGCAGCACAGTGTCCACACCAGAGACCGAGAGGAAGTAAGTTTCTTCTGAAAACTGATACTAGTTACTGACTAAGGTGTCAAGGATCATTTCTTTTCAAGCCTTTGTTAAAAAAAAAAAAAATGCGTCTTGGCATGCTGTCCACCAGTCTTTCACATTGATGTTGGGTGACTTTATACCACTCCTGGCGCAAATATTCAAGCAGCTCGGCTTTGTTTGATGGCTTGTGCCCATCCGTCTTCCTCTGATTACATTCCAGAGGTTTTCAATGGGGTTCAAGTCTGGAGATTGGGCTGGCCATGACAGGGTCTTGATCTGGTGGTCCTCCATCCACACCTTGATTGACCTGGCTGTGTGGCATGGAGCATTGTCCTGCTGGAAAAACCAATCCTCAGAGTTGGGGAACATTGTCAGAGGAGAAAGAAGCAAGTTTTCTTCCAGGACAACCTTGTACTTGGCTTGATTCATGCGCCCTTCACAAAGACAAATCTGCCCGTTTCCAGCCTTGCTGAAGCACCCCCAGATGAGTCCAATTTTCAGCTTTGCCCAACACCTGGTCATGTAATGGTTAGACGGAGACCTGGAGAGGCCTACAAGCCACAGTGTCTCGCACCCACTGTGAAATGTGGTGGAGGATCGGTGATGATCTGGGGGTGCTTCAGCAAGGCTGGAATCGGGCAGCTTTGGCATGAATCAAGCCAAGTACAAGGTTGTCCTGGAAGAAAACTTGCTTCCTTCTGCTCTGACAATGTTCCACAACTCTGAGAATTGTTTTTTCCAGCAGGACAATGCTCCATGCCACACAGCCAGGTCAATCAAGGTGTGGATGGAGGACCACCAGATCAAGACCCTGTCATGGCCAACCCAATCTCCAGACCTGAACCCCATTGAAAACCTCTGGAGTGTGATCAAGAGGAAGATGGATGGTCACAAGCCATCAAACAAAGCCGAGCTGCTTGAATATTTGCGCCAGGAGTGGCATAAAGTCACCCAACATCAATGTGAAAGACTGGTGGAGAGCATGCCAAGACGCATGAAAGCTGTGCTTGAAAATCAGGGTTATTCCACCAAATATTGATTTCTGAACTCTTCCTAAGTTAAAACATTAGTATTGTGTTGTTTAAAAATGAATATGAACTTATTTTCTTTGCATTATTCGAGGACTGACAACTGCATCTTTTTTGGTTATTTTGACCAGTTGTCATTTCTGCAAATAAATGCTAAATGACAATATTTTTATTTGGAATTTTGGATAAATGTTGTCAGTAGTTTATAGAATAAAACAAAAATGTTCATTTTACCCAAACACATACCTATAAATAGTAAAACCAGAGAAACTGATAATTTTGCAGTGGATATATATATATAGTTTTAAAAACACAACTGACAAAACAGATGGCCAAATGCATGTCAAAACTGTCCTTTGGGGTGGAGGATAGTAAACATGTCTTCATATATAGTCAGTGACTGACCCAAGATCCCTTGTGATTCAACCACTTGGACACATAACATTCCAAGTTAGGATTTGTATTAAAACAGGATAAGATGAATGCCTCAGATACCTTCATGTGTTCTGGACACTTACGGAAGTGACCAACATAAAAGCCACACTAACTCCCGCTAAAACAGTGCTTCCACATTTCCCACTGACCTTGGGCGATTCGCAAATATTGAGCTTCCTGCTTTTGTGTCTTCCATTGGATGGAGTGTCCTGATAGTAAAGGAGGCAAAATTAGAAAGACAGAAAAAACTACCAAACTAAACACTCCCCAACTACACACAAAGATACTTGATCACACACATACACAGTTCTATATTCAGACTCCTGACATCTTAACATATACAAACACACAAACACCTAAATAAATCGTATTAAACATAATTTAACATATTTTAATCACAGAATGTAGATGACTATATCTGGGGACAATTTTATAATTTGCATGCATCAAATAGACATCCCCTTCTAGATAGCCTTTATTGTCACAGTATATGCAGAAACCCTTACTCATCACAACATCTCATGGACCCTGCTGGATGATGAGTCCCCTCAGGCTGACCACAGAATTTGTATCAGTTCAGGGGAAGTGGGTGAAGACATGATAAATGCAAATCAGTAAAAGTATTTGCCTCAGGAAAGTGAATTATCCCATGTGTGTGGGTGTTCCAAAGGGAGATTATTTTCCTTAAATTGATGAGTAGAAAAACTTGCCTGACACGCAGTTTTGCTTGTTTTCAATGGTTAAATCGTTTTTAAAGATGGCAGCTGGTCAGGTGTTATCTTTGGAACTGTAATGAGCCTGGGCTTCAATGACAGGGTTATGTCGTCCCCCCCCCCCTGCCCCTCTAAACAGGGCAACTTAGAGAACTTGTAGCTTCCAGGCAGCAGTTATGTATCACTGTGAAACACTAAACAAGAGCCAAGACAACTTTGATTAGTAGTATCTGTAGGCCATGTGTGCATCAGGAAATCCAAATAAAATCCTGCTACCTTGAACTCTAAATGCTACATCCTGTCTCAATGTATTGGGTCGATTTGCATTGTTCATATGAGGCTATTTGTGATATTTTTACGCAAGCTGCTTTGTAACCAGAAGTCTCCCTTGTCAGATGTGTAAGAGAAACACTGATGCTACTGCCTTGTATGGTCAGCAGATAGCAGCTAATAACTAAAACTAATCTAAAACAACCTGTGGTTAAGCTTTTCTGCTATGTCAGTGGGGATGTTGATTCTTGGTATTTTAAGTGTTTGAAACAGTTTTGGTTTTGATGAGTTCTGTTCTGTTCTGTTTTTGTAGACCTTGTTTCCAAATAAACATTCTATAAACACTTTTAATATTATGCTACTCCATGATATATGTATATTTATTTCTTGCCAAGTAAGATTTACTTCCGGATAGATAATCTGCTGATTGACTTGTTATTTTGGCTGCAGTTAAAAGCAAACAACGGTCTACTAACTAGATTGCAAACTTCAAATTAAAATTCAAAAGTATTTATTTAACCAGGTAGAACCTTTTGAGATGTACACTTCATTTTCTAATTAAGTTCTGGACAAAGAGAAGGCAGCAAGAAATAACATTATAAAGTCATTGGAAAAAAAGAGACAATTATTCAAACAGGGCAAAAACAGAAACAATCAGAAAAACAGTAATACAAAATAAAACCATAGAAGTAAACAACTCAAATGTACATGTTCCTAGTATTAGACAATATTTAAAGTATTTGCAACTCTAGTCAGATTTAAAATAATTATGAGTTGTATTGTGAAGTGGCCTTTTTATGTTTGAAAGCAATGAATTCCAAAGATTAGATGCCTGATATACAAAGGCACTTTGGCCCATATGAGATCTCAATTTAGGGATTTTAAAAATAGACACATCATTTGATCTTCGTGCACAGGTAGATTTGCATGTCTCCAATAGAGATGTAAGGTAACTGTCATCAAAGTTTGCTCTAGTTGGAAACATTGTTGGTCCCTTGGAAGCAGTTGACAAGGTTGGATAGGAATGGCTCCTGAATTAGCTTCATTATAGTTCTGAGGAAGCTAGATGGTTAAGTAAATGACTTCTCTTTCCATCATTGTCAGTTCAGTTTTTTTCCTGAACAAACCCATCACGTGTTAAAGTTGATAATACGCACTTACAGGAGTGAGTCCCGCCGACAGGACATTTTCAGAGAAGAAGCCCTTGTTTCTGTACAGTGGTGTTAAAGAAAAATCAGATTCCAAAAAGGAAGATAAAGCAATCTGTGTAGTACTGAGTGAGAGTCACATCTACTCTGTTGTACAAGTGGTCTCTTGCCATACAATGTGGGTATTAGCAATAGAGTGTATGCCTTTTAATATCCAGAGATGCATTTTGTGGTCTGAAATATTTCTAATGCATTCATTGCCAGAGATAACATCAAGCTAATTTGTAAAGGGAATAAGTGAGCTGTTGAAGTGCTTTGTATTCATAGGTCACATTTTTTTTCAAAGGTTAAAGAGATTCAGATCATGAAGCTCATTGTTTTATCATATGCAGTTACCACCGAAGTAGATGTAATCTTTTTGGTTGAAGCTCTTGCAATTTAAGATATGCATTAAAAGCATTTTAAAAGCTTTCTGTGAGCGATATTTGTTAACAAAGGAATTTCATTAAAAAAAATAAATAATCATACAGTTTAAATATCCATTTCACTCACAGGAAAGTTGTGTTTAAAAAACCAAAAATAAAAGAAAGTAAATAGAATTGAATTAAAAATAAAAGATTTCCTGTAACTTTTTTAACGTCAGTTTGTTACAGGTTAATTCATAGTATTAATACAAAGGTGTGGTGTTAAAGGAAGATCTTTTTCACTTGTTTTCTAATAGTATTGTACAATGGAGGCAGACATTATTTTTCTGCTGGGAAATGGATCGCTGTTTATTTTCCCTGCTTGAAGGGCCGCTGCCATGGCAACATAATGATATGATAATTAAATGGGGGCCTCTTTGTGTTCCACCCTCTTTCTCACACTGATGCCAGCAAGGTCAAGCCCCTGTAGCCTTGTTTTGCCTTCAGGTTCATGCAAATTTGATAAGAATACTGAAGACCCATTTTCCTCCAGACTCCTTGCTCCTGGTAAATAAATGATCATGTATTCAATACATTTATAGGAGCAGTCAGTTTTTACACTAATTATGGCCCTGCCTCCTGGACAATACATGCAGAATACTTCATTGTCAATCAGATCTCCAGCCTATTTTTGAGTTTTTGTTTACATTTTACAACCTCTCTCTCCCACCCCACTCTATTTCTTTATTTATTGAAAATCAATTCAAAAAATATTTTTCTATTTGTATAAATTAATAAATTAGTAATATATATATATATATATATATATATAGTATATATATATATACATATATATATATATATATATTTAGAAAAAAAAACAACAACAACAACCACCACCACCTATGTTTGTTTTTTATAAAAATCTGTATTAGAGTTTGTTTTGGGTTATATGTCAGGTAAACAGCTTAGCTGTCCTGCGTGTTAGTCAGGGACCTGCATACGTTTAGTTAGTGCGCAATGAGACCTAGGTGTTTGTTTGTTTTTGTTTGTTGATTTATTTTTAAATAAAAGTGCGCGAAAGCGCTTTAAAAATCAAAGTTTTTATTTCTGGGTCGCATTCTTAAAGGGGCACGAACACGATCTACGGCCAGATCTGTTCATATATATATATATATATATATATATATATATATATATATATATATATATATATATATATATATAATGGATTCCCTGTGAGTTGCTGAGTAATGTAAAATAATTGTTTAAACACACATTATAGTATCACTGCATACAGTCGTCTCTGCATATAGGAACACCTGCTCAGAGAACACTTTGGATTAGGGAACAACCTTGAGGTGAAACAGAATTTTCCCATTCTAAATGTTCCACCTAAAGGAACAGGAACTTCACTTAAAAGAACACCTTTTTGGCACAGACAACAATGCTTTGCTAACTGATTCAATACTGATACAGTACTGTTTTGTAACCTGATAACTCATCGGTTATGCTAGAGCTGCTGCTTCATTTTTAACCTTAATGTATCTCGAGGAGTTTTGTTAATTTAGTGAGTCAGTTAGTTGTTATTATAAATTTTATTATATTTTATTAACATACACTTGCCTATTGCTTTTCTCTTATTCTGTTCATTTCATATGTTAATGCACGTGCGTCATGACAAGTAATAAATATTTTTGTATTTATTGATGATACAGTACTGTTTTGTAACCTGATAACTCATCCGGTGGTCAACTCTCTTTTTCGAGAACACTTCGGGTAAAATGAACACTTGGCTTGCTTCCTGAGGGGTGTTCTCTTAGCCAGTGATTATTGTATACAAAATGTACTTCTTATTTAAATTGAAATGTAACCAGTTCTGTTTAGACATACCATTGAGAATTAGATTTTATTTTAGTGTTCAAAGGGCATGCTATCTACTAACCGCAGTTGGCTTGGTCGTAAGAAAGCTTTATCTCAGTCTTTCCAAGGCAGTGGCAACACTATGTAGAATACAACTCAATTAGAGGCTGCATGTCAGTCTACAATAAAATAAAGCCTTCCCCACCCCCATTGAATGAAATGGCTGTTTGCTTGTCAGACGTGCAGTGCAGTCTGATGTCAAGTTTCACTGCATCATTAACTTTTGGGATACAGTTAGCACATGAATGGAGGGACACAAATCTCTCGTATTGTTGAGATTCCTAACTTTTACCCAGCAGAATGGGGCTGTGAAAATTGAATATCATTTTACTGCTTAGGGTATGTTTTTCAAAATGTTTGGCAAGTTCAGTTACTTTTAGCACTATGAAGAAGAATTTGTTTTAAAATGAATGACATTACAAATACTTTTCTAGTTAACACCAATAGCTGGAGTTAAAAGTTGCATAAACCCTTTGCTAAGTGTTATAGATATGGACTTGACACCCATTCAGTTTATCTTAATTTAAATCTGGTAGGAACTGTTGGTCTTTTCAAAGCTTCCAGATAGGTTATTCAAGATTTTTGCATTGGAAGACAAGCGTAACTTGACCAATAAGTTGCCAACAGTTCCATCAAAACATTATGGATTAAAGACAACATTCCTCCGCCCAGGAGAGCAAACACCAAGAAAAGGTGTTAGAAGCTAGCCTCACCCAGGACAACTGGAAGGTGCTAGAGACTGGAAGATGCTGACAGATGTTGGTTAATGGCTTATTTTTCCACCTGAGATTGCCACCACTAACCTTCAACCAGATATTGTCTTGTGGTCTGGATCAGCATGCCATGTTCAGCTGGTAGGGTTAACAGTGCCATGGGAGGATGCTGTAGATGAGGCGTACGAGAGGAAGAAACTGCAGTATGCTCAACTAGCCACTGAAGCGGAACAGTGAGGATGGAGAGTCCGGGTTTACCCAGTGGAGGTGGGTTATCAAGGATTTGTGGCACACTCTACAGTCCAGTTTCTCAGAGACGTCAGATTCGGTGGGCAAGAGTTGCATCGCACAGTGAAGAACTTACCTGATGCAGCAGAGAAGAGCAGCAACTTTCTGTGGTTGAGACAGAAAGATTCTGGTTGGGGATCTCAAGCACAATAGAAAGAAAGAAACGCTGATGTATGGGTAAGTAAGATGGGTTTAGTTGAGTGGGGGATGTAGGGGGGATGAAGCTAGGATGCCAGAATCACTGTTGAGCCCTCTTGTGGTGTTGTGGGCTAGTCGACGAAACACAGAGGATGGAAGATGCCCGCTTAAAGGCCCCAGAGATGTACCCTACTTAGCTCAGTCCAGACGGTTGTCATGCTGATGCGCTGAGGTGATTCGCGAAAAATACATGCATTTACCATGATTTAAGTAGACCCCTAATTATGACATAATTTGAGGCTCCTATCACCTCAGGAACTACTTGCACAATATCTGATCCCTGAGGCAATTATCTTTTCACCCCATGTGACTTAATTCCAGTTTCATTATGGGTTTATATAAGGTCTGGCCAACAGATTCAAACTGTTTGAAATCTAAAGGGAGCTTTGTGTGCTCACCACCAGGATTTTAGCTGGTTCGTTAGTACAGTAACGCCTTCTGTAGACAAAAACTGATGGAGAACAATGGCTTGGGTTGTACAGTACACATTCCATTAGAATCCAGACTGGGGATGGATTGAATGTAACTGTTTTAGACCATCCCTGAGTTTAAGTATCACAAACAAAACTGAAATATATAGCCCAAATGTGATGTGAACCATTTTTACGGAGCAAATTTCAGCAATTTTTATAAATATGTCTGAGGCACAATAAATTCCAACAGTTTTGTTTGTGTTTTGGAGTATTCGTTTTCAGAGGGGGTGACATCGGCAGCAGATGGATCCAATCTTCTTTTTTTCAGGCTAAACAAATCACCCGACTGCCTGGTTTTTACAACTTTTTGAAAAGTTAACAGTATAGAGTTTTCTTAGCAAATGACGTAAGTAATCCCTTGAAAATTGCTTGGAAAAGCAAAGCCGCAAGTGAAAAAGGGAGAAATGAGCCCTTGATATGCACAAAAGCTGCCAACAACCTCTAAACAGTGGAAAAGATAACCGCTGAGGAATGATGGTTTTCTAGTGCATGTTGGATTTGATTCCTTTTTAAATTTTTCTTGAACAAAATATCACAAGGTACTATGGAACAAAATAGTCATTAACAAATTACTGGTAGTAAGAGGGGCCTTGGCTATAAACTTGCTTTTCCTGCTTTATTAAAATATATATGTCTAAAAAATAGTCTGTATACTGCTGCATGATTTTATTTATGTATTTGTAATATTCAAAATGTAATGCAGTCGGAGATCTTAACTGTTTAAGGACTGGGATTGTGTTAACACGATCATACTGAAGTGGGCTTCTAGGGCCGTGATTGTGTTAACACGATAACAAACGCACTTTGTTTTGATGACTTACAGGGCCCTGTACTTTGCAGTACAGGCTTGAAACACATATCATTGCATAGGGGAGGGACTGACGCTTACTTCCTAATTTTTCTTTTTTTTTCTTGAGACGTCATTTAGGGTCAATTGCAACGAACTTGCAGAGTTAGTACAGAGCTGCATACTAAGCTGCATGTTAGCTAATACAGTACTATCTCGTGATCATCCCCAGCTGCATACTGTTAGTACCAATCGCAACAAAAAAGTTTGGGGACTAGCTGATGCCCAGCTTTAGTACGGTGCTAAGGATGTGAAATATTGTGTTAAAAAAAGTGAATAGTTTATATTGTTTCTGAAGTACTTTATAATGTTTCTGGAAGTGTTCCGAAATTTTTTTTTTACGTCATTTCCAAGAAGCTTCTATAAAAAATCTAGTGAATTTTTATAAAAGAGACAACTGCAGCCAAAAAACTGGTGGTCCTGGGGTAGTATCCCACTGAAAAATGCATGGTCCTGAAAAGGTTAAAAGAAGAGCAGTAGCAATAGCTGTGGAAAGACTACCACCTAGCTGAGTGAATTATTTTGCTCTTTATTGGGAATTGAAAGTAGTGCATAACCTTGCAGTTTGCATTTGTGTAACCTCAGTCTTGATTGCGTCACTGCCATCTAGCAGCAGTTTAAAGTATTACAGTACATATTTTGCTCAACGTCCCCGGCCCCCCCCCCCCCCCCCCGCTGAAAGAGAAAAATGTTGGTAACATGTGAGTGCTGCAGTTGCAGTAAGTCAGGTTTGTGTGTGAAAAGCCCTATTGTTTATGGGAGGGTCACAGTGATCTTGGCACAGGATCTCTTTCGTGCTTGTTTTTACCCACTGTTGTCTCTGATTGGCTTCTAGAACATGGCTGTTTTGTAGTGACAGGCAGGGGTTTTGTAACCAGATAAAGCTGCATAGGGTGGTAATTCAGTTTGGAAATCAAAAGAAGAATACAGTAAAAAAAAATGACCGGATAACAAAATGAGCAACAAAAAAAAAAAAACATCTGATAGGTACGGGGCACATGTGCTTAGAATTTAAAGTTGCTGTCTTCCTTTGTTTGTTTTAAAATGTAACTTTTTATTTATTTATTTATTTATTTATTTATGTATTTATTTATTTATTTTTTAGGCTGTCCCTTCCCAAGTCAAGCTCTGAAGATGGATCAGTAGGTTGGTACTGTTTAAATCATTTTTGTTTTGTTTTTTATCTTAATGTAATCTTTTGATTGGATTTCTAAACAACAAAGTGTTGGGGTTTTTTTTCTGACAGAGCGCATTAACATCGTCACCAAAACATGTTCATGTTCTGACATTAAAACTTAAAATACATATTTCTAAAAACTGTGTTTTTGTTTGTTACAATGTTGCTGTTAGCTAGTTTTGTTTTGTCAATTTTTCTGAATTAAAAAAAAACATTTGTCACAAAAACATATTACATAACATACAAACATAAAATATTGAAAAGTTAGCATGGTGGCAATAGCCCCAAATATTTTCATTTGTACAGTGAACCCAGACAAATCCACAGATTATTGCTGATAGTCTCATGTACTAAGTGTTAATGTAGTTGCCTCTATGGTTGCAGTGTGGGTCAGTGGTCAGGTTGGCGTTATATTGAATTTAATTGAAATGTTATAATCTTAACGCACAGTATTGGGCTGACACACGCACCATGTTTTCCTAGCGTCTGTGGGAGATGACTTTACTGCTGGGTGCTGTGTTGGCTCTGAATAATGATTAGCATCGGGGGAGTGATGAATGCACATTATCTCAGTTTGTTCTTTTGTTGGCTTCTATTAATATCTGTAGCGAAATAATGATAATAAAAACCTTCTCCTCAATATCAACAGCTAATAAAAATGCTCAGAATTGTTTAGCTGCAAACACATAGCAGACCAGAGATGTTTAAAAAGACTTTGTAGCTTTGCTAGTTACCAGTGTTAAAGATCAGTTTTGAAGAGGTAGCAGTGTAGTAGTGAGCAACACTAAAGTCATATTTTTGTAAATGTCTTAAGTCTGTTATGTCCCAGCTCTCCAGATGGTCTCAAAGCCTGCTAAGAGACAAAACATGTAATACACCCAATATTGGAGCAACAGAATCCAGAACCATTTCAAATGGCTTAAGGAATGTTTTAAGGAATGTTTTTTTAAGTATTTGAAAAATGAAAAACAAAAAGGGAGGTTGAAAAACAGTTGAAAAAGGATTAATGGACTGAATATAATTAAAAAAAAAACAGCACTTAACAAGACATGTATTGAAGTATTGTGAGTAGGGTGCATGTCATGTCTTAACCTTATACCTAAAAATGATTATAGTACCCTCAACTGAATATCTTCCATATAGGAACGTGGGAATGCGTCAGAGAGGGGTTAGATAAAATGGCTGCTTTACAGTGAACTTATACTACTTCAAGTTATTTATTTTCTTTTAACAAAGTGTTTTGTTCCACATATTGGCGACAAGAACTGAGGGTATCTACAGATGTTTTGAACTGTTGGTGAAGTAAATACAAATTTAAAATAAATACACTGGACATTTTCATTACTGATCGTTCGGGACTGTTTTACAAAACTGAGTTTCTCTCACATTGCACGACCTACAGTGCCATGGAAGCAGTGGAGGATTTTGTTTGAGAATTATTTAGTTGCGTGTAATGAAGAAAAAAATTGCCAGAGAGAAAAAAAATAATATTTTTACATTAAATTGGAGCTGAGGGACAGCGTCTATTTTATACACTTCCCGAAGCAGAGGATAACTCAGCGGGTGCTTCGTGCTATTCTAAGACTTTTTGCACATATGAAAACCATCTGTAAATGTACTAGCAGAGAGATACAGATTCAGATAATCTGCACGAACCTTTTGAGTACCTGCCAGTTTGAAAATTTAATGGAGGAAATGATACATGATCAACACGTGGAAAAAATTGCAATACCGAGGATACGAGTGTGCTTACTTCTGGAGTTGAATTAGACTTTCGATAAGACAATGGAGATTGCACGTCAAGTTGAACAAGCTATGAGAGAGGCTAAAGCTATAATCAGTACAGCTTCTGCTGCAACAGTAGGAGTGATTCAGTCGTGCAGAAACTGTCAGAGCTATGATGGGTCTCATCCAGCTCACACTGCTAAAGCACAGAGTAAAGTGACAAAAAGAAATAATAATAATAATAATAATAATAATAATAATAATAATAATAATAATAATAATAATATATTTTTATATAGCGCCTTTCATAGTGGACCACCATGACAAAGCGCTTTACAGAGGTAGGCTGTGAACTGTGCATTATATGCAGAGTCACTTACAATAGGACACTGATTTAACATCTCATCCGCAGGATGGAGCATAAGGAGGTTAAGTGACTTGCTCGGGGTCACACAGTGGGTCAGTCAGTGGCAGAGGTGGGTTTTCAACTGGTGGCCTTCTGGTTACAAACCCAGGACTTTAACCACCGGACCACACTGCCTCCTTGTTTTAGACGCTGCAACCTGCTCAGTCAGACAGAGGACATTGTTGCATCCCGAACCTTCGAGTCTGCAGCTCTGGGTCGGGCCCCTAAACGGCAACATTTGAGCTGTCTGGGGTTATCTAACAGGGTCATTGACACCTTGCAGAATGCCAGAGCAGCATCCACGTGTTCCCAATATGGGTACAAGTGGGACTTTTTTCAGACGTGGTGCCTGTTTTTAACCCATGACCTGTCTCATAGTAGTTAGACTGCAATTTTTACAGGACCTGTTGGATGAGGAGAAATCCCCCTTTACACTAAAGATCTGTTTGGCAGCCATTTCAGCTTGCCTTTTCAAAACTGATTCAGTCTCCCCAGGACCTCAATTCCTGGTGGGACATTTTTTAAAAGGAGCTTGACGGCTTTGGCCGCCTATGAAGGGCATTGTATCTCTTTGTAGGCTTAACATGGTGCTTGAAGCACTTATGAAGCCCCCTTTTGAGCCCTTGCATTCAGCTGAGCTGAAGTACTTATCATTGAAAGCAGCTTTCTTGCTTAGTGGGTGGGTGAGATGCAAGCATTTTCGATTGCAAAAGCCTGCTTAAGTTTTGCAAAAGCCAGAATAAAAGTTACACTTTGTACCAATCCTGTTTTTTTGGGGTTTTTTTTGTCGAAACCATCATTGGCATTCCACATCAACTAGACTCTGGAGTTGGAGACTTCCCTCCTGCCTTCTTTCCAGTCTGACGGGGAGCAGCAGCTCCATACGCTTTGCCCGGTGTGGGCACTAGTGTATTATGTGGACAGAACACAGAGTTGGGGGCAGCCTGAACAATTTTTTGTCTGTTATGGGGCTAAGTCCCATGGTAAAGTCTTGTCTTAGCAGAGGCTGTCTAAATGGATTACGGACACAGCCAAGACTCTATGATCGAGCCAACTTGCCCCCTCCAGAAAAGCCTACTGCCCATTCCACCAGAGGCATGGCAACTTCATGGAGTTTGTTCCAGGGTGCATCTGTCTGAGCGTTCATTCTGATGTTTTTATTGTTTAGCAGACCTGTATGCAATGAGTTAAAAATGATCAAAGCATATGTATCAAAGCTGTAGTGAATGCCTATTACTTTAGTGTATCAGCGACTTTAGGGTACATTAAACGTGCTGGTAGTTGATCTAGAAATGCTTGAACAAGATTTTTTGACTAATGTTCGTTTTTTGTTTTTTTTGATAAAGGAAAGGGGGACTGCAAAAAGAAAAACAAGTCTTTCTGGCAGAATTTTCGCAAGTCACAGAAGGGAGTCATGCGGCAGACTTCAAAAGGTACAGCCATGTGTGCTTGAAGGAATACCTGGCATGGAAGTTTATTTCTGCAGCACAAGTTATTTCTTTGTAAATTGTGTTGTTTATATGCACTTGTTTTAAAGTGTATGTAGTCCGTTTTTGATAGTTGTGTCTGGACACTTTGTGTTTGCTATACAACTCCTTCCTTCTCTTTACTTTCACTGATGTGCAGGAGAGGACATTGGCTTTGTGGCCAGTGAGATCACAATGAGTGATGAAGAGCGAATCCAACTCATGATGATGGTGAAAGAGAAGATGATAACTGTGGAGGAGGCCCTGGCCAGGGTAGGAGTTACCCCTTTGCTTACTTGTCTAATTGAAACAGAACTTGGCTCAATAGAGGTGGCCTGAACGTGGCCTAGTGGATCAGGTTTGGCACTGGGAAGCCAGAAAGTCCTGATTTCCAAATTCAGGCTCATCCACTAACTTTTGTAACCTTTCCCCATACTGATTTGTAACTACATTGTAGTTAAATTGTAAGCTGGGCTATAGTGAGAACAATCTTAACAGTGTGGAGTTATATAATAAAAAATAGTTATATACACATGGTTTAGATTTAAGAGAAAATGTGTTTGTTCTTTATTTAGAATGAGCAAAAAAAAAAAAAGTGTTCATGAAACAATTTACTGACCACAGCAGTTTGCATGGGTTGGACATTTTGTTTATGGAAAGTTAGCATGGCAGATTTCAGCAATTTCCCTGATGGATATAGTTAGGATGCCTTTTTAAAGACAAATGTGTACAGTATTTTGGCATGGGATTTTTCTACAGATAAACCAACCGAAAACAAAAAGTGACTGTAATGACTTTAGGCTATTAAAATAAATATTAGTGTTGTGTTTTTATTCAGTTGACTACATTTTGTGGTGATGGTGGTGGTGTTTGATAGATGTCGATATGCTGCTATCTTTACAGCATGCAGTGTGTACTCTTTGACCCCTCGAGCAGGCTCCCTTTATTGAAAAGAATTGAGCAGACTTTTAAATTCTTCTTCTTCGTAGTTGAAGGAGTATGAGACCCAGAGCAGACAGTCCAGCAGTACTGACAATGCAGAATGGGTCGATGGATGCAATCCAAATGTAAACGAGTCCTCAAACTGCAATGTAAGTACCGCATTTTCTCGTCTGCATTTTCCAAATTGCACACTTTAAATAAATAAAAATTTTAAAAAACCCTGCCTTGGTATTCTGTCATTTGGTTTGTGGGTTTTTTCAAGAGCAGACAGAACAAGAACAAGATAGAGACAGGAAACGTCTCTGTACTTTCTAAAGCTATATATACATATGTGTCTTTGTGTGTGACATTTTGTGCAGTGGTGTTTCTGTAAATGATGTGAACAAAATTATTGAGTCATCCATGAACACTGTGTTAATTATATGCAAAAATAGACAGTTAGACAGTAGAATACAGTTATGGAATTGTGAAGATTTTGTGCATCTTTTTGGATTTCCAAAAGAACTTTATGAGCTCCATTGAGCGTAACACGTAGTTCATAAGAAAGTGAACTGTGAACAGGTCTGCAGAAATTGAAGTCCAATTTGTGTTGTTGGTTTGCTCACTTCTACATTGAAAGCTTGTGTGCTTTAGAGGGAACTAAGTTACATTTCCTCACCCCTGCTGAAGCTAGGGGATTGTTTTACATGTTTTTTTTCTGTCTGTGGTGTTAAAGCTACTTTTGGTTCTCGTTCAAGTTTATTTTAAGATTTGACACATTTAATTCATTTAAACACTCCATAAGGTCATACCATAGTAACAAAAATAAACTTTAATAGTCTTCGCCAGTGCATTTTTTGTTATGCATTTGTGTTAATGTCAGTACAGTGTTGTGGGACCACATACTTAGTTGATATACTTAGGGGGCTCAAATATAAAATGAAAGTGGTGAAACAGGGTTTACAATTAGTTTTGATGTGGCACTTGCAAGGTAGTAGGGGCTCCTGTGTCATTGATGCGCATTGGCACATGTTTGCATGGTTTAAGCATATGTTAGATTAGTAGTCGTCTGCTTGTAGTTTCTGACAAAGTACTCCATTAGTGCAATGAAGGAGCTTTATTTCAGCACTGCTCCCAGCAAGACAAGATCAACAAGAAGAAAAATGTACTTTAGGATCACCAAGGCCCCTGTAATACAAGGCTGGCTGGAAAAAGAACTGGTATTTGTTAAGAAAATCAATGAATACGCTGATGCAAAATATTCTTTTTCACTCAACTTAAATATACACCTACTGCTTTAAATCACACAGGTTATACAGAGTAGTATGACCTTTGAAGGCTATAAACAAACTGGAATGTAAGCAAAGTATACATTCTCTGCAAGGAATAGCTGAACTATGGAAAAAGGCAGTAACCATCCATATATAGTCAAAAATAGTTTAAATATTGTCTTTCAGAGATTATCCTTTCATAGATTATCTATTTCATTTATTATCATTTGATACTGAAGCTATTCATAAATAAGTTGGTATTCCTCAATTTAGTTGCATAATATTACACTTGTTGTATACTGTAATGGGTAACTTGACAGCATATTATTATTATTATTATTATTATTATTATTATTATTATTATTATTATTATTATTATTATTATTATTATTTTAGCTGCTGCCTTTATCCAAGCAACCCATTCATTTATTTAGTATTGATTTATTATTTATTTATTTTGCTTCAGTCTCAGATAACTCAAGATATTTAAATACATAGACGATAAGATTTGTAATGTTGGATTTATACAACACACGTGGACTTAAAGCTAAAGCTGCATCCACACTGGACGCAAGCAAGCAAGCCAATAATGTAGATGTCACTGCAGTCAAATGGGAGTTTCCACACCAGCAGAGAGCGACGTGAGCGACATCGCTTTGAGAACATTTTGCGTTGCTAAAATAGAACCTGTTTCTCTTTTTTTTCGTTGCACGACTACAATGAAACTGACCAATTAAAACAAACTTAACATCCTTGACAGACGCCTCAAAACACGCCACGCCTCAAAACAAGTCACGCCTCAAAACAGAAAAGTTAATTTATGAGGTGCAGCAGTATCCATTATTATGTAATTGCAAAATGAATGACTGCAATGCGTGGCTTGCAGGTGGTGCATTTAGCAGCACAGAGACTTCTTAAGTGTCTTAATTTAAGGTACATGTCACAAATACCTTTTTTTCATGACCTGTGCACTGTTTGTCAATATTTTTAAATGTACTTGTTTTTTGTGTGCATACTGTACCAAGTGTTAAACATTAACCTCAATAAAATAGTTTTTCATAAAGATAAACTTGAACAAATGTTACAGTGCCTGTTGGTATCTAGTATTAGAGTCATCCAGATTTATTTTAAGTTTGGCTTGGCGTCTCTCCATACTCTCTTCTTCTTCCTCAAATCAGCTTCTCCCATTAGTCTTCTGCTGTCAGCTGACACAGGTTCAGTTGATATCCCAGTATGCCTTAAAGGAGTACAGCTTCTGTACATTACCCACCCAATATCTCATAACAAGAAATACCCCAAAATAATCTTAATATTTTTTTAATAAAAGTAGCCGGCACTAATACTGTTTTAGACAGTGGATTGTGCCTGTCGTCGGCTTATTTTGAAAACCCTGCTGAAATCTAATTGCTCCGATTTCTAACACTGGGATCTCACACAGATTCAAAGAAAGCTGGAATTGTGGTGTTGATGACAGGAACACATTTGGGTTTTGCTACTGCAATGATTTTAATGTACTGTGCATTACATTTCACAGGGGCCCTCATCCAAGCATAGGGTTTCTGTTCATGCCACTCAATGTATTAACTCACCCTGTTGTGAGCCAGAAGCAATGCAGAGTCCAAAACACCACTCTGCTGTGGATGCAGCACGTTTTTCTAGATGCCAGCTTTGCTGAAGCACGAAGAGGGGCTATACTTTGGGTTGTGTATCGCAGTGGTTGAACAAAATTTTAAAAAAAGAAAGGAAAACAAGCATAAAGAAATCACAAGATGTCCACATCATGATTATTTAAACAGAATCAATGAATGCTAAACATTCCTGCTGTCACTGCTAACTGTTGATAAGAATATTTTACTATTTCAAGATTGCATTGTATCAAAGGTGATCCTTGAGCATTATTTTCATGGCTTTACTATCATACAGGACAGATTGAAATGTAGTGAATATAGAAGAAGATGGGTGTTGAAAGAGTGAATGTAGTCACTCAGCTTCCTTTCTTGTGCTTTCCAGCCACTCATCTTTCCATTTGTGGTTTACAGTGCTGTGGTATGTGCTGGCTTTACTTCAGTGCAATATGACTGATACACATTTTGAGTAAATTATACCAAATAAATACAAAACTGATTATATTTCCCCCCTGCAAAAAAGTGAAGTGAGCTGGCTGCCCAAGCTGAAGCCAGTTAACCCTAATATAGTCCATGCCGTTAAGAACCATAGTAGCTAAATCCTATTTCTTCTAATTTGTTTTAATCATGTACACTTTTTTATACTAAAATCCTTTAGTATTCTCAAGATGCTGTTCAATCTGTTAAAATAGAATTAGATTATACAGCTGTGATCACTAGTGTATTGACGCCATGCCCCCAATGACAGAATTGTGAAAGCTCTTCCGTTCACGTTGCTTTATTGTATAATGTAGGGGAAGCATTCCACAGAAAGGGGGATAGTAGTTGCTCTTGGGTGTGTGTGTCGGGAGGGGGAAGGAGAGAAGGGACTTGGAGATACGGTATATTATAAAAAGAATGTGTATCTCACAGAATTATCATGTAATAGCAACCATCTGAAACTCCTGAGTGAAAGTACTTAGTAAAATAAATAACCCGCAGATGTTTATTGAAAACCTGTGAACCAACTTTGATGTTGTAAAACTGTGTTTCGTGGGGGGGTAATGATTAAATTAGAGTTTTTTGTTTGGGGTGGCACTACTTCAGTTAATCTTAGAGATGGCCACACACTCAATAGGATTATCTACTGTACAGTATGTTAAGAACTGAGGTGCATTTATGTTCTCTGTGGCTTCTAGGACCAAAAATTGCTTCCAGGACCTTTTCTTTGAAGCTGATGAAGAAAAGGGGAAATTTAGCAGAAGCTTTGAAGATTAGTGCAGACTTCACTAAACCCACAAGTTCTGATTACACTTTCTGAAAGGATGAAAAATTGAGTATTTCAGCCCCAGGTTAATATAGCTGTAAGAAACATTGCATTCTTTAAAATAGAAATACGTCATTTCTTTAAAAAGTCTACCTCCTCCTAACAGTTAAATTATGTATGTTTAAGCTTGTGACTGATTCTGCAACTCCCTTAGTGCTCCAGGACCAGACCTCATCTTGGCTCGGAAAGGTTCTACGCAGATTTTTGTTCTCTATTGCTAAAATTCCTCTGACAGTAATTGAGGATATAGAGGACAGCAAGAGGTCAGACAGCCTTTGCCAGTGAAAACCAGGATTGTTTGCGATGCACAACACTCCTTTTCTCTGCTCTTGAATAGAAAATTTGCAGCAAGCTGACAATCTGAGTCATTACAAGCTGTGCAGCAGTCCAGTCTGTTGTGATTTTTTTTCGTCTTCAATTCCAGGATATAAATCTGTTTTGGTGCCAAGGCACTACATGTACAAGTTACTGAGCAAGAGTTGTTTTCAGAAAGGTTCATTCAGGTCCTAACTCTAGATTATAGTTATTAGGAGTGAAATATGAGATAAGCTGTCTGGAAAATTATAAAAACTAAAACCTACTAAATGCAGAAACCGGTAAGTTGTAAGGACTGTCTTGTAACTGTTCTTTTAAACACTGAAAAAATAAATAAATATATATATAATATGTTGTAAAATAAAAAAAAAGTCAGATTGTATTTTTGTTGTATGCATGTGTGCATTGTTTTGGGAAATTTAGTTTTAAACATTAATTCTATCTAAAGAATGTTCTGTGCATTCAGTTTCCTGTTGTATGCTAATGTATGAAAGAATCTGGATATCCCATTGGCACTGATTTTCTCACTTTTAAAATCCCTTTTTTCTTTTTAAGTTTTTCTTTATAGCATTGCTCTAACAAACAGAATCAACTCTTCAAATGGTCATTTAAAACAATCAGTGATACGAGCAGTTTAGTGTATCTGTGTTTTAGTTTAAGATGTTCAAAACAGTAATTTGCAGTGTTAGTGTTACTGAACTGGCTGTATGGTTTAAAACACAACGCATTACTGTCCCTAGCTTTGTGTTTTGCTGTACGTATTCTTGCTATATCTATATAATTGTAATTTTGACATTTTTATTAACATGTTCGTACTCATAAATCAGTTTTGACTAGTTCTTTTTTAGTTTCACAGGAGTTACGCATCGGCTCAGATCTTCTTTATATATATTTCTGTTCAGAGCAATGTTCTCTGGAAGGCATATGGAACAGAACATCTTTTGTCAGTTTCTTGGTGTAGGCCATTTCCCCATTCAATGGCTAACACATGTTTTCTTAAATGGGACTGCTTTGAATGTTCTAGACAAAATGACACATTGCTCACAAGTTTCCTCTTTGAGTGACTTTGAAAGATATAAAGTAAAGGCTTTCTATGCACAAAAAACAAGGCTCAATGCTATTTGGGACCTGTTAGTTAAATTCCATGGCACCTGAAGGGTAATTCCAGTTCATGGTGTGGACTTTTCTAAACTAATGGTGTGTCCCAGCACCAGTGTTCTAGGAGAATTACAGAAACATAGCATTAAAGAACACAGAGGGTGGGTTGGACTGGCAGAAAGGCTGAATACCTCTTTATTGCTAGGATATTTCAGGAGGTGGGTCTGAAGCTCACCAATAAGGCAAGGTCTGTTAGGACCCTGCACTGCTGCCAGCTGCAACTTTCATGAACTGGGGATGAAGATGACTTGATATGCAACAGAAATATTTCATGCATTCCTCCAGAAAAGAAAACCTATCCAGTGGGCTCGCTCTTTACTTTCTTCCAGCAAAACAAAAAGGCCCACTATCTCTTTAACTCCTATTTAGCACTGTGCACTGATTTAGTCAATGTGTTATTGCTCGAACAGCGGAGCCAGCTGTCTGCAATATGATGCAATGTTTCTATGGAAACCAGAGGGGGAAAAAAAACACAGAATCACTGAATTACTTCAGCCCTTGCCAAAATTATTAAAATTTGAGCCAATGGGTCTTCAGCATGGCTCCATAGACAGTTATTAGCAAAAGTGTCATGTAGAGTAGACCTGCAAGTTGTATTGGGAGGAGGGGTCAGATTATTATGTGTCTCAAAACAGTGTGGCTACTAGTGTCACATGTGATTTAAAATGCATGCTTTTCACAAGTAAGAATGAAGTTACTATTAATAAATATATAATATATAGTAATATCTTAAAATATATCGCGGAAAAATCACCTGTTTATATTACACAAACAATATAACATTATCTTTTTATTTGTGTAATAGAAATAATTGAATATGACATATAAATGTCGGTACACTAAAATGTGATATTTACAGCCATGTGATAAATATATTATATATATACACACAAACACACACAACACACTATTATATATTATATATATATATATATATATATATATATATATAAAATGAAGTATATTCTATATTTCACGTCACATTCGAAGCTTGAGTCAAATTACTCATGAATGTTAACTGAATGTATTTAATATTTATAAACAATTTTCAAAATGTGATTTGTAAACTAAAGATTAATAATCTGCCTGCTTTGTTACACAGACTGCCATGATGGTATATTACAGTTTAAAGAAAAACAATTGGTGGGGGGGGGGGGGGGGGGGGGGGGGGGGGGTGGGGGGGGGGGGGGTGCTTCTTTTTTTATTCAACTTGTTTAATAAAAATGTAATTACAAAAGAAAAAAGAAAATGGAATTGTGGGCTGTGCATTTTTCTTCTGTAGAGATCTGGTACAGATACAAGATATTACAATACTTATGCAAGAGAGCACTTTATATAAATGGCAGAACATGGATATTGTGCCATACATTGGTTCCTGGGTAGTAAGTGTTATTTCCTAATTGCTTATGCCTCAAAAGTATAGAAAATGGCTATTATTCCCCACAAACTTTGCTTTTGTGACCAGGACAGTGATATTTTGAAATGTACCTATTTTCCAGAACATTCCACATAGATTCAGTGCTGAGTAAACTTGGAGTAACTTCTAGAACTTTCTAGAACTTTCCAGTAATATAAATAGTAGTATAAATACAGGGGCCTTAAGCCCACCAGTTCAATTTAGTTCAAGCTGCGTAAGTGGATACATATCTGCATTTTTCTGAGATGGCATCAAGAGGCTGCAAGCATCCGGCAGACGCATTTTGCTATGTCTGTGGCCAATTTATCAAGACAAGAGCGAAAAAGTACTCAGTGGAAGCATCTGCTAAGATGTGTGAGGCCTACAAGGCATATTTCGGCATGCCTGTCAGGCACCTCATTTCACCTGCGAGCACTGCAAAAAAACTCTGGAAGGTAAGATGGACAATTGTTGCTCGGAATTTTAAGTTATAAAATTTGTTAAAATTTTAAAAATTGTAAACTTTTTAAAATTGTAAAAGTTTTTAATTTTAAAATGTTTTACAATTTTCAGTGTTATTGAAAAAATATATCATATATGAAAAATGTTGCGAGAATCTCTTACACATTAGTCATGGGTGAAATAAATGTATTTTTGTAGGATGGTACAGAGGGGAAAAGAGAGCCATGAAGTTTGCTATCCCAAGAATTTGGCGGGAACCCACTGACCACTCAAGCAACTGCTACTTCTGCATGGTGGACCCTTCCAAACGTCAGACTGGCAAGAATGCACCTGCTATCACGTATCCGCACCTTCCTTCATCCATCGCCCCGGTGCCACTCCTCCGGAGAGAGAGCAGCCGTCTTTAGAAGAGAGCAGCAAGTCAGAGAGCGAGGAAGACGTTGTAGATCCAGATGACAATTTCAGAGGTGGAGCTGAGGAGAGAAACCCATACTACCCCAACCAAAAAGACCTCAACAACTTGATTAGAGATCTTGGTCTCACCAAGTCCAATGCCGAGCTTTTGACGTCTAGGCTCAAGCAGTGGAACTTGTTGGATGAAAGTGTGCAAGTCGCAGATCAGAGGAAGCGTCACCAACCTTTTTCCAGCTTCTTCACCCGTCAAGATGGGCTCTGCTTCTGCCACAATGTGACCAGTCTGTTCGAGGAATAGCCTGTAACCAGAATGAGTGGCGCCTCTTCATTGACAGCTCATCCAGGAGCCTCAAAGCCGTGCTGCTCCATAATGGTAACAAGTACCCGTCTCTTCCCCTGGCTCACTCGGTGCACCTCAAAGAGGATTACAACAGCATCAAGACCTTGCTGGACGCCTTGAAGTATGATGAGTATGGCTGGGAGGTCATAGGAGACTTCAAAATGGTGGCATTCCTGATGGGTCTCCAAGGCAGTTTTACCAAGTTTCCCTGCTATCTTTGCCTTTGGGACAGCAGGGACACCAAGGTGCACTACCACAGGCGGGACTGGCCACAGCGGACCGAGTTCTCTGTGCGGAGGAACAACGTCAAGTGGGAGCCACTGGTGGACCCCCAGAAGGTGCTGATGCTACCACTGCACATCAAAGTGGGCCTTATGAAACAATTTGTCAGAGCTCTAGATAAGGAGTCGGCAGCCTTCAAGTACCTTCAAGACTTCTTCCCTAAGCTGTCTGAGGCAAAGGTCAAAGCCTGTGTCTTCATCGGACCACAGATAAAGAAGATCCTGGAGTGCAATGAATTCCCCAAGAAGCTCACTAGTAAGGAGAAAGCGGCTTGGAACAGCTTTGTCGCAGTGGTTCGGGGCTTCCTGGGCAATCACAAGGCCGAAAAGTATGTGGAGCTGGTTGAGACTCTGGTGAAGAACTATGGCTCAATGGGCTGTAGGATGTCCCTCAAAGTCCATATCCTTGATGCTCATCTTGATAAATTCAAGGAGAACATGGGAGCTTACTTGGAGGAACAAGGCGAGCACTTCCACCAGGATATACTGGACTTTGAGCGCCGCTACCAAGGACAGTATAACGAGAACATGATGGGAGACTACATTTGGGGGCTGATTCGTGAAAGTGATTTACAGTATAATCGTAAATCTCGAAAAACTACTCACTTCTAAATCTTTTGTAGTCATTTTTGTATTACTTTAGTATAAATTCATGTTAATTTGGATTCATATGTTGTTTTTTTCTGACTTTATGTGAACGAAAAGACACAAATTCGGCCGTTTTCTCATTGGAAATAGATACATTTCAAAATATCACTGTCCTGGTCACAAAAGCAAAGTTTGTGGGGAATAATAGCCATTTTCTATACTTTTGAGGCATAAGCAATTAGGAAATAACACCTACTACCCAGGAACATAAATTGTGTTACATAATGTTCTCTATTTTTTGTGTTTGTGTTCTGGCCATTCAATGTAGACATCAATGACACTACAAAAAGTGAGACGATAAATATCAAGGCAATTCCACCACTGGAATACTGCACCTATTCACCTCTGTTAAACCATATTATAGAGAAGAAATGAAAAGCCTATTTCCCATGATATTTCTTCTGCATAGGGACACTGATTCCTGTGCTGCAGATATTCACAATTCCAACTGCTTGATCATTATGCTTGTACTACAGTACCAAAGTGAAAGGTTGTCTGGCTTCATTGTGACTACAACACACATCGTTGCATAAAAATGTCAAGGGATTTACTGCAACTTTTCTACCGGGAATGCATATAAATTAATGCACCCAGATGGACAATACTATCATATTACTCAGAGCTGCCTTAGTGTGGCTTGTCTTTGACTTTCTGAAAGTGACAGACACCTATACAAGGACCATTCAGAACCTTTTACTGTACTGTATGCATTTCCCAACATATACACCCCCCTTGGCATAGTACCATACACTTAAGATTGAACATAAAAATAGCACTATGCTGCGACAGGGTTTCTAAGGACTTCTAAAATAGTCCTGACTAATTATAAGCACTGCTTAAACATATAGATATACTATTATTCATTACTATTATGTGTGAGACACAGTGCAATTTGTAATTTTTTCCAAAGAATGTTTGTTTATTAGTCTCTGGAATAGGTGGTTTCGCATAAAAAAACATCAACTCACATTTTCATTGAAATGTATTGTTTTGTTTTATTACATACATTTCTTCATGTTGTAGCAATTGTACATGTTTTCTCCTTCGATGTTAGATACTGTATTTCACTCTCGTTTCTCCTTGGTTCCTGCATACTTATGCCTTGCCTCTGCTCGTCTTTCAGTCCCGAGAGCAGTCTGATGATGAAACGGAGGAGTCGGTGAAGTTTAAGCGATTGCACAAGCTGGTGAATTCCACACGTAGAGTGAGAAAGAAACTGATTAAAGTGGAAGAAATGAAAAAGCCCGGTACAGAAGGTATGGGCAACGATACTAGAAAGGGAACAACTCGCTTAGTTTCACTCTGAATGAGCTGTTACAGTAAAAACATGCTTTTTTATTAAGGTAAACATCGGTTGTGTTTAATTCAAGCATTGAATAATTTGTACAAATTTTAAGTTCATTGCATACAAATATAGTGAAGTTTGCCCTCCCTTGATAAATACATTCCATTTGTATTATTTTTTTGGGGGGGGATTTTGAAGGCAAATTAAGTGTTAATAAATGTATTCAAGTCACATTTATGTGATCATATGAAATTAATAACCTGTAAATATACAGGGTGAGAGAGACAAGACCATGGCTCAGTTTTGATTTGTTCTTTTTGTCCCTTCCTGTGCAGATCTATGTTTTGAGGGCTCCCCCACGTGCGAGTCCAGCTCTGCGCTCTACACTGGGGTGCAGAAGAAACCCCATCTCCCACAGGAGGATTCCTTATCTCCCCTGCACCAGCTCTCCCTAGAGGAGGACTCAGACAGCCTGACTACCTCGCAATCCTCCAGCAGCCTGGACACCTGGTCGGGCCACAAGCTGGTCAAGACCTTTGGCAAGTCCAGCAGCAGTCATGCCCTTATCTGGCCGTCCAAGAAATCTGGAAGCGGCTCTTCCTTTTCCTCTGGAGTAGAGGGTTGTGGTGAGGAGGACCAGGTTCAGAAGGTGTCTCGCTCCATGACAGACGGAGAGATGAGGAGGGCCTTCAGCCCGATAAACCATGGGGTAAGTAGTGAGAGCATTTACGGCTTTTATGGCATGACCAGGCCCCGGCACCGCTTGCTGGTGTCTCTAGAGGAAATCCAGAAGGTCAAGAAGCAGGTGCGTCTCAAGAAAATGGACACATACTCCTATTCAAGGCACGTGCCTTTGCCCACCCTAGCTCACAACGACCTCCAGCTCTTCCGGGAGAAAGCCAAGGGGAATGGTAGCGGAAGCATGGGCTGCGGCATTCCTAACCGCAAACTGAGGTGTCGGACGGCTGTTAGTGAGTTTAACATCACCTACTTGGTGGAAAGGAGCCTCTATGGACACTTGAACTGGTCCCAGCTGGTACGGCCGGTGGCGGACAGGACACTGAGCAAAGCCGACCGGCATGACCTTCGGCGCTGCCTGCTAGAGGAAGAGGGGGAGGCCGACAGGAAGTGGGCGGCAACCGTGGACCGTTGCACGAAAAGGGTGCTCTTACGCATTCAGCAGAAGTCTGTGAGTCTGTGAGGGGGTCCCACCCAACCCCTCTAATTAGTGTGGCATTTCATTTTCTTACAAGGTTGCAGAATAATTGTTTCTTTAGGTTCTGTGTTGGGTACTCACACTATTTATTTTCTTTGCTTTTACGTTGTATTCAGGCCAAACTAGGAAGTTGTTTACTGAGAAGTGTCCTGACATACTGTATGGCAATGCACAGGGTCTGTGTCAGTGTAATTGATTTGATAGTTGTAATAGTTGTTTTCATGATGTGAACCAGTGTCTAACCAGAGTAGGACTGAGATAACTTGAACTCAACATATTGAGCCCATCGGTGAAAGTTTTCCGTCTGTAGGAGGAATTCCGTCAAAATGGTCTGTGATTCGTGTAGAAGTGTCGATTTTGGGGGGGGGGGGGGGGGGGGGGTTGGGTATGTATTTATTCATAAAAACACTATTTTTTTTTTATAAATAAAATAGTATATTAATATTGTTAACTGTAACTTGATTGAGAAAAAGTTCTTGTTGAACTGTAACTTGATTGAGACCGTAGGCGCCTAACCCATAATGCACAGGGGAAGCAAACTATTTTGCCCCTCTGCTTTTTTTTGCTCAGTGTATACACACTATTATTCTATGTATTGCTATTAAACGGTTTAAAATGTAAGAATAAAATAAAACAAAAAACAGAGTCATTCAGAAGATGCCAGAAGTCCCACATTGATAAAAAAAATAAAATAAAACGCACCCTACACGAACATTAGTTTGACCCATAGTCCGCACTGCACCATTAACAACATCGGAGTAGTTTGGAGACTACAAAAAATAATTAATTAAGTAAAGGCTAGGCAGTTGTTAGTTTAGAGAGAACACAACAATTGGTTATTTATTTATTTATTTATTTATTTGTTTATTTTTAAATATGGAAGTTAGTAGGTTCATGTTGCTGCGGGACCGTGACCAGTTTTAAGTTCAACACCAACTCTAAATGAAATGTTGTTACTGTTAATGAGCACTAGTAATAATCTGAAGCAGTGCTATTACAAACAAACTTGTTCTTTATTGAATTGCATTTTCAGCTTTCATAGGGAAACTTGTTGTGTAGGTGACGACTCATTCAATCACACCAAGTAGGAATTTGCTTGCATCATTTAAGATATTTTTCATGTCAGGTCATGTGTATCAGAGACGACAATAGAGTCAAAGTCCTTTCGCAGTCCGTGTCATCTTACTTTAAAGGCACGTACCTGAAATCACAAGGTAATTAAAGTATGGTTGCTTATATTATTCTCCCCCATTTTAATGATATAAAACAAGAAACAACTCTTGACTGATCTTTCCTGCAACTAAGTTTATATGATTGAACTTTTTTTATTCAGCAGAATGAAGTCAGTGTTTTTATAGTAATTCAGTGCTTCTGACATGGCAAGTGTTTTCAACTGCCTTAATTACGGAAGACCTGCAAAACAACAGTGCTACACTTGCTCTTCTTTGCCTGTTTAACACTTTCCTTTAATAAAATACATGTGGGAATTCCTTTAATAAACTACATGTGGGAATTCCTTTAACAAACTACATGTGGGAATTCCTTTAATAAACTACATGTGGGAATTCCTTTAATAAACTGCATGTGGGAATTCTAGGTGCAGCACTGTGCAGGGATGCCATTGGTACTGGTTATGCCATTTGGTGCTACTTGCTTGTATTTGTAATTAATGCATGCTCAGTAAAACCGTAACTTCAAAACAGCAAGGTCTGCTTGGTTTCTTAGAGCTTCTTAATAGTAAAATAAAAATAATAAATGTCCCTCTCTATGCTCGGGTCTTAATCCTTTTGTTTGCCCCCCACTTTTTAACAAAGTTAGGTGCCTATGATTGAGACACAAATTCTTGGGCTATTGCTTGTGACATTGATTAAAATACTGAATTGTTGTACTGCTTTTAGAGTGAAACATTCACCTGTAGGAACCAAAAACTTGGTGTTACTGAATAAGAAAGGTTACTGGTCCAGAGCTTATCTATACTCAGAGTGAGTATAATTTAGATATTTGTTATCATACAGTTAAATAAACTGTTAATGCAAAAGATTTATTTTTATTTTAAGCAGAGGTTGTATATTGTATTTGCAGCTGAGGTTTTATAAAAGTAATAAGTGAAACATACATGTAAAAGGATTGATGAGTGACATTTCAAAAACGATGTTTGTTAACTAGCCTCGTGTGATTGTGTCAGGTTGATACACTCTGTTGTGTGGTTGTTCAAGAAAGCCAATACAGCTTAAGCCAAAAATGCATTTTGTTACCCAAGAACAAATTATCTGGCCTCATTGTGCTGTCTGTAAACCTTGGTTGATGTTTTGGGTAAAGTTTTTCCAATAGCAGTTTATGTAGAAAAACATGTTGTAGAAAAAGCTGATTAGAGGTGGTTAGATCATGAAAAGGACTGTTATTGGAGCAGAAAACCAGAGCATTGGATAGCTATTGAGGTTAGATCAGCTGCCCCAGGTGCTTCTGTATGTTTATGATTAATTTCTGTACATACAATCAGGCTGGGCTAATGCTGAGGAAGGCAGTTGTTCACTTATACATGCTGTTTTATATATATTTTTTTTTTATTTTTATTTGTTACCCCGCTACCTTACATCTCTGTTAAACTCCTGATGGAAATCAGTGGAGACCAAACAAAACTCTTCTACTTGCACTATCACTGTTCATCGTTTATACCAAGGTATTGAGAGCTGGCTTTTTATTCTGCAACCTTGAGGAAACTCAAATGCCCTTGTTGTATTCAGTGGAAGTGGTCACTGTTCTTTGCCAAGTCATTCATTTTTATAATTTTGTTTGTTCCTGTTTTACCTACAGAAATTTGCATGAATTTACTGATGCAGATTTTTTTTTCCTCAATATTTAAAATGTTATTTTTATGCATGACCATTCCATTGAATATCAAATGTTATTCCATCTGCAGACTCAATGCTCTTTGGTCAATGCTGCTGCAGTGTTTTTGTTTCACGGTACTAAACTCTGGAAAACATTGTCATTGTCTACAAATCGAAAGGAAAGCTTTTTTTAAAATTGAAGATTTAGTTAGCATTAAACTAAGTTTATATTGCTTCTGGTTCAGAGCTTCTCCAGTTCCATCTTTACATTTTGGAATGTCAGGTAGAGGCCTTAGAGTCAAGTGCTTATTTTTAGTTTCCCGGACAGCAAAACCAACTCAGTTAGGATGACCTTTTATCTGCTGTCATTATTTTCAAGTCTGCTGTGTCGTGGATTAGAGAAAGTTTAGAGAAGACAGCAACAATTTAACCATCAACTCTGTACAAAGTCCTGCTGCAAAGTAGAGACCTCCTAATGTATTCAAAGCTGCAAGAGCAATTATAAACTGTCATAGAATGTGATGTTTATAGAGATTTGTAGTTTGTCAAAGTATTTTTACTTGGTAACCACAGAGGCCACCAATTAGAGGAAATGGCTTAAAAAAGACAACTATTGAGTTATTTAAGACCCTTCTCTTGTCTTACCATTTCTCACTATCGGTGTGCTGTGTACATTATTAATCTTGGGTGTTTGTTTACTTGTAAAACTATTGGTGTGATACCAATCAAAATGAAACATTGCATAGAACTGACACAAAGTCACTTCCATTGTACATGGCATGAATCGTGGTTCTATATCACACTTTGTTTTCAAGGGTGTTAACTGTTAAATGTGAGGTGATCTATTGGTTTTGTTTTAACAAAACGGTTGCTCTTGTTTCCAGAGAACCTGTAGCTTTGGAGGGTTTGACTTGACAAATCGATCACTTCAAATCTTAAACAATGACTCTGAACAAACAGTGAGTATGGTCATTATATTGTCAGGCTTGAGTGGTGTTTTTTTTTTTTTTTTTTTTTTTTTTTTTTTATGTATATACAACTGTTAGGGCTTAATATTCGAGACGTGACCTTCCTGTTTGATTCTGTGCAATACAGGAGGCAATACACAGGGAAGTAATGAAGTCTCCCACCACATCCCGGCTATCTCTTGGTAAGAAGGTGAAGTCTGTGAAAGAGACTATGAGGAAACGAATGTCCAAGAAGTACAGCAGCCCTCTGTCTGAACAGGTTAGTCCTTCTCTTCATAAGCTTGCACAGAGCCTGGGATTGATTTCACTTGACCATCTAGTGATCCAGCAGCAATCGTGTGCACAATCATTGATCATCAGGCATAATCTTTGGAGAGTTTGAAAGCAGCTGTAATTTTAACTGAAAGCTCTTCAGTTTGCATGTCATAGCTCCCTGCTCATTGCTCTATTGTAACATTTGGAATTTAGTTGAACCAGGCACTGGAATTCATGAGCAAGAAAACTGTAATGCTGTAGTAAGACCTCTGTGAATGGTTTGGTGCCTCCATGAAGGTGAGTATCCTGGTTGTAGTGCAATAAAACAAAACAAAAAAAAAACAGTTCCAAAACCAATGGTATTTGAGGTTTATATGTGTGTGTGTGTGTGTGTGCGTGCGTTGATATGGTTATGTAAATAGCATTACACTCACCATTTCGATGAAAGTCCATACACTGTGGAGCTTTAAACACTGAAACATATTTCTGCAGTTGCAACTGTAACAGGTAGCGTGGATAAGCAACACTAGGTTGAATACATCAGGATACAGAAGTCCCAGGTCGTGTTCTTTACAGACCTTCGTGAGCAAAGACATTGCATTGTCGGATTCCTGAGCGTTAAAAATAATCTCAATGTGGTGTACAAATAAATCGTACTGCATTTCAGGAACTCTGCATTGAAATTCTTGATTCAGCTTCACAAGTGCTTTCCCTTTAGTATATTAAGAGTTTTCAGTTTCAGATAGGAAGCAGCTTGGAGTGTTTCTGTACTTTTCTGATTAAATTGACTGTCGATCTCACTTATATTTCTCTTGGAAACATTAAAAAACGTAGGATTCTGGCTGTGCGAGTCCCATAAAAATGTTCCATTGTTTTTGTCAGGCACTTTTTTCTGAATGTTGGCATTTGCAGGTTTAGTTCATTAACACAATTTTTAGCTTTTAAAAAGTAGCCATAGAACTAACTTTTCATCTGTTTAAACAACTCTCTACGACACTTACTGCACTGGCTAAATCAATGTTTTTCCTCTGCAAAAAAGTGCTAGCATAAGATAGCATAATTTAAAAAAATGTGCAGTTTTTCCACTAATTTACTACTGCAGCTGGACTTAAACATTAAGAAGACACACGCGCCAGTCCTTAACTGCACCTTGTGGGGGAATGTGTGCAAACCGAGTACATGCGCGTCCATAACTCCACGTTATGAGGAAATACGTTCAGTTTGTGAGTGTCAGTGACAGAAAGTGCAAACGCAATACATTGATAAGCAGAAATCAATATTTTGGAGATGATTATTGGAGGGACTAGTGCCCTTGCTCCCCCTTGTGCACACCCCCTGCCAATACCTGACTGGAAAATACTTTTTTTCTGACTTCCTGGCGATTTTTCTAAAGGCTCCACTGTAAATAGCAGACTTGGTGGGCCTCCAGGAGGATTAACTCAATAAACTACCCAGGTAGGGATCATGTTTAATCTCACCAACGCCCTGTTAAATCTGACCAATCCCTGTCCACAGAGTTTGTGTCTTTACAGACCTATTGTTGCTTTTTTAAATGTTGCACCTTTGCCGCTGTCCCAGCTGCACTGTATCCTGGTAGAACTTACAGCACGCTCAACACTACAATATTGTAATGACCCAGCGGACTTATTGATTGTTTGTCCTTAGTTATTCATAACCATGGGGGGTATGTTACATTTTATAATGAAAAACGTTTAGTCTAATATGAACATTTTAATTTTCTGAACTTTATTGAACTTTAGTGCCATCTGCTGGTGGATGCATATCATAACCTCTTGCAGAAGAACATATCTGTGTGGTTGTCACACCTTTCTGCTGAAAGTAAAAATGTTTGTGAATTTATGCATTGTTTAACATTTTCACTGTCAGTGGAAACAGATACTTAATCAATACATTATCTTGTTTTCCATGGGAAGGAGTCAAGTCCTGATGGGATGCCCAGCTCCCCTCAGTCCCCGCAGCCAGGCACAGATCCGCTGGAGAAGCCCAAGCTGAAGGCCGGAGGGTCTGTGGAGAGCCTGAGGAGCTCGCTCAGTGGGCAGAGTTCAATGAGTAAGGGTGCTGTTGTGTGCAGTCTAACATTACCTGCACTGTCTCAGTGGTCAACACATGCCTAAAAGCTTTGTGGCTAAAAGCATTTCTAAAACTACAGAAATAAATGTTTACATGAATTACACTTAAATACAACATAGTCATTACAATAATAGTTATAATTTTCAAAATTAATTAAACCTTTACCACAGTTACACATAATTGACTGATTTAAGAGGGGCCCCCTTTTGTTGGTGTATAAGGATGAACACTCTAAAGCAGGTGTCGGCAAGTGGCGGCCCAGTTGAGGTTTGGTGGTGGCCCCTCTGAGTTTCTTTATCAATGTATTACATTTTAAAAAACATTAATTAGATCTGCCGCCTTGGCATTTACGCAGACAGCTTCTGTGTTGTTGTTGCTGGAATGATTTTCTCACACCCCACGCAGTATGTCAGTGGTTGCTAGGCAACAGTTCCAAGGCACACAGCCAAGGTCACGTGGATGTATATAATCAATGTTTATGCAGTAACTGTATGCCAAGTGCTGAGTCAGCAGAATGACAGAGGTGCAGTTGACCAAATTAAATAAATTGTTTGTTTTAATTTGCTAATAGATTTTTTTTTTCACTTGCTGGGAGCAAAATGTACAATTTAATAAGCATATGTGTTAAATAGGAATAGATTTTTTTTTTCTTTTTTTTTTTTTTTTTTTTTTAAATAAATACTGTATAACACTACGTAACACAATTTTTGTTCCTGGTTAGTAAGTGTTATTTCCTAATTGCTTATGCCTCAAAAGTATAGAAAATGGCTAGTATTCCCCACAAACTTTGCTTTTGTGACCAGGACAGTGATATTTAAAAATATCACTATTTCCAATGGGAAAACAGGCAAATGTGTGTCTTTTCGTTCACATAAAGTCAGAAAAAAACAACATATGAATCCAAATTAACATGTATTTATACTAAAGTAATACAAAAATGACTACAAAAGATTTAAGTAAATACAGTATAATCGTAAATCTCGAAAAACTACTCACTTCTAAATCTTTTGTAGTCATTTTTTTCTTTTCAGAAGTACTCCTGAGTGCTGGCATTTCATACCCTAATAATTTAGCTTTTGGTTATTTTTGTTGTTTTGTTTAGCACACTTACTGTATTTAGTGAGGAGAGGCACACCCATGAACCCAAAAAGACAGCTTTATGTAAATGTAATTATTTCACTTTGGGTGTCCCAAACCACAAGATTGAAACATGTTCTTTAGATCAGATTTTTTATGTTTTTTTTACCACTATTTTCACCTTTGGCTTTTAGCCTGACTTTCACTTACTTAACAAAACATTGGTTGAAAGGGAAAAAAACTGTTATAAGAGTCATCAGAGCTGGTGTAGTGTTACATTTAATGCAGTGTTTGCTTGGCTGCTGTGTCCTAGGCTCATAGAATCCTGCTCAATTTCTTGGTAAACTAAGATTCAAGTGGACAAAATCCCCCACCCAGTTCAAAAGTCTCTCCTTAGAACAAGCCCAGGGTTCTGCATAACACAATGGATAACATAACAAGGGTGTTGCCTTCAAGATTAGGTTACATAGATGACAAAAAAAAAAACACATTAAAGTTACTCAAATGTTGTGCTTCTTATTTTGTACATCTGTTTTTTTTTTTTTTTTTTTTTTTACAGGTCCTGCCCAATATGTAATCAGAAAACTTTTAAAATTCAGACTGTGTTAATTAAAAAAAAAATCAATATGGTTCGACAGCTAATTAGTGTTAACTGTAAATGTGAGCAAGAGCTTGAATTTAATTGTTAAAAGTTGCTTTCATTTCATGTGGTTTAGTCAGAATTTGTACAGAATAATAGAGCTTGTGTGGTGCCGTTTAATGACAAGGATACAAGACTGACTGCTCTTTGATCTTCCTATTGCAGGCGGTCAGACGGTGAGCACAACAGACTCCTCTGCTAGCAACAGGGAGAGTGTGAAGTCTGAAGATGGTGATGATGAGGAGCCCTCCTACAGGGGTCCATTCTGTGGCCGAGCCCGGGTCCACACAGACTTCACTCCCAGCCCCTACGACTCCGACTCCCTGAAACTCAAGGTACACACCCCATTCACCCCACTGTTTTCTTTCAAATGTAGGAATAAATGTTTCTTTCCTAAGTGCTTTATTAAGTTATCTAGTCACGCAGGTACATGGGCATGTGCTGCAGTTTACAATATTAGCTAACCTATCTTTGGAAAGTATACTAAAAAAAACAATATGTACTTAATAGAAATTAGAAGTACTGTGAAAAGTGTGTGTGTGTTTGTCATTTTAAATCCAAAATGTCCTTTTCTAATTCTCAGAAAGGAGATATCATTGACATAATCAGCAAGCCTCCCATGGGCACCTGGATGGGTCTGCTGAACAACAAGGTGGGGACGTTCAAGTTCATTTACGTGGACGTGCTGAGCGAGGAAGAGGAGAAGCCCAAGAGGCCCGTGCGGAGGAGGAGGAAGGGCCGCCCCCCCAAACCCAAGTCGGTGGAGGACCTCCTGGAGCGAATCAACCTCAAGGTAACACCGTGAAAACATTTTGACACAAAAGTACCGGTATCTTATTTTCAGACATACTGTGAGAAGAAACTGTTTTTAGTATCCTGAAATAGCTATTATATTTGAATTAGAAAACTACAGAAATTATCCAGGAAGCAGATGTGTCTCTGAGTCCAATAATGGGTATGAAAACAAACACTGGGCTTCCTGGGCTTATCCTGTAACATTAAAAATAGAAAGAATGTGAACAGGGTTTTTGTATTAAGTTGTTTAAGCTATTCAAGATACAGTAATGTAGTCGTTGCCAAAAGGTTTTTTTCCATTCCTAATTTGAAAAGTCAGCTCTGCAATGTAAGGAATATTGAAATGGTTAAACGGTTTAAAAATTGAAAAGTAGCAGCAGGGAAAGCATATGTTTACAGTTAATAATATGGTTTTTGGGAACCCAAAAGTATTGTCAGCTAGCTGGTCTTGGTTGAGAACATTAATCATGATGCTTGTGGTTAGGTTATTGTTCACAAGGGTAATGTAATTGTTAGCGTTTGGACCTGCAGAGCTCTTAAACTTGAAGCATTTTGCATCTGTGCCACATTTACTGTACTTACATTTTTGGAGAACGCCTATTACTGCTATTTTTAATGCATGGTTTCTTAAGAGTCACAGATGCTCAGATTAATATAGAATTCACAGACCTAAATGAAACGTTTGATGAAAAAGACAAAAAAAAAACCAAACAAACACAGCAGGTGGGTGGGAAGGAAGAAGGAAGAATGCCTGACCTGTCAGCGTGGCTATGCAGAAAGACATGCCCCTATTTTTATTCACAAACCATTATTTTTTGTTGTTTGTTTAAGATACAGCAGGATGGGTATGATTTCAGTTGGTGGGTTGTGGTGTTCTGCTGAAGACTCTGTGTTATAACAGTAAAGGTGTGGGAAGTTTTATATTTCTTAAAGTACATTATCAGTCTGAACACTTTAACCAAAATTACAGGGACTCAATGCTTAAAAAAGCAAACACACAGCAACCGTTTGAAAACCCTGCTGCTCTTGTGATATACTGTGACTCCAAAAGAAATCCCAGGGATTTGTAAAATCCCCAGTGGTATAGGAATGATCAGTCACATCTTAGATAGTCTCTTTCCTTCTGGACTTTATTTGGTATTGCTGGTGTAGCTAATGTTTGTTTAGTGGCTGGAACAATGGGTTTATGAATCTGTAAAATGCAGTTCAAATGTACAAAATTCTTTTTAAAAAGCATCACATGCAATCACAAAATGGAAACATTGCAAAAATAACTAGTGAGCCTATTGGTGAATAGAGCATATGGTCTACAGTTTACCATAAGGACATTTGTCCAGGTTATCTCCACCTAGGCATTTATCAATTTGTGAATATGAAAAAAGCCAGTATAAACATATAATGAGGAGGATTTCTACTGTTTGGTCAATTTTTGATTGCAGCAGAGGTGACTGCTATTGTGCACAATGTGTTGGCTAATCCTCTGAATCACCTTGTTGTCACACCATCCCCCAGGAGCACATGCCAACTTTCCTGTTTAACGGCTATGAGGATCTGGACACTTTCAAGCTGCTGGAAGAGGAGGATCTGGATGAGCTGAACATCGGTGACCCTGAACACAGAGCCGTTCTGATGACTGCTGTGGAGCTGCTGCAGGAATACGACAGTAAGGGATCACAAATTGTTGGGAAAGGTAGCATACCCTCAATCCCTGTCTTCACATAACATTAAAAGCATTTCAGTAAGTTCTGAGACATAAAATGCAATTTTTCAGTGATGTAGTTAAATGTATATATTTATTTTTTGTTTCGATTGTGATACAAGTTTTTTTGATTTTCTTTTAATTAAACTGAACATGTAAGTTTGTCCTGTTGACTGTGCCTGTTATGACGAGTTACCTACCTATTAGATTATATTCTAATATATATACATACACACACACACACACGCACACACACACACACACACACACACACACACACACACACACACACACACACACACACACACACACACACACACACACACACACAGTGCCTATAGAAAGTCTACACCCCCTTGAACTTTTTTCATATTTTGTTGTGTCAGTGCCTCAGTGTTTCATGCATTTAAATGAGAATTTTCTTATAACTGGATAAGTTTCCACCCCCCTGAGTTAATACTTGGTGGAAACACCTTTGGCAGCAATTACAGCTGTGAGTCTGTTGGGATAGGTCTCTACCAACTTTGCACACCTAGATTTGGTAATATTTGACCATTCTTTATAAAACTGTTAAAACTCTGTCAAGTTCCTTGGGGAGCATTGATGGTCAGCAATCTTCAAGTCATGCCTCAAATTTTCGATTGGATTTAGGTCGGGGCTCTGACTGGGCCACTCAAGGACATTTACCAAAGTGGCCATTGGTCTCTTGGTATCCTCTCTGTTCAGTCGCTTTCTTGCTCGGTCATCCAGTTTTTTCCACTTGTCTACTCACCATACTCCACACTGTTAAGGGGAAAAAAAGTTTTATTGAGAAAAAATATTTAAATTAAAAATGCAAAACTGAAAGATCATAATTGGATAAGTCTCCACCCCCCTGAGTTAATACTTGGTGGGAACACCTTTGGCAGCAATTACAGCTGTGAGTCTGTTGGGATAGGTCTCTACCAACTTTGCACACCTAGATTTGGCAATATTTGACCATTCTTTACAAAACTGTTAAAACTCTGTCAAGTTCCTTGGGGAGCATTGATGGACAGCAATCTTCAAGTCATGCCACAAATTTTCAATTGGATTTAGGTGGGGGCTCTGACTGGGCCACTCAAGGACATTTACCTTTTTTTTCCTTAGCCACTCCAGTGTAGCTTTGGCTCTGTGCTTTGGGTCATTGTCATGCTGAAAGGTGAACTTCCATCCCAGTTTCAGCTTTCTTGCAGAGGGCAGCAGGTTTTCCTCAAGGACTTCTCTGTACTTTGCTCCATTCATTTTCCCTTCTATCCTGACAAGTGCCCCAGTCCCTGCCGATGAGAAACATCCCCATAACATGATGCTGCCACCACCATGCTTCACAGTAGGGATGGTGTTCTTTGGGTGATGCACTGTGTTTGGTTTGTGTCAAACATAATGCTTTGCATTTAGGCTAAAAAGTTTCATTTTAGTTTTGTCAGACCACAAAGCTTTTTGCCACATGGCTACAGAATCTCCTGAGTATTTTTTGCATACTTCAAATGGGATTCAAGGTGGGCTTTCTTGAGTAATGGCTTCCTTCTTGCCACCCTACCATACAGGCCAGGTTTGTGGAGTGCTTGGGATATTGCTGTCACATGCACACTTTGACCAGTCTTGGCCATAAAAGTCATTGGTCTCTTGGTAGCCTCTCTGTTCAGTCGCTTTCTTGCTCGGTCATCCAGTTTGGAGGGACGGCCTGATCTAGGCAGGGTCTTGGTGGTGCCATACACCTTCCACTTCTTAATAATTGTCTTGACCATGCTCCAAGGGATATTGAAGGCCTTTGATATTTTTTTATACCCATCCCCTGATCTGTGCCTTTCAACAACTTTGTCCCAGAGTTCTTTTGAAAGCGCCTTGGTGCTCATGGTTGAGTCTTTTCTTTGAAATGCACTACCCAGCAGAGGGAACCTACAGGAACTGCTGAATTTATCCTGAAATCATGTGAATCACTACAATTTAACACAGGTGGAGGTCTCTTAACTTGGTGTGTGATTTTGAAGGCAATTGGTTACACCTAAGCTAATTTAGGATTGCTATTACAAGGGGGGGTGGACACTTATCCAACCAAGCTATTTCAGTTTTTATTTTTAATTATCTACAAATTTCTAGAATTTTTTTTCACTTGGAAGTTGTGGGATAGGATGTGTAGGTAAATGAAAATATATATGTATATATGTACTGGTTGCTAATGTATGCACAATGTTTTTTTGTTTTTCTCAGGTAATAGTGATATGGAGAAAAGTGCTCACTCAGGCTCCCAGGAGAAGCTCCTGTCAGATGGGCAAGGCCTGACTGGGGAGTCTCCCCGGGACTCTGGCTGCTACGAGAGCAGCGAAAACCTGGAGAACGGTAATGACAGCCCCAAAACACAGTGACATACAACGCTTTATTTGTGCCGCCCTGCACACCTTACCTCTTCTGCCATGCTTCAACGTAGAAAGGAGAACATGCTCCTCCTCCTGCTCCTTTGCTTGGTCCTCATTTCTTTGCCATCTCTTTGTGCTTCACCCTCTTCTTTTCTGCATAGTGGTATGGCAGACACTCACATCCACTCATCATTGCTGCATTACAAAGACAATCCAGACAGCAGTCTCGCTGTGTTGTGTGCTTGAGGATGTCTTCCGTTTGTTCTGGTTTCACCTTGTGAGAAAAGGTAAAAGGACTACACTTTGAAACCCATTGCTGTTCAGTCAAGAGTAACACGTAGCAGCTCAGGACAATGACTAAGATATTAGTAACATTGAAAGTCAACATGTTTAGACTTAGAAACTGGTTCAGCAAAAGAAGAAATGTGTGGGGATAATCAGGTCCTTGGGTAAATGCCAGGTTGGGGGATCAGGTTGGGGGAATACAAAGGCCACGGTTTGGTTTGTTCTGTGTTGGGTGTTGGAGAGAGTTGGGGTATGTGGAGAAGTAAGGAGAGAAGAGTGGTGATTGAAAAAGGTCATTAGAAAACAAACAGAACACTGTTTTTTGGTTGGGGTAAACAAGCTGAGCTTGTCCCCTATAAGGTAGTGAAGTTTGGTGGACCAGTTGGCCTAACAAGTGTGAGCATAGGACTCCTTGGAGGAGTTGGGTTTGTTTTTTTTGGTTTGTTTTGTTATTGTAAATAGATTGCGCAACTGCGCATTAAAACATAATATTGACTCAAGCGTGTTATATTATAGAGATGACATGGTTTTGTGGCAATAGCATGCACACGCGCACACACACACACACACACACATATGTATATGTATTATATATTATATATATATATATATATATATATATATATATATATATATATATATATATATATATATATATATACTATATATGTGAGAAACGAAAAATTAGTTTTCGTTCAATTTGAAAAGCTTAAATGAGATTCTGTACACAAACTCAAGGCATTTGTTTATTTAAACATGGTTTGAGTCATTTTATCTTGACTGTGTCAGTGTGTGCAGTTTCAACATTTTCATATCAAAATGAATATTTTCTGACAGATTGTTTAGTGTAAATCTTTAACTGACTGAAAGGAAATGTGTTAGTATTTGTTGTGAGCCATTTCACTTTTTATTACCGCCAATTCAAGTGAGGCGAGACTGTCAAATTTAGTTATTTTTTTGTTCAGGGTACATAGACTCTACTGAAAATGTGGGGAAAGTAAACTAGATATAAGCATGGAAAAACCCTATAAAACCTATTTGTCTTGATAAAATTATCCCTGTTGCATTTGAAGCTTGCACAATGCTACAGAATCATTTTATAACTAATACTGATGCATAGTCAGAAAGAGGTGCTACAGTTATTGTTTGAAGTAGAAATTAGCCAACTATTTTATTATTTTTACATATTTCTGGCATACTTAAGGAATATGACTTGTTTATTTCAGGTAAGATCAGAAAAAGTCTGCTGTTCACCAAATCCTCTGCAGAACCAGAATCAAACAGCCACCAGTTGGTCAACTACCCCACCCTTCCACTGACAAAATCCACTGAAGCCTTGCAGCATATCAAGAAGGAGCGCAAGTTCAGCAAGCGACATTTCCCCAAGCCTTCAGTCAAGTCTTTCAACATGCTCAGTTTGAAAAAGAATGGCTGCAGTCTGCTGGTGCCTGCGAGCCGCAGCTGTGAGAATCTGGGCGAGCAGCAGTTGGCTCAGGACCTGTGGAAACGCTCCCGCTCACTAGGGGACCTCCATAGTGAGCAGGGCTCCGACAGCAAGAAAATCCACAGCTTGGAGTTCAAAGTAGCTAGGCCCATCAGTATTGCTGCAGACACTATGTGCGACCAGGGCAGCAGAAGGCAATCTCCCAGCACTTCCAAACAGGGAGAAACTGAACCGAACTCACTAGTGAGTCCAATAAAACTAGATACAAACTGTGGCGCTCAGTCGCATGTAGCTTTACAGAACTCTGTAATCATGAGTGATTCACAGCTCACCAGGACTGACCTAGAAGGACCCAGAAGCCCAGTCCCCCAAGAGCAAGCCCCAGAGAAGAATGAAGTGAGGTACGACACAAAGACACATTCCAAAAAGCCATTGCAGCCTCCTCCAGTCCCTGCCAAGAAATGCAGGGAACGCTTATCTAATGGCCTTGATCATCCAACCTTAATCCTCCCAAAACCAGATGCACTATCTTTACCCTTAAAGGCCAGTCCTTCTAGTCCAGTTGACTGTGGACCACCCTGTGCCTCCCCTGAGGAGGAGCCAGGCACCCCCCCAGCGACACGGCCACCTTGGCTCTCCGATCTCCCAGAGAATGCTTGTCTCCAGATGCACGGTGTTAGACGAGGCCCAGCCTCGGGAAGGAAGATCCCCCACACAAGAGTGGCTGACCTAGAAATGCTGCTTGAGGAAAGGTTAGAGTCTGAGGGGATCGATCTCACCGAGGAGCCTTATTCAGACAAGGTAAGTGTTTTAAGAATGGATGACATGTACATGTCATGTACATATCATTTACATGTTGTCCTATAGTGCGATTCTCTGTGAAGCTTTAATTCATGAGTCTGTTTTGATGGATTTAATAAAGTAAGTAGTTTGAGGTCAATTTGGCCACATTTACACCCTTGCATTCTGAGGTCTAGACTTATAATACATGTATGAGATCACATAGAGCGGTATATTTTATGAATCCCTTACTGCATAAAATGGAAAACTACATTTCAATGTGTTAATTATAACATCATCAGTTTACTTTTAGCTATTAATGTGAATTTTATTGGACATCCTTGTGTCCTGGATGATGAGAAAAGCTTTTGGGTGGGTTGAACTTGACTGGGCGTGCTGCAACCCAAGTTAGTTGTCAGAAATGCTGTATTACAGCTCCAGGACCTTCAGCTCAGGATAGTCTAAATCGAGATACACAATTGCAAATACGCCAGTAAGCATACACTGTAATACTGCCAATAGATGAGCATCTGTCACTGATTTAATTTAACAAGTCAGTTAGGTTGTGTGGCAAGTCCTAAATGATAGCTTTCTATAATTTATTTATAGGGCTGGTAAAACTTTTCACTCTTGAGACCGTTCACAAATTGATGGTGTTTCACAAAGAAGTCTTGCATACCGAGGCAGCCTTTGTATATTACAGATTCACTAGAATAACAAATCCATTCACAGGACAACCTATTTACCCAGAAGTCCAGGGGCCAATAGGTGTTTTTCTTCAAATTATGAAATTTACTTTCAACTACACATCCAGCTTTCACTCTGTGATCGAAATACGCATGCACCAGTGAGTGGTGTCGAAAGTCAACAAGTGACGAAATATCCTTACAGTGAACATGCAGACTGAAAGAAACAGGAGAGAGAACGGCAGAGAAGAGAGAATAATTAGCACGAATGAATACAGAGAAGTCATGAAAAATAAGTCGTGTATTTTTACTTTTGTGTTTGTTTTTGTTTGTTATTATTTCTTTAGTTCAGTGCATCACTATACATCACCCAGCATTTCACAGGGAGACGTACCTGAACTGCCTGGGAGCCATGGTTTAGCCACCTCCTGTATTAGTACATCTCAGAAATCACTACTTACAGTGATACAACTTGTGATCACCATTTAATAATAAAAATAGAAAGCAAATGTATTTTTCCTGGTATTTTCCTGACATTGTTTGCAAACACATAATTATGCATTTTCATTTTATTAAAACTAGAAATTGACACTCGCTCGCACCGACTTTGTTTTCATCAGAAAGTGACTGCGCAGAGAGCATTCAGGTTAACTGAAAGCCTGTCAATTACTGATCGCTTTATGTTGCATAAGAATCTTAAGCGCCTGATTAAAAGCTTTGCACTGCAAGTCTAAATGTGTATCAACACACTTTAACTCCAGTGTGTTTAAATGTAAATGAAAAGTTTCTTGATTAAATACATGGCATAACTGTAAACAGGGAAATTAAAGTTAAGTGCATATCCAACGTGCCAAACGTGTTTTTTTAAGGCCAAATATAAGGTCTTTTACAGGCTTGGTTTCTTCGGCCAATTTCCTTTGCTTGAACACTTACTGGTTGCCGCTAATTTTTCCAAAAGTTTGTTGCATCTTTCCGCATGGCACAAGTGAAGATGAGGTGTGACGCATGCCAGAAACCTTGATATGTGAATGAACTCTGTTGCACTGTATAATTCTAACAAAGTTTTAAATGTATTTCTATAATAAAAACAAATCTGTTTCTCATTTAAAAACATACAGCAGCCCTTCTCAACTTCCCAAGCCTTTCTATAATAAACAGGAGACAAAAATCTGGTGTTTGGCAAGATTTTAAAAAAAAAAAAGAAAAAAAAAAGATATTGCTCTGACTCTAACAACAGGTCAAACGTAATAGGGTAATCCAGGGTTTCCTACTCCTGGCCCTGGGGGACTCCAGTGTTTTCATTCCAACTGAGTTCTCAATTACTTAATCAAACCCTTAATTGAACTAATAATGTGCTTAATTAGACCTTTTTAATTGTTCTCAGCTCGTAAAAAGTAGCCGATTTCAAGTTACTTATAGATTTGTATAGTTAACTCAATCTGCAACTGTTTAAATTCTGAAAACAATTAAAAAGGTGTAATTAAGCTAATGAATAGAACTCAGTTCCAGGTTTGGGAAACCATGGGTTAATCAGTCATAACTTGATATAACTTAATACATTATCTAAGCTAAAGTACATTGCTAATGTATTTTAGTTAAGTAAATGCAAAAACGACTTTCACTTAACTGTTCCAATCAAATGCTGCACAATTCTCAGCTAAATTGAGCAAAATTAAAGAAATTTCTAATAATATATGTAAAACTTTAATATTCCAGACTAGGTTGTGATGGCTGTACTTTGCTCCACTGAATTAACTATAAATTAGAGGATGTCAAACTTTAAATTACTCACTTTTTCTTGTGTGTATTTCAGGGAGAAACAGTACAAAAGTAGACATCGCATTTTTCATAAAGTAATATTTTCATAAAGTAATATCCTTACTGAGGTTTACTTGAGCATCTTTATAGCTGTGCACGCAAGTGAAAACTGTCAAATTTAACTTAAATAAACTCAAAAAATAGATGTGGAAAAGGGGGTGTTGTAATTAAGGACAGCTGACGCTCGATGGGCCAAAAGGAAGACTCTTGCGGGCTGCCAGTTGAAGAAGCCCACCGTCTGAGTTTATTAAAGTCGTGCGCAAATGTATAACCCCCAACACCACCACCACCATGGTACAGAGCTCGAGAGCTGATTAAACATTGGACTACAACTGTATGTGTGTGTGTGTGTGTGTGTGTGTGTGTGTGTTATATATATATATATATATATATATATATATATATATAAGGGGATGGGCACCAATATCGATATTTTGATCATTTCCATATTGCTATATTGTGTGATTTTAAAAATAAATAAATAAATGACCCTCTGTGGAAGGGGTGTGGGTAATTCACTGACCAGGAGACAGACAGGTGTACTTGGAAACACCACACAGGTGCCCAGTTTTATTTTAGACCGGTTCTTTATTTTTCTCCGGCAGAGGGCACTGTTGACCGTGGGGTGCCTATCAACAATGATAGACAACACCACGGAAATACCACAGCTGGTACACAAACAGCAAATGCACTCGCAGGTGCTCAAAGAAATAATAATGAAAACAGAAGGCGAAAAGAACAAGGGAAAACAAAACAGTAACAAAACTACAAATAAAAGGTGCTGCACTCGGCAGCGTTATCCCGGTCGCCGCTACCCGCACGACCCGGATCACCGTCCTACTCTATCGGCTATCTAGCCTGCTCTTTCACAATACGCCGGGGTCTGCCCAAGGATTCCCCGCTCTCTCTCTCTCTCTGTGAATCTTTATTTCTCTCCCGGCTGATTCCCGGTCCCGAATCAAAGCTTCCGCACTCTTAGCGCGTCTAAGTGGGCAGCCCTGAGGAAACAGCAGAGCGTTATTTTATAGGACCAACAATCACCCAAGACCCGCCTCTCAGCCATTCAGAGAGGGTGAAAGTCCACACACCCACTTTCCCACCTCCTCGTGTCACTGCCATGACTCACAGGCGGTTGTTGGGCGACTGCCGCCCTCTTCCTGCAGCCCGTGAACATGCCAGCAGAGTCAGTACAGATCTCTCCCTGTTACACCCTCTCAGAGACTTTTTATTGCTAATGCTTCTAAAATATTATATTAATATACAACAAACCCTATACATACCAATCATGATCAGTCTCATAGGCAAACACCATGCACTAAAATATTATTATTTCACCATTTTATATGCTACTTGCACCAATTGACGTCCATTTCAGGATACCAGTATCTCAATTTCCGTTGAATGAGCAGTTTATTTGTTGTTTACATCTTTTCCTTTGGTGTATTGAACGGTTTTAAAATATATATATATATATATATATATATACTAATATATGTATATATATATATATATATATATATATATATATATATATATATATATATATATATATATATTCTTACTTGTTTGTTTAATTTATAAAACAAAAAGGATGAGTTCTAGTTCAGGGACAACTACAAAAACAGCAAGTTTTCATTCATTTTCTGTGTGTGAGAGACGGGAAATTTGGCTGAAATATTCGAAGAGATGAATTCACAGCAACGAAACACACTAAAGTGTGTGTGTGTGTGTGTGTGTGTGTGTGTGTGTATGTATATACAGTGCCTTGCAAAAGTATTCAGACCCCTGACCAATTCTCTCATATTACTGAATTACAAATGGTACATTGAAATTTTGTTATGGTTGATATTTTTTTTAAAACACTTAAACTCAAAGTCAATTATTGTAAGGTGACATTGGTTTTATGTTGGGAAATATTTTTAAGAAAAATAAAAAACTGAAATATCTTGCTTGCATAAGTATTCATCCCCCACACATTAATATTTGGTAGAGCCACCTTTCGCTGCAATAACAGCTTTAAGTCTTTTGGGGTAAGTATGTACCAGCTTTGCACACAGTGTCAGAGTGATTTTGGCCCATTCTTCTTGGCAGATTTGCTCCAGGTTGTTCATGTTGGTTGGATGACGCTTGTGGACTGCAATTTTCAAATAGTGCCACAGATTCTCAGTGGGATTGAGATCAGGACTTTAACTGGGCCACTGTAGGACATTCACCTTTTTGTTCTTGAGCCACTCCAATGTTGCTTTGGCCTTGTGCTTGGGATCATTGTCCTGCTGAAAGGTGAATTTCCTCCCAAGCTTCAGTTTTTTAGCAGACTGAAGCAGATTCTCTTGCAGTATTTTCCTGTATTTTGCTCCATCCATTCTTCCTTCAGTTGTAACAAGATGCCCAGTCCCTGCTGATGAGAAGCATCCCCACAGCATGATGCTGCCACCACCATACTTCACTATAGGGATGGTGTGTCTTGAGGCATGGGCAGTATTAGGTTTGCGCCACATATAGCGCTTTGAGTTTTGGCCAAAAAGCTCTATCTTGGTCTCATCTGACCACAAAACCTTTTCCACATCACAGCTGGGTCACTCTCATGCTTTCTGGCAAACTCCAGACGTGCTTTCAGATGGTACTTTTTGAGTAACGGCTTCTTTCTTGCCACCCTCCCATACAGGCCAGTGTTATGCAGAGCTCTTGATATGGTTGACTGGTGCACCATTACTCCACTCCCAGCCATTGAACTCTGTAGCTCCTTCAAAGTGATTGTTGGCCTCTCTGTGGCTTCTCTCACAAGTCTCCTTCTTGTTTGAGCGCTGAGTTTTGAGGGACGGCCTTTTCTTGGCAGTGCCTGGGTGGTGTGATGCAGCTTCCACTTCCTGATTATTGATCCAACTGTGCTCACTGGGATATCCAAACACTTGGATATTATTTTGTACCCTTTCCCTAATCTCTGCATTTGTATTACTTTATCTCTAACTTCTGTAGAATGCTTTTTGGTCTTCATTTTCCTTCAGATTCACAGCCTTACCAATGATCCTTCAACAGTGGGGTTTTTATCCAGAAAATGTGACAGCAACTTTAATGGTTCACAGGTGGAGGCCAATGGTAAGGTAATTGTGTCCTCGTTAGGGCAATTTCTTTCATCGGTGCAAACTGGGAGCTTCCACAGCACAGGGGTTGAATACTTATGCAAGCAAGATATTTCAGTTTTTTTATTTTTCTTAAAAATATTTCCCAACATAAAACCAATGTCACCTTACAATAATTGATTCTGAGTTTCAGTGTTTAAAAATAAAATATCAAACAGAATAAAATTTCAATGTAGCATTTGTAATTTGGTAATATGAGAGAATTGGTCAGGGGTCTGAATACTTTAGCAAGGCACTGTGTGTGTGTATGTGTGTGTGTGTATGTATATATATATATATATATATATATATATATATATATATATATATATATATATATATATATATATATATATATATATATATATATATTTAAATATATTATAGACAGTACCAGTCAAAAGTTTGAGTACACTTGCTGGAAACTAGGTTTTTTTCATAATTGACAATGTTTTACGTTGTATACGTTTCTGTAAATACTTGAAAATGAAAACACATGTTACAATATACAAAACAAAACATAAGGAGTATCAAATCAATGTTCAAGAAAATTTAAAATTATCTCTAAATCTTGGATTCCTCAAAATAGCCACCCTTTGCCTTAATAACAGCCTCACAAACACGAGGCATTCGGTTAACAAGTTTCTGCAGGTAATCACCCGACATGTCTTCCCAGCTCTTCTGCAGCAATTCCCAGAGATGTAGGGCACTTGTGGGTAGCTTTGCTTTGACTCTCCTGTCCAGTTCATCCAATACAAGTTCTATGGGATTGAGGTCTGGAGACTGGACAGGCCAGGTCATTAAATTGAGTTGTCCTTCACTTTCCTTCTTCTCCAAATAGTTCTTGCACAACTTTCAGGTGTGTTTCGGGTCATTATCTTGCTGAAGAATGAAGGACTGCCCAACTAGCCGTAATCCTGATTGAATGGCATGCCTCTGAAGTATGCTATGATAGCCATGCTGGTTGAGCTTGCCATGGACTTAGTAAAGATCACCAACTCTGTCACCAACAAAGCAACCCCAGACCTTGACACTACCTCCTCCATGCTTGACAGTGGGATCCACACATGCAGAACTCATGCACTCACCTCTTATGCGTCTTACAAATACTCAGCGGTTAGACCCAAATATTTCAAATTTTGACTCATCGGTCCATAAGATCGACTTTCACTCTTCAAACGCCCAGTTTCTGTGTTTTTTGGCCCAGGCAAGTCTTGTCCTCTTATTCTGTACTCTTAACAATGGTTTCTTTGCAGCAGTTCTTCCAGTTAGGCCAGCTTCAAGCAATCTCCTCTGAACAGTTGATGTTGAAACACCTGCACTTCTAGTAGCATTTAGCTGAGCTTGTGTTTCAGGGACAGTTAATCGTCGGTTTCGCAGACTTGTGATTCTAATGAACTTGTTCTCTGATTCTGAGGTCACCCTTGGCCTGCCTGACCTTGTTCGGTCCTCATGAGTGCCAGTTTCTTCAATTCGTTTGAGGGTCTTGGCCACAGCAGTTACAGACACTTGCAAAGTTCTTGCGATTTGTCTTAAAGATTGACCTTCATTTCTTAAAGTAATTAGTCTTTTTTTCTTTGCTTAACTGAGCATATTTTGCCATTTTCTGCTCCCTTACATTCAGGAATGACAAACTTGTGCCTATGCTACCTATATTTATAGTAATCATGGACCCTCACTTGTTAACAATAATTGGTGACAAAAGATTAATTAGGTAACATGCTAGTTAACTCAGACAACAAAGACACTTTTGTACTTAGGCCAGTGTTCTAACACCGTGTTATACGCATTTCAGACTTTTAACTGACTTGGGCTTCAGACTGAAATCCCTTTGCTTTGGGTGACCATTTCATTGAAATTGACAAGATTTACATTTTCATTTAAAAATTAAATTTTTCAATGCAATTCACTTATGATTATCAGCTTATATAAGTACACATATCATATAATGAAATATTAAGTGTTTATAGACAAGTTTATACAGTTAAAAGCATAGATAATCATGAAAAACCTGGTTTCAAGCAGGTGTACTCAAACTTTTGACTGGTACTGTGTGTGTGTGTGTGTGTGTGTGTATATATAATATATATATATATATATATATATATATATATATATATATATATATATATACACAACACACTATTATATATATATATATATATATATATATATATATATATATATATATATATATATATATATATATATATATATATATATATATATAAGGCATATGTATACCTATGTACAGTACCTATAGATTTCAATAACTTACGTTTGTGTGTTTTGCAGCATGGTCGTTGTGGCATTCCAGAATCCCTGGTGCAGAGGTATGCCGAAGACCTGGAGCAGCCTGTTAAAGATGTGGCTTCAAACATGGACCAAGTTCGGGTGAAGCAGCTTCGGAAACAGCACCGCATGGCAGTAAGCAAGCCCTGTGCCCTCATTCCATATAATACAATGCATGTACAATGTTTGTATATATGCTGTATATGTAGAAAGACATAGACAGAAAGATAGATAAGTGGAAACATTCAAATTAACTAATTCTCTGCCAGTCTGACAGAGAGATATCTGTCGGAACAATGTGTTTAGATGAATTGCATGTCAAACTTATCAACAAACCCCCAGTATCTATTACAAAGCAAGAAAACCAGTGAATTGATGCAAGCTGAATGTCTTCTATGAAAAGGAATATACCATTTGAAGAGGGGTGCTGTACCTTAGCTACATTTATAAAGTCAGCTCAAGTCTCGTATTCAGCTTTTAAAACATGGTTGAAAACATGTTAAGTTATTGCCTGAAAGCATGCAATGATGTCGTTTACATATTACTTTGTTTTCTGCCAACTAATAAGCATTCCAAATGCAACATTTATGAGCTTCTTGCAACATTTTTCTACCTTTTCATAGCAACACTGCTTTTCCTTTCCATGTCTAGATCCCCTTTGGAGGTCTTACTGAAATCTGCCGGAAGCCTGTGTCTCCTGGACATCTCAGCTCAGTCTCTGATTGGTTGGTTTCTATCGGACTGCCCATGTACTTAAACCTGTTTACAGCAGCAGGATATAACACGCTGAACCAAATAGCCTCTCTGGCAGAGACTCATTTCCGGGAAGCTGGCGTCAAGGAGGAACGACACGTTAACAGGCTGTTAGCGGGCGCTAGGCTGGTTCAACACAGCGATGCTCGGTTATAACGAAAAAAACACGACAACTTCAACTTTTGTTTCTTGTTTAGTTTTCCTTTCCGGTGTTTTCTTCAACACCTGACTACCAAGCTTAAACATTTTTTTTTTAAATGTTTCCTTTAGAAACAAGTTCAGTGCTTGTTCCACTGGGAAGACGGTGAACTGCCTTGTGGGTTAATACAAGTATTTAACTTGGGTCTGTTTTGCTTGCTGGAGCACTGGTAAGCAACAAGGGGTGTTAGCTAGGCCAAATCAACCTTCCTATTTAGTTTACAACTTTTGTGGTTCCAGCTAGTTAAACCAAGCGGTTGATGCAGTACTAATTATCCTGTGTCTGCAAGGAATCAACTATATTATCTTGCTATATACAACGCATTTTTACTTTACAAATATGTAAAATCACTTTAGTGAATAATTACACATGTAACCAGCTGTTTTAATTATCAGAATATACTGCAAAAAATATGTATGAGCTACTTGTGATGTATCTGTTTTAATATGTATGTATGATATGGTTTTATTCTGACTTTTATATTGTCAGTGTGCTAGAGTGAAGCTGTGCGTTCAGACATGGCAAATCTGACACGGTTTCCAATGTTTAGAGAATTAATTTAGCTGACTAAATTATACAGAATTAATAACATGTAAACTTGGTGCCACAGATATCAAAGTAGTTTACTGTAGAGCTGCATCAATAAGTACATTTGTTAGCCATGACTTTCTATGCTGGCCAAGATTTACAAAAGATGATGGGCATTATAGAGGAAATGACTAGGGTAAATATGAATAACGATATTATTTTCTTCAGTTTTAACTGAAGACAGTAAACTTAATTTGCATATTTTTCAAAGTATTTAGGCTAATGTTTACAGGACTATTACAGGAGTGTAAAAACTTGAAGTGTTTAGGGAAAGCTGAAACTGTATTGCCCCTGTGACCGGGTAGTATTAGCAGTTAGACTCGGAGACCAGAATGCTGCCGTTCATGTTCTCATGCGCTTTTTATTTACAATTACAAAAACAAAACAAACAAACATACACGCACACACACAGTACTGTACTTTCATCATCACAATTCTAAACAAACTTCCGTGATCACCATTTTTATACAACTCTGGCTGGAGCCTAATTTAATCATATATTCAATTTACGGCTCCAGCCACTTTCCCACGTTTTTTGCAGGGAGAAATTTAATCCCCTCCCTGCCACCCAATATTCCCCCTACACACACACCCGTGCACCAGCAGGGCTTTCACTCTGCCACACAGCCACATTTTTCCCCTAATGTGCCCACCATCGGCAATTTCCACCCCCCTAAAACACCAACCCCCTCCCCTAATGGACTCTTGTGGGCGGGTTGGTGATCAGGGCTGTGGTTGAGGGGGTCTCCTCACCTCCTCCTTCTGCTGCGGTGGCCCAAACACCTACAGTGGAAATACTGATAAGGCACCGCTAGCAGCGACAGTGCTGGCAGCGGCACGGGGCTCTCCGGCAGCGGAAATACTGCTAATGGCAACGATGGTGGTGGAAATGCTGGCACGGGCACAGGGGGCTCTGGCAATGACAGCGCCGACAGTGGCAACACTGGCAGCGGCAATGTTGGCATCAGCGCAGGGCACTCCATCACTAGCAACGCTGGCAGCAGCAATATTGACAGCGATGTGGGGTACTCCAGCAGTGAGCAAGCTGGCAGTAGCGCCAAGCTCTCTGGCAGGGACAACACTCACAGCGGCAATGCTGGCAGCAGAGTGGGGACTCCGGCAGTAGCAATGGCACTGGGCATTCTGGCAGTGGCAACTCTGACACCATGTGACCAAGTATCGTTAGACACTCATACCCCTTCACATCTGCACATCTGACCCGTGAGGGCTCGGTACGGTACGAGTGGTTCTCCACTGGCTATTTGTCGAGCCAAGTAATGTCACTCCAAGTGTGCATTGCAATAAATATCTTCTATAATAATATTACTGCAAGGGGGCTGTCATGGGGGATTCTCCGTATGACCTTCATATATTTCTTGCGAGTAAGCAGAAAGTGAACTGTTTTGCAATATTGATTCCAAAGTGTAGTACTTGCTGATTGTGATGATACATTTATGCCATTCTATGGAATCCCCATATGATAGACAGGAACGCAGAATAACATAAAACACAATTCAGAAGTAGCATACTTTTTTTAATGCTTCATTGCGTTATGACAAGTTCAATGAGAAATGGCACTTTCGTTCTGCGATCAGCTTTAGACCTCCAGGTGTGATAGACTTGACGGCGATACGCAGGCAGTCCACCAAAGAGTCATGTGTCAGCCTGTTTCGTGCATCTGTTTATCATTGTGGAATAAGCCGATTTGCATGTGTAAGTAGATCCAAACATGGAGAGCACAAACAGAGCCAGCGGTAGTTGTCTGGACAAATATAGGAGGACCACAGTGATTCCAGATTCGCTTTGTTAATGAATTCAGTTTTCAGCAACGACGATGCCTGCAAATACACTACTAGTTCTAGTTGCTGCTTCGTCGATTGCGGGAATTGCTTTGCATGGGACGAGAAATCACCATCCGGGCTGATTGAAAACGGACCACAGACAATAACAATACATGCCTGGTAAGGCTGAAGTTGTCTTTCAGCTGTACAATAGCATCTGTCATCGTTAGGAGTCATTTTGAGTTACGTTTCACTTGCAACATATCGGAATGTTAAACTAAACTAATTTGTCTCAATAGCTACAACACACTGCCAGTGGCCCACTCTGCGGCTGCCCCGGGGGGTAATTTGCCCCACCATCAAATTAATTGCTGCCCACTGCAATATTAGTGGGCAGATAGAAGTGTTCCGGAAAATCTTTTTTCCCTTCAACATAACTAGCTGAAAGTTGATATAATCAGTAAAATTTGGGAATTATAAAGACATTCCTAAATATATTTACAAAGTATAGCGATACAAGATACAGCTGTACCATTGGTCTATTATTTTTTTTAACACAATTTGTTTGCGCATCTTTTGGCAAACTGAGTTAATAACAATAATTAATAAAAACTGTCTTTTGTTGTGTGTGACGTTAGTAGCACAGCTTGGCTGTGCAGTGGAAAAACAACCCAGGCTCCCCTTGACCACACCGTGAGGGCAAGGTACGTCCCTGGTGCTGAGCAACTCCGTTGTACAGTGGAAAAGAGGCAATGCGCTTTTTATTTACAATTGCAAAAACAAAACAAGCAAACACACACACAGTACCACATTGTACCTTCACCATCAGAATTCTAAACTAACAACTGTGATCACCCTTTTTATACACCTGTGGCTGGAGCCTAATTAATCATTTAATAATGTATTCAATTATACATTGTGCTAATGAACTGTAAACAACTGCCACCCATTATTACCGGGATATGAACACTTGAAATATACATCTCATATTCAACGATGTTCTAACAAGATGGCAGTCAGTTACCTCACAGTCAGCTTTCATTATAACCGGTGCAATAAAACCCAAATTCTAAAAGCAGTGGACCATAGGTCAAATTTAAGGAACTTTAAACATCAGCAGTCCTGCACTAGTAGCAGGAACCTTTCTGTTTAACAGCTTCAATAGTCTTTTTTTGAAGTCCCTTTACTTATTTATACTGTGCCTGTTTTGAAATGTTTCATTGCCACATTATTTGAGTATAATAAACAGTCTGTTCAGCGTTGGCAGTTTATTTCCACGCGATCTCAAAGCTAGGTAAAGATAGATTTAAAAAAAAAAAAAAACAATTGTAAGAACTCAATATTGGAGCAACACAACCTAAAACTACTCAAAGTATTTGTAAACATCATAAAAAAGTAAGGGTAATACACAAATCAATTAAAATAGCATTTGATGCTACTTAAGAAACTGAAACCTTTCTAAGTATCATAATGGTAATATATCATGTAATACCTACATTTCGATTAACTAAGACAAATACCACAGATACATGGATATTTGAACTGTGGGTATTTAATATGAAGTCTTTTAGGAGGTGTGATTATAGCCTAACAGTGCCTTTCTTTAGCTGAGTGGTGTTTGCTGACTTAGCCAGTATGTGTTACCTCAAAGCTGTCTGTCTTACAACAAAGGGTTAAATTGCCAGGAAAGACAACTCCGTTGACATCTTGAGTGAGATCTGGAATGCCACGTTTGTGACTAAGGCTGGGCAAAAAAATTAAAATTAAAATCCCTCAAACTAGCAAACGTTCTAGGAACTGAACAGTGTCTTTGATTTATTGCTTTCCTTCCCAGTCCAAGTTTTAAGAGCCCCTTTAAAACTTGTGGTATTACTGCACTACTGAGAAGTGATCCTCTTCATGCAGTTAGCAACACCACTAGCACATTCCTTATTTCTTTGTTATTGCTAAAGAGCACTTTTTAAAATGTGTTGGACTCTATAATGCCAACAAAAAGGCAATTACAAATACATTTAACCACCCCCATCCAAAATTTAAACAATAGCTTCATTCAGTGGTGAATGAACATAGTGTATGTTAAAAGATTGTTCCATGTCATATTTCAGATTTATTTAGAAATTTTACCTACTTGTCTTGTTAAAGAGCAGTTTGCATGGGTCAGAATACCAAGTCTTGTCATGTGCGGATGGAATAACTTCCTAATAGTACTGTGTTCCAGTAATCTTTTATTTCCAAGTAACTGTTACAAGCCTTGTTAAGCCCTAATACGTATATGTTATAACTAACAAATGTTGCACATTCTGTATATTAAATTGATATTTAAATAACTTATTTTTTGCCTTTTGCTTTTCATATAAAATGTAATTATTAGCTGTACTATACCAGTAGCAATGCATTCTTGCAAACTGCTTTAGTGGAAAGTTACAGTGTGTAATGTAAAATATAAATGTTTACAAATTATTTTATGCTGTTTAAGCTAGCAAATTATCCATAAAAAATTCTCCTGTGTATTGAAACAAAAAAAAAGTTAATAACTATTTGTCATTCTGAAGTATAATAAATTTTTCTTGGCATCAACAAAAAGTGATCTGTTTTAAATAGTTTTGCTAATACAGTGCTCACCTGTTATAATGCAACCCATTATAGTGTGGGGTTGTGATATTGGGTCAGAATCTGACTTAAAAAATATTAATTAATTAATCAAGACCTATAATGCGTAATGTGTACACACAAATATATATATATATATATATATATATATATATATATATAATACTATATATATATATAAAATAGATATACAGGCTAAAAAGGGGCGTAAAAACGTATAAAAACTGTGACTTAACAATAGTATTGAAGTGAATGTTATCAGATTAAATCTATTTTCCCTGGCACTCACTTGTTTATGTGGTGTAAAACTCAAGTAAATAAATAATGCATTCAATACGTTGTGGGTTACCGGGAACTGTTATCAACACACCGGGAATCTGAGTTATTGACCAATGGTTGGAACCTTTTCGTCGTTATAACTGCACACTGCTGATGGTTAGGGGCCAAAGTTAGTCAGATTTAATTGGGCAGGGTGGCCGCCAAATCCAGGCCTGTTGTTAACCAAAAGTATTCAACCACAAGCTGGACCCTAATTATCCCTTTAAATTGGGTTGAGTTCACAAGGGGGTTCCAATAACTTTTTATACACCTGAAGATTGCATGTTTGATTCCTTGGTACTTTTTTACACCTGAAGATTGCATGTTTGATTACCTTGCACACCAAACAAATGAAAGAAGCATATATATATATATATATATATATATATATATATATATATATATATATATATATATATATAAAACAGATGGCCTCCACGTGAACCTTTTTATTTTCTTATATGTAATTATTTCTCAAACCAATAAAAATGGTTTGTTTGCCAAAACAGTAAAGGAAACTGTACCATAAATATCAGGGTTATACAGTAAACTGTCCATCTTTCTCAGTAAAGTATATAGGTCCACAAGGTGAAGGTGTGGAGTATGCTTCACTTGAGGTTTCATGTGGTGACCTGTTTGAATAAGGTGACTGACTTCTGTAACTGAATGGGAGTTGTTGATGCTGTTGCAGATCTTGTTGAGAATGATTAGAAAGTCTGAATAAAATTTGCTGTATTTCTAATTTCATGAACTCCCTCTTGTATGGTGTCATTGAATGCAGCGTGCTTTCCAAATATATCGCAGCGGTTTGACTTTTCTTCTGTTAAATGGTTATTTCAGTCATCGGCCGAGTCCTGGCTCTTAGATGTTTCCGTGTAGCTTTTTCATGTTTTGCCACCGCAGCAGAGTTCCCCTCCTCAGCGTCAGCAGCCCCAGCAGGGCCCCTGAAGGCTTACGGCCTAAGACCCCCTGCTTCTCTCAACACCATCTGCAGTACTGGCATGCTTGCATCTTGGATATCTGGGTGCTCACGACCGTACAAAACAGTTATGCTCTCCAGTTCCACATGGGACCTCCTCCTTTCCAAGGGGTCACAAATACATGTGTGACAGACCCTCTCCAGGCCTCGGTGCTCCAGCAAGAAGTAGCCACCTTGCTGAGCAAGGAGGCTATCCATCTCAAAGACCCCATCTCCCACTGGTAGGGGTTCTACTCAAGAGACTTCCTAATACCCAAGAAGGACAGCTGCTTTCACCCCCTACTAGACCTGAGGCACCTCAATGGTTTCCTAAAGGAGAAAAGATTCCAAATGCTGACTCAGTCACATTGGACTTACGGGATGCTTATTTTCACATTCCCATTCATCCAGCACACATGAAATACCTTTGCTTCGCCTTCCAGGGAAGCATGTACAAATTCTCAATGCTGCCATTTGGCCTCTCCCTAGCCCCCCGCACATTTCCAAAGTGCACAGATGCCATCCTGGCTCTCCTGTGGCTGCAAGGTATCAAGGTGTTGAACTACCTAGACGAATGGTTGATCTGTTCCCAGTCATGAAATAAAAGCATGCAGGAAATAAAAATGTGCCTTATAAATATCATATGGGAGATATTAAAATTGGAGAGGGAATCTATGAAAAAGACCTAGGAGTTTTTGTTGACTCAGAAATGTCTTCATCTAGACAATGTGGGGAAGCTATAAAAAAGGCCAACAAGATGCTCGGATACATTATGAAAAGTGTTGAATTTAAATCAAGGGAAGTAATGTTAAAACTGTACAATGCATTTATAAGACCTCATCTTGAATATTGTGTTCAGTTCTGGTCACCTCGCTACAAAAAAGGGTATTGCTGCTATAGAATGCATGCAAAGAAGAGCGACCAGAATTATTCCGGGCTTAAAAGGCATGTCATATGCAGACAGGCTAAAAGAACTGAATCCATTCAGTCTTGAACAAAGAAGACTACGCGGCGACCTAATTCAAACATTCAAAATTCTAAAAGGTATTGACAATGTCGACCCAAGGGACTTTTTCGACCTGAAAAAAGAAACAAGGACCAGGGGTCACAAATGGAGATTAGACAAAGGGGCATTCAGAACAGAAAATAGGAGGCACTTTTTTACACAGAGAATTGTGAGGGTCTGGAATCAACTCCCCAGTAATGTTGTTGAAGCTGACACCCTGGGATCCTTCAAGAAACTGCTTGATGAGATTCTGGGATCAATAAGCTACTAACAACCAAACGAGCAAGATGGGCCGAATGGCCTCCTCTCGTTTGTAAACTTTCTTATATTCTTATGAGAGGGAGCAGTAGCCTACACATCGGTTGTGACAGAGTATCTGGCGAGGCTGGGCCTCACCATCAATGATGCAAAGAGTTGGCTTACACAGGTGCAGTGCACTGCATACTTGGGGCTCCAGCTGGACTCTAATATGATGCGCACATACCTGTCAGGCGAAGAGTTGCAGCTATCCAGGGTTGCCTCTCCCTGTTTCAACAAGGATCACAAGTCACCCTTCTATTTTGCCAGAAACTATTGGGACTGACGGCCGCAGCCATATCAGCCATTCAGCTGGATCTGTTTCGCATGCACCTGCTACAAACGTGGCTCAATGCATTCCACCTCAATGCCAAATGTGACAGACACCGTCAGCTGACTGTGTCTCATGCGTGCTCAGCAGCCCTACGCTGGTGGAGGACAACCTCTCACCTGCGTGAAGGTATGCGAATGGGAGTAAGCTGGACTGCTGGGCATCCCTGCACATAAATATGATGGAGTTGCAAGCAATATCCCGTGTGGTACACATGTGTTGAACATGATAGTGGTGGTCTATGTCAACCACTAGGGTGGCCTACCGTCCCCGGGGTTGCATCGCATGGCCTTCAGGCTATTGACATGGGCTCAGAGGAACTTGCTGTCCCTATAGGTGACGCACATTCCCAGGGTGGTGAACTGGGCAGGGGACCTCTTCTCCAGGAACGGTCTGCATCGTCAGAGTGGCAACTCCACCCTCAGATAGTGGAGTGCATTTGGGAACAGTTTGGGAAGACGCAGGTCGATCTCTTCGCCTCGGTAGAGATGACGCATTGCCCCCTATGGTACTCCCTCCACCGCTTAGGCGGTCCACTCGGCGTAGACATCCTAGCGCACGAATGGCCAAAAGTGTTTTTGTACGTTTTCCCGCCTATACCGCTTCTCCCGACCTTTATCGAAAGGGTCTGGTTAGAGAAAGCGTCAGTTCTCCTAGCGTCCCCCAAGTGGCCCAGGAGAGTCTGGTTTTTGACCCTGTGCCAGCTGTTGCATGGCCAGCCCTGGGAGATTTCACTTCGCATGGATCTCCTCAGTCATGAGAAAGGCTCTCTTTGGCACCCGGAACCAGGCAGGTTCCAGCTATGGGTCTGGCCCCAGAAAGGGACCACTGGCTAGCCCTACGGCTATCAGATGTGGTTGTGGGTACATTGCAGAGCGCTAGGGCAGACTCCTCTAGGTCCTTGTACACCTATACGTGGAGGTATTTCCAGGCTTGGTGTCTAGCTAGAAGCCATGACCCCAAAACTTTCACAAGTTTTTACAAAGGAAGATACTGACAACATGCCCCACATGTCATCCAGTTCCTATCCAGTTTTAAATAACTTTAGCATAACTGAGGCAGAAGTGTTAAAGGGACTAGGAGCTCTTAAAATAAACAAATCCCCTGGGCCGGATGAGATCCTCCCAGTAGTACTCAAAGAAATGAAAGAAGTAATTTACAAACCACTAACCAAGATCATGCAGCAGTCTCTTGACACAGGGGTGGTACCGACAGACTGGAAAATTGCAAACGTAATACCGATCCACAAAAAGGGAAACAACTGAACCAGGTAACTACAGACCAGTAAGCCTGACTTCTATTATATGCAAACTTATGGAAACTATAATAAGATCCAAAATGGAAAATTACCTATATGGTAACAGGGTGCTGGGAGACAGTCAACATGGTTTTAGGAAAGGGAGATCGTGTCTAACTAACCTGCATGATTTTTTTGAGGATGCAACATCGACAATGGATAATTGCAAAGCATATGACATGGTTTATTTAGATTTCCAGAAAGTTTTTGAGAAAGTCCTGCACAAAAGATTAATTCTCAAACTGAACGCAGTTGGGATTCAAGGAAACACATGTATATGGATTAGGGAGTGGTTAACATGTAGAAAACAGAAAGTACTGATTAGAGGAAAAACCTCAGAATGGAGTGTGGTAACCAACGGTGTACCACAGGGATCAGTATTAGGTCCTCTGCTATTCCTAATCTACATTAATGATTTAGATTCTGGTATAGTAAGCAAATTTGTTAAATTTGCAGACGACACAAAAGTAGGAGGAGTGGCAAACATGGTTGTAACAGCAAAGGTCATTCAAAATGATCTAGACAAGATTCAGAACTGGGCAGACACATGGCAAATGACATTTAATAGAGAAAAGTGTAAGGTACTGCACGCAGGAAATAAAAATGTACATTATAAATATCATATGGGAGATACTGAAATTGGAGAAGGAATCTATGAAAAAGACCTAGGAGTTTTTGTTGACTCAGAAATGTCTTCATCTAGACAATGTGGGGAAGCTATAAAAAAAGGCTAACAAGATGCTCGGATACATTGTGAAAAGTGTTGAATTTAAATCAAGGGAAGTAATGTTAAAACTGTACAATGCACTAGTAAGACCTCATCTTGAATATTGTGTGCAGTTCTGGTCACCTCGCTATAAAAAAGATATTGCTGCTCTAGAAAGAGTGCAAGGAAGAGCGACCAGAATTATTCCGGGCTTAAAAGGCATGTCATATGCAGACAGGCTAAAAGAATTTAATCTGTTCAGTCTTGAAAAATGAAGACTACGTGGCGACCTAATTCAAGCGTTCAAAATTCTAAAAGGTATTGACAGTGTCGACCCAAGGGACTTTTTCAGCCTGAGAAAAGAAACAAGGACCAGGGGTCACAAATGGAGATTAGATAAAGGGGCATTCAGAACAGAAAATAGGAGGCACTTTTTTACACAGAGAATTGTGAGGGTCTGGAATCAACTCCCCAGTAATGTTGTTGAAGCTGACACCCTGGGATCCTTCAAGAAGCTGCTTGATGAGATTCTGGGATTAATAAGCTACTAACAACCAAACGAGCAAGATGGGCTGAATGGCCTCCTCTCGTTTGCAAACTTTCTTATGTTCTTATGTTCTTATATCTTGCCCAATGCCAGTCATCTTACAGTTTCTGCAAAAACTATTTGATGCTGGTAGGTGGAAAGGGACACCTTAGTGGATATCAGACTAAATAAGCCACGGTGCCTCAGCTATTCATGTAATGCATGCTGTTTGTCAATATGATTTAAATTATCAAATTTAATTTCCAAATTATGTAAGTGGTCTACCAAGAATGCCATGACCTTTTCACATTCGTGTTTTGCTATTATGGAAATATACATTTTGAAACCCTTGTTTGGTGAAGTAATTTCACTTGAGCTGTTTCCTTCCTAGGACATCAATAAAACTACCCAGAATGTTCCAACCTCAGGCTGTTTTACATCATCCCTTACTTCTGTGGACAGGATCTAAAATGCAGATAGGTGAATATGTTTTGTAAATGTCAAATTGTTTTATAATGTGTGAACAAAGCCATGACCATGTTTTTTCTTTCCATGATCTGTTAAATTAATACATTGTGAAAGGAAACCTACAGCTGGTTTACTGCAGTACAGCTCACTTATTATTATGCACCATTCATGCTGTTTCAGTTTAATACCTCAGGCTTCAGTTGTTTTTACTTGAATGTACTGGAGGAAAAATGTCCACACTTTCTTAAGTTTCCTGCCCTAAGGAGCAATCACTTATGTAAACCACAAGGTAAATCTAGTTAACGCAGACTATATATTTTTTTTATTAATTTTTTTTTTTTAAATATACAAGAGAGCAAGTTTGTGCACAGTGTTGGCTTGTTCACATGGAGCAACTACAATTGCAGTAAAAACATGATAGCAGATATCAGGCATGGAAAGCAATAGAGAACAGGAGGGTCTTGAGAGTTGATTTAAGCAAGCTAAGGTGGGAGCATCGCACGCCAAAATTGGGAGAGAGTTCCAGAGAGTCAGAGCCATGAAGCTAAATGAGCGTTCTCCAAGTGTGGTGCACTTTTGCTTGGGGATAATCCAGTCCAGTCCAGAGTCGGAGGATCTCAGCTTGCGGGTAAGGGCATAGCGGGTCAGCAGCGGGTCACCTAGGGGAGCACAGGCTCGTGTCCTGGCTGTGTGAAGTCATCGGTCTTCACTGGGAACTCCAGGGGGAGTGTTGCGTTGGCGTTAGCCCTCCTGCGGGTGAGGGAGGCTAAAGAGGATGGAACTTTTCCAGCGGACGCCCCCTGAATCTTCAGTTCTCTGGAGCTGTGTGGGGAATTGCTGCAGTGAACGGATAAAATGGGAATATTGGGGGTAAAATACTTGGGCACTATTTAAAACAAAAAAATATGCAGACAAAAAAAATATGTAACTTTCTTTAAAAGTCTGACTATTAAATGTTTGTAATAATAAAAAAAGGCACCTAAATACTAATAAAATACCCGTGTGAAAGCAGCAAGAATTAACTCTGTCCCACATAGACAAGATAGAGCTGATTCCAATAAATTCTGGCTTGCCTTTTCTGTGCTAGGTGTATAGTTGCCTTTAGGCTGACATATTTACCTTTGCACTCTTGATGTTTTTCATGTTTTTTCCTCTGAGTTCTCCTTGTACTGGTAGATTATTCAAGTAAGAGTAAAAATAAAATAACCACAAACAAGTCGTTATCTAATGACAGCCTCATACAATTAAAACAGGGCTAGTGGAAAATTGACAATATATATGTTTACCTTCTCTGGGTGTCAGTCTACCAGCCTCAGTTTGTTCACAGTACAATGAAAAAATGTAGTCCAAAGAGAGATGACAGAAAAAACAAAAGATCTACAAATGTAGTTAATGTTTCCAAAATAGTAATGGCCTGTGAAGATCACATCCATACATTTTTAGAAAGAAAGAAAAGCTAAAAACAAGATCTATGAATAAACAGTATTGGTCTGTTTTTTTTTTTAACTTTATTTGGCCATTTGCATTTGATGTGACAACTGCTTCATACCACTGACTCCATGCACACTGGACTATTGAATTGCCTATATTTTGTTCCCAACACTGTTGACGTTTTCAGTTATGTTACCCTATGGCAACGGTTTACAAACTGGGGGCTCAAAGTAACTTCAAGAGATTGACAAATTTTTGGCAGTCATTAATGTTTGGGTTAAAAAAATAACTTAATGATGATTATGATATACAGTACATGTTTGCTACTTGTTAATACCCAATGAATTTGTCCCAGTTGTTTGTTGTAAACATTTGGTCAAATTTTTTTTTAAGCCTGTTTGGCCGATGTCCCTTTTGAAAATAGCAAGCGCTCCAAACTTGAAAGCCATAAAACATTTAATAATTGTATTGAGATATAAAAAATGTGTAATGTACCTGACAGCAGTTATGCAGCTGAAGTTGTGTGTACAGCAGGTGTTCCTTTCATGAAGATTGCAATATAGTTTTCACTGGGAACATGTTGGTCCATAATGTTTTAGCTGTAGCAAAAAATTACTTCTGTTAAATATCTGATCACTTAAGACAAGAATATCAGTCCTATGACTCCTCCTGAGCAATACGGAGAACAGGAATGTTGAGTGTGTTTCAGGAAATAAGTGATTTAGAAACTTATAAAATCCTGTATTTCTTACAATTAGTGTAAATCTAGGGTTGTGACAGGGGCAGGCTCTGTTGCTGGCTTCTTGGTGCATGCGTGCCAGTGCGGACCTTCAACGGGAGGTGCAATGCCAGTCAACTAATTGAAAAGGTTTAGCTGACCAGAAATCCCTGATTGACTGGGGGGGTTGGGTTTTTTTTGGGGGGGTGCCCCGAAGAGCGCTACACTCTCCTTTCACGTTCTCCCAAAAGGTGAATACCTGCTTGAGAAAGAAAGAATAAAAGCAAGTGAAGCAACCCACAGAACTCAGGAGACAAAAGCCAATCAGTACAGTAAGGGTGTCTAGCTCAAATACTCTTAACAGGACCCTTCTTTTAAGTGGAGGTAGCACTCAGCCTCTGCTTTGACCAACTGTTTATTTTTCTAGCTGTGTTTTCACTGTTTTATTTTCGCATTGTTTTCCTGCCTTTTTGTCTGCTCCTTGTTTAGACTCCTGTTTGTGTACATGTGCCTGTACGGTCATGTGGTTCCTTGCTCTGCCTTACCTTGCCCTAGGCGCTACCATTGTTGTTACCTTAATGGCAGCACAATGGCATTACTACTGCAATAACTGTTGTCTTAATAAACCAGCGTGCCTGTGCAACGTGTCAAGCGCAATTGCTCTGCCTGGCAACATTAATACAGTGAACACCCACACCCGTAACAACACCGTTACAAGGGTATTTAAACTTTTCTTGGCAGCAGTTATGTAACTGGTATGTAGTTTTTGGCTCTAATGAATAATGCTAGCCTGTGCAGTAACACATTAGGAATGCTGTACACTTTTTACATTTGTTATTATGGGTAGAAGTGGGTAATTCGATCAATTGACAGGACTTGGTGCACAGATCTTTATAGCGACACCCAGAAACCTGCTCCTTTTTCCTATGTATTTTTCTTGCTATTATTAAACGGAAGAAGAGCTTAATAAATCTGCGGCAGTGAGGAAACCACCAGCAAGACTGACACCAATTTACAGGGCAGCAGTAATAACATTCACCATTATATAGGTCATTAAAATCGATCAGATTGGATTTATTCACATTGCACTCCCACTAGGAAACAAGCAGAGAGTACAGCAGAGATAAATATGTAGAGCCCAGATGAAATGCCAAACCTCAGTGAGACTTGCTGCCAAATCCTTACATCCTGCAGTTTGGGCTAATGTTCAGGCAAATTGCATATTCCAGAGCCAGGGGATTGCTTCAAGATGTCACCACCAGGATGCTCCGTGGCTTCAAAGCTGTCCAGACTATGACTGGCTGGACAGTTGATTCAAGAGCTTGTGAATCAAATAAGATAAGTAGTAATACTAAAATATATTAAAATACTGTAACTGTGGTATGATTTAAAGCTTTCTAAAATGTATATATTATATGTACAGTTTACATTCCTGTATGTTAAATAGATATTATAGAAAACACCCTTTTAAGGAGTGTCTGTTTTGTTACTGCTTAATTTTTACAAGATTTAACCAGACCAAATCAATGCAAATGTTGTTGTTGTATCGTTTTTCCTTGTGCTGATGCAAACACGTTAGCAGTAAGGTGGCTATATGCAGAATACCCTGTGCTGCCAGACAATACAGTGTTCTGGACAGAAGAGTGTGTGTCCTTCTGACCAGCCAGGGCTAACAAATGAAATACTTAAGGGATATTGTGTATAAAGACTAATACTGAAAGCCAGTTATTGTACACTAAACTTCATACAACAAATCTATAATTCATGAAGAGAATGTTCTGATGCCTTGATAAACCATAAGAGCAAAAACCTGTCCAGATAGATGTATGTTCCTTTCGCACCCGCATGAGGTGCGTATTTGAGTTTTCCCATTCAGAATAAAACTACCACCTCTTGCCACCAGTTGAGTCCCTGAATGGATCACCTGGTAAAAGTACAGATGTGCTACATGCAGGGTGAGTTATAGTCAGGGGAGTGCAAGTTTGCATCCTGGCTGTGCAAAGTAGCTGGTCTTCACTGGAGAGTCCAGAGAGAGCGTCGCATTGGTTCTGTTGCTCCCATGGGTTAGGGAGGCAAAACAGCAGGGATTGTTTCCTCCTATCTCGCTACAGCTGACACTACCGGCCAGGCAACTAGCGAACTGGGGCAGACACCTGCAAGGCTAACTCTTGAGTTCCTAGGTGTAAAAGAGGAAACTGGCTTGGTCATTGGATCAGAGGATGCCCACTGAACTTCCAGTTCTCCTGAGCTGTGTGGGGAATTGCTGCAGTGAGGGGGGAAATAATGTATTATACTAAATAGTGAAGACAAATCGGGGGTAAAATAATTGGGCACTCTGAATTTAAAAAATGAATAAATAATAAAAAAATGTGAACAGAGCATATCATACACAGGCAGTTCTGCAATGCTACACACTCCTTCTACTCCAGGGATCTCACCAGGAGGAGAGAGGGACTTGCTTGCAGGTACAAGACAGAGTAAAGCAAGCAACTACCTTGTAGCAAGATAATTGGAAGCAGGTGCAGGGAGGTGGTTCATGGACTTGATGACAGGATTGGCCACCTTTTTCCATGAATCTTCAATAAAATCATTTTTTTTTAATGAAGTTTCTAGCATGAGATAGATTTAAATCATTTTTAGAAAAAAGGCAGGGCACCATATGGTAATGTTTCAGTAGCTGGAATGTCATGAAGTTACAATAATATACAACCAACTTGATTTGTAACACAGAACCGTTAGACCATGGAACCACACATTTCAAGATCAGCCAGCAGTGAATAATTCTGGCTATATGGATGAGGATCCGGACAAGCACTGATGGGCAAATGGCCTCCTCTTGTTTCTAACTTGTTATTGTTTTATGTTCTTCTTTTATCTAATTGGGTGTGTTATTGAAAGCTGTATGTAGTACTGTAGTAGTGTTGCAGCAAATTGTCAGAGTGGGTAGAGGGGAATAGATTTCTGATAAGAGAACTAAACTGATGGTGGGTCTATGGTTGCCTACCCTTTGTCTTCAACATAAGTACTTTGGAAAACCAGCATTCTTGAAAAAAATATGGACCAAGTTAATGAAAGTATCAACGCGCAAATGAGTAGTTGGATTTAGTAGTTAGATAAGATTCAACCCCTTTTCTACTTCAGCCCTAAATCAGCTCAAGTGCAAATGATTTGTTTGAAAGGTCACAACATTGGTGAAATGGTTTCAGTGTATTCAAAGTGGTTTAACTTGTAGATAATTTCCCTCAGGTACGTATATAAACATTTTCAAGCTGTACCTCACCAACAAAGCAACCATGAAGACCAAGGAGCTTTTGAAACAAGTCAGGGATTAACTGGTAGAGAGGTACAGAGCAGGAGAAGGGTACAAGAAAATTTCAAAGGCGCTGTATATCCCTCTCAGCACAGTGAAGTCCATCATTAGAAGTGGAAGATGCATCATACCACCCAGACACTACCCAGATCAGGTCACCTTCCCAAACTGAGCAGCCGGGCAAGCAGGAAACTGGTTCAGGATGTCACTCTGAAGCCAGCAATGACCTTGAGAGATCTACAAAGTTCTGTGTCTGAGATGGGAGTCAGTGTTCACACATCAACAATCAGCCGGTCCCTACACAAAGCTGGCCTGTATGGACAGGTGGCAAGAAAGAAGCCATTACTCAAAAGCCTCATCTTAAAGCACTATGTATTTTGCGAAAAAAAACATGTAGATGATACTGCAGACATGTGGAAAAAGGTTTTGTGGTCAGACAAGACCAAAATTGAACTTTTCGGTCTAAATTCCAAGTGTTATGTCTGGCGCAAGCCCAACACTGCACATCACCCAGTCAACACCATCCCAACTGTCAATCATGGTTGTGGCAGCTTCATGTTATGGGGATGCTTCTCTTCAGCAGGGACTGGGAAGCTTGTCAGGATAGAGGAGAGAATGGGTGGTGCAAAGTACAGGCGAATCCTTGAGGAAAACCTGTTTGAGTCAGCCAAGACTCTGAAACTGGAGGAAATTCACATTTCAGCAGGGCAATGACCCGAAGCACAAAACCAAAGCCACACTGGAGTGGTTGAACAAGAAGATAACTAATGTTCTTGAGTAGCCCAATCAAAGTCTTGACTTGAATCCAATTGAAAATTTATGTTGAGACTTGAAGACTGTAGTCCATCGAGAATCTCCAACAACCTTATCAGAACTGGAGCCATTTTCCTGTGAAGAATAGGCAAAACTTTCACCATCCTACTGTGCAAAGCTTTTGGAGACCTATTCAAAAAGACTCATAACTGTAACTGCTGCAAAAGGTGCTTCTACCAAGTTCTGACTTAAGGGGCTGAATACTTATGCAACATGTACATTTTATTTTGTACATTTTCTTTGCAAGTTTTACTGACATTTAACCTCCTCCTCATATAACAATGTTCAGTTTGACCACTACAGTTTTGAACAAAAAAAGTTTGTTTAAAACACTGTGCATAGATTATTTGTAATTCAACAAAATTTGACATTATTGGTAGGGGGGGAATACTTCTGCAAACCACTGTACATTTCAGTACTTAACGTTTTTGCTGATAGATGTTTAGCTAGCAGGAAGTACTATTCAGTGAGGGAACTCGTGATAAAATCTTGCTTACAGATTAGACACGATAACACATTTATGCATATAATACATCTTTGGCCTTTGGCCTCACCTTGGGGAACCCCTGCCTATAAATCTTCCCAATGATAAGTGGAGAGACTGACTGTAGGGAAGCCATGGGCAGGGGGCAGGATAGCTGCCCTCCCCCTTAGACAGCCAAAAAATAGGTGTAGGCTGGAGAGGAGGAGGCAAAATCTACCTCACAGCGGGGAGGTAATGGATCAGGTAAGATTTAAATCCATTCCCTGACAACCACTGGACAAGTAATTATGTTGTTAGTGATAAGGTACTGCTATTTCGATTGACAGCTGTCTGGTTATTAATGCTAAATAAGCTTGATTTGATTGACTGATTAAAAGTGAGTTCCCTGCCTGAACCACCGTGCTTTGCTTAATAGAATTGAATGTACGAAGATGTGTTCAATGGTACAGTACAGATAATTAAATCCCAGTTTACAATATGGATGTATGTGGAGTATTTTAAACCCTAATGCTCAACATAAAATGGTGGTGGAGTGTTTATATTTCTGAATATTTATTTTGCCAGTGGAAAAGCTCAAATGAGCTTTTACCTATCTCAGGGGCAAATACAAGAAGCCTCAATATGGTGATTCATATTTATTTTCTTATAGTCTTGGCCCTTGACATCATGGTTCTTCACAATATGACTTTTCATACTAATTTATTGACTTTGCAGTACCTGCTTCTCATTGGGGACAGATGAAGAAATACTAGCACAGACCATTGCCAACTTACTGCAGTTATACTTCTGCACGACAGTAATAAAGAAAAGAATATAGAACACAATTCTGAAGTTATAAAAACAACACTTTTTATGTGGAAGTACAATTTCTGTTTTGTAATTTATAATATGTCATCGCGTGACTCTTATAATCACAGTTTGAGGAACCACAACCAAACTGCACATAATTCTACAATAAGACAGTTTACACATGATGTATTAACTTTATAGTTTGAGCATTTGCTGTATCTTTTTAATGATTCATGAATATTTCCCAGCACTGTTCTGTGCACTATTTATCCCAATAGTAATATGAATATACTAATAAATAATGTGTATATACTTATTGCAGTAAAACATTGTAGGGTCTGCACATGTAATAGGAAGTGTAGATAATAAAAGGAGTTTTCCATTTGTACTGTTATTGTTCACAGTAATTACTTTATTAGGGAATATAAAATATTTGCATATGGGTGGAGGCTGTGTGTGAACCAATGATTAGGCACTTCCCCAAGACAGACTTGTTTTATGAGCAGTTATAGAGCTTTTAACCTCAGCGGGGGTGTCAGATCCATAAGAACTGTGCATCACTGAATACTGTCTGTTAAACACATATTTCTCATTTTACAGCATACTGTATATCATTGCAGCATGTTTGTGTAACACAGAACCTAATGATTACATTGGAAATCCAGTTTGAACACCTTCACTTTGTTTTAACTGGAGCAAAACTCATAATCGCTTTACCTCATAGATATAGTTTACAGTGTTTTTTCTTCACCATGTGGCAGTCTTTCCTCCATTCCCAGTACTAAAATCTTATCACACTCTAGTCTGTCTGAACGCATTGTTTTAGCTGCCACTGCAGCGGGTCTGGTGACCAAAAGAAAATGCTCCGTCAATACACAACAATGTGTATGGCGCGGAGCCAAATGAATGGGTTTACAGTCCCAAACAATAAGTGTTATCCAATCCACAATACTAAAACACAGTCACCAGTCCTGGGTGTGTGTGTTAGTGCTCGTGGTCGGTGATAACAGGTTATTTTGTGACAGTTCGTGAAGTGCAGTTGTGCTGGCCCAAAAGCGACAACTCCGGAAACGTGTTTAGCTGTCTGGTGATTTAACAAACAAGACAATTACTAACAACACGTAAAACACTCACGAACATTCTTTTCACAATACTGTCTCTCAGTATTGCGGCTGATTTTATTGCTTGCAGCTGCTACCTCGTTTACTCTCCAGGTCAATACTTTCCTGCAACTGAGTCTCGCCTTCATCCACGCTGATCGACTTCCCGACCCTGGTAATGAACCGTAAGGCCAGCCCGTCTCAAGACTATCCATTTCGCTATTTTGTGCCCTCACAGGTCAGGAGGGAGATTTCCAACCAGATCTCATTATATTTCCATCACAATCCCACAGCAACTTCTCTATGTCTTGCAGACACCAGACACTTTCTGCACACACAGATGCACTGACTGACGTAGACACTTGAACCACAGACATTCAGTGAACTACCTCTGAACTAAAGCTTACGTCACCAGCTCCTGGGATATACCACAATAATAATGATGACAACAGTCAATGCATGTAATGTACTAATACTGTCAATTATACACGGTGAGGGCAAATATTATCTTTCCTCAATGTTCCACTACTGGTAAAGGGAAGGAGTTATCTAATCGAGTGCAGTATGTTTGACTAAAGCAATCTTTTACTTTAATTTTTATTTATTTTTTTTCAAAAACATTTTTCTTGTAATTGACCTACTCTGTAGGTTGTAAAAAAGGGAACCCTGTCCCGTATTTTGAACAGCTGGGTTTTACATGGTAGTCCCTAAATTTTTATCCTGGCATCTGTCCAAATCTGTAGAACTTTTTCATTATGCTGGCAGATGAAGGTGATAGGTGGAAGGGTTGGAAAGTGAGGGTACTAATACATTTGGAGCAATAATAATCTGGAGGTATTTTATCTCTTTTGCTGCTCGGAAACAATTGGCAAATTGCATCTTTGTAGTGATCTCACCTTTTATCTGTACTTCTGAGGTCATTTGTGAGCGTGCTGAATGTTGCCACCTGGTGGACGACTGTGTGATTACGAATGTCACAATGAATCAAAGGGTGGTGGGGGGAGGGAAAGGGGAGTGCAGCATCGGAATTGTGGAACTATCTCCATACATCACCATGTGTAACTTTCTCCAAACAATAGAAAAACCCTTCAATTTGAAAGTCAAATGATCTTTTAGTTTAAGTAAAGGCTTTGTGTGGATAAAATGGGTATTATGTGAAAGATATGTGAGTTCTGATTAATGTTATTGTATATGCGCCTGAATTGACATGTAATGGTATTTGTTATTGCTGTATTTTCTTGTACATGTGTCCAAGTTGCCCCTATTAAGTAGACTGACAGCAACTGGTTGCTTAAAATAGGTTTCATGATATCATGCTTCTCTGTGTATACAGGAAAGTTGGCAGTTGCATATAACCAGACAACTGGTAGATTGGGGATCATCATTCTTTCCAGCATCCAGTTGCCTATAGCTGACAATAGTTTTTGTAATGTGGCCTTGTACCTGAGGCATTGATTCTCTCCTAGTATATGATACCCTATGTCTGTAATAAAAAACATACAATTTAATAATGCTCTCCTTTTTTATGTTTGCAGAATACGGGCAGTTGGGGAACATGACTTTGACTGTGAGAAAGCACACTCCTTTGTTGGAAGCCTTCCAGGTGCTCTAACAGGGCATGAAATACGAATATGACTTTTACTACTTCACCCAAGGTCAGTTCTACCCGATGAAGAAGAAAATCGGACTGAAGTAGTAATCCGGACCGACATGCACTCCAGAGTTCTTGCAAGCATCTCAGCTGAAGAGCGAGCAGCTGTGAAGGAGGTGGAAGAGGGGAGAATAATTAGTTGGAGCATCCTTGATAACACCTGATATATCCAAGGACCTGCGCTGATGTGTGCTGGCATTTTAATGTACATTCCTACTCAGCTGGGAATGTGGATGTTGGGTGCCCGTGTTTTTTCTTGTGCAGAAACTTGTGTTTTTACTTGTGGTTTTGCTTTCCTTGGCAGGGTGGTGGAGTGTTCAAGGAGGATTCTCATGGTTGTGGGATTTTGTTTTTTTTAAAGCTCAGCTGTTCATTATCTACGTGCACAATCTGTAGAATGATAAGTCAAAATGGTCTGCAATCCAACCGGAGGGTTCTATATTTTACAGTTGAGTCTCACTCCTCCCCTGTCAACGCTGCAGTCGAGTGGGTTCATATTTCGCAACATCACAGATTGTTATCCACACCTTACAGTAGGTTTGCTTGTACTGCACCTTTACCTTGGAGAAACTAGAGCTATTGCTTTACTTGACCACTGTCTTGAGAAAGTTACCCATTAAGGTGGGTCATTACAAAGAACATTTGTAATATAGTTTGTACCTTATTGTGTTGGCCTGTATTGGGACTTATCCATGACACTTGGTTCTGTAATGTATATAGAGTAGATGGGACTCCTATGTAACACTCTATGCAAAGGACAGCACCTATTACAGCACAGTGTCCCCTAACACATTGCAGGGTGTAGTGAGACTATTATATCAGTAATTGGAACCCCAATGCTTACACGATTACTAGGTCACTAGGAAAGTTATTAGAAACATTATTGGTTTTGTGTCTCAAAATGAAAACAATGCAAACTCTGAGAATCATACTTACACGATGGTCAGAAAATTGAACCTATATAACAAACTGTTAAAACTGAACAAAGTGCTATTATTTGAGGCTTGTAAAATAGCTTACATGGCAGAATTAAGTTTTAATAATTTATGCACAGGTGCAATGCTGCTTCTTACTAGACATACGTACCTTTTATGATTTTATCTCACAACTGAAACAATAGGATTACTTGATGTAGCAAAGTGTATCCTTTTTAAGATATTTAACTACAGTACTATTGCTGTACCCAAAAATATGGTGTGGGGTAAAAGAGTACATCATAGCACCTGTACAGGTGCTGCATTTACAGAAAAACAACATTGTGGATTGAGAATTGAATTTGACAAACTGACAGAACAAGTCCATTCTTAACCCATTTATATTTGCAATCAGAAAATCAAGGTGCATGGCAACTGAATGTTTAATACAATATCTTATTTATTTTTTTTTTTTTTTTTTTTTTCAATCAAGGTGCGATTCCAGTGAATTGCAGCAGGTAAATCAGATTTTAAAAGACAAATACAAATGAATACAAAAGCAGTTTTTAAATGTATCTTGCAATCAGTTTAAGTTTTAAATTGCATTAACAGAAGTTGGAACGTAACAAAGGTCATTTGTTTTGAATCATATTATCTGGCATAAACAGCAACACTTGCCATATTTAATACCATTGTAATAAATAGCATTTTTTTTTTTTTAAAACAACTTTTTTATTCTGGATTACCTCTGACAGATTTGTTTATTCATTGCATTCCAGGTTTAAGTTACTCAGGAAGATATTTAAGGGTTTTATTTTTCTTGTGTGCCTAAGCGTGTTGGTATCATCAGATATTTCTTAGCATGTTGCTTTAATGCAGGGCTTCTCAAACCCCCTGTGTCTGCTGGTTTTCAATCCAACTGAGCTCCCAATCACTTAACTAAACCCTTAATTGAACTGATAATTTGCTTAATTAGACCTTTTTAATTGTTTTCAGCTCTTAAACAGTTGCATAGTTACTTATAAAATGTTATAGCTTACTAGAAATCTGCAACTCCTTAAATTGAAAACAAGTAAAACAAAGGTATAATTGAGCAAATTATCAGTTCAACTAAGGATATAGTTAAATTGCATCTGTCATGTTTTAATTTTACTTAAATGAAATCCGCGGTATTAATTTGTTATAAAACTGCAAAAATAAAATGTAAAAAAAATTGTTTCTGTGCCCATATTTTGTGATAAAAGCAGATCCTAAGCAACGGCCACTGAAAACGCTCCATTTCTGCCTACCTTACCTGTAAGCCAGAACACGCCATACGCTGTACTGACATACAAACATAGTGTGAAAGACAGGGTCTGTGATGGTAAAGAAGTGTGTTTATGGGATTGTAGCAACTCCAGATTGTCTGGCCATCGTATCCACAGGTTTCCGAACAAGAAGAGTCCTGTGTTTCGCTTTTGGGTGCGGTTTGTGCAAGTAAAATGGCAGGATTTCTCGGCCAAGTCCTCGGCCAAAATTTACATACACTGGGGAATAAGATTTTGATGACAACTGTATTTGTATATGTATATGTATACCTACACTGCACCCACACAAAGACTGTACACACATATTAAATGCCCCAACAGTACAGTATGAAATCACACTTCAGTTCCTGGTAAAGATGTTTTACAAGCTCAGCTTCCTCATAGCTCTCAGTCTCAGCACGTGTTGGAGTCCTCAGCCTACCTGAGGTCTAAAGTCCGCGCTCTCTTGATTCCTCGCCATGACTGTGTACAGCAATGCTGGCTCACCATTACGTCACTTCAGGTCTAATCGCGTTTTTAAAGGAAGTGTGAAGAAATGCCTCACAAAATTCAGAATATCTCAGTTGTTTTAAAATATTTTTTCACCATTTTCACCATTCTCTTGATAAAAGTATTTATAAGTATTACTGATCTAATTATTTATAGAAAACTAAACATATGCTCTTTAAGTAATTGAGAGCTCAGTTGGAATCAAAACCAGCAGACACAGAAGGTCCCCAGGACCAGGTCTGAGAACCCCCACTTAATGGAAGAACATTAATTTTGGACCACTTTGCCTACGGTAACAGTAGGTAGTCTAGGATTCTTGCAAATCTGGATCTTTGAAACCAGCCATAAATGTCAATTTTTTAACTAAATAGAAACTTTTTTAAAATGCATGTGGCAGGGCAAAAGTCAATTAAATAAATGAGTGCTTAAACTGCAGCTTCCTTTAAAAATAGTGAACCTTTCCTCCACACAAGCTAGTGAAACAAAAGCATGTGCATATGTTTACAGCTGTACCTTTCCTTTAAAATAAAACATTAGTCCTGGTTCCCTGAAATAGAAATGTAACCATTACCAAATGGGTATTTACGTCCTAAAGACCCCTGAGTCATGAATACTTTATACCAAAGCTGCTCTTTGAGTCAGTAACACAGTCATGACCCCGCACCCAAGGGATCAAAAGCACTGCATCAGCATAATTTTCCCTTCAAGCCTGCTGTGAATAATGGACATAGTGACCTTGAAGGTTAATGGTTACATTTTTTAGCAAATATATTAAATAATTACTTTTCACAAGTTTTTACAAAGGAAGATACTGACAACATGCCCCACATGTCATCCAGTTCCTATCCAGTTTTAAATAACTTTAGCATAACTGAGGCAGAAGTGTTAAAGGGACTAGGAGCTCTTAAAATAAACAAATCCCCTGGGCCGGATGAAATCCTCCCAGTAGTACTCAAAGAAATGAAAGAAGTAATTTACAAACCGCTAACCAAGATCATGCAGCAGTCTCTTGACACAGGGGTGGTACCGACAGACTGAAAAATTGCAAACGTAATACCGATCCACAAAAAGGGAAACAAACTGAACCAGGTAACTACAGACCAGTAAGCCTGACTTCTATTATATGCAAACTTATGGAAACTATAATAAGATCCAAAATGAAAAATTACCTATATGGTAACAGGGTGCTGGGAGACAGTCAACATGGTTTTAGGAAAGGGAGATCGTGTCTAACTAACTTGCTTGATTTTTTTGAGGATGCAACTTCGGTAATGGATAATTGTAAAGCATATGACATGGTTTATTTAGATTTCCAGAAAGCTTTTGACAAAGTCCCGCACAAAAGATTAATTCTCAAACTGAACGCAGTTGGGATTCAAGGAAACACATGTACATGGATTAGAGAGTGGTTAACATGTAGAAAACAGAAAGTACTGATTAGAGGAAAAACCTCAGAATGGAGTGTGGTAACCAGCGGTGTACCACAGGGATCAGTATTAGGTCCTCTGCTATTCCTAATCTACATTAATGATTTAGATTCTGGTATAGTAAGCAAACTTGTTAAATTTGCAGACGACACAAAAGTAGGAGGAGTGGCAAACACTGTTGCAGCAGCAAAGGTCATTCAAAATGATCTAGACAAGATTCAGAACTGGGCAGACACATGGCAAATGACATTTAATAGAGAAAAGTGTAAGGTACTGCACGCAGGAAATAAAAATGTACATTATAAATATCATATGGGAGATAGTGAAATTGGAGAAGGAATCTATGAAAAAGACCTAGGAGTTTTTGTTGACTCAGAAATGTCTTCATCTAGACAATGTGGGGAAGCTATAAAAAAGGCTAACAAGATGCTCGGATACATTGTGAAAAGTGTTGAATTTAAATCAAGGGAAGTAATGTTAAAACTGTACAATGCACTAGTAAGACCTCATCTTGAATATTGTGTTCAGTTCTGGTCACCTCGCTATAAAAAAGATATTGCTGCTCTAGAAAGAGTGCAAGGAAGAGCGACCAGAATTATTCCGGGCTTAAAAGGCATGTCATATGCAGACAGGCTAAAAGAATTTAATCTGTTCAGTCTTGAACAAAGAAGACTACGTGGCGACCTAATTCAAGCATTCAAAATTCTAAAAGGTATTGACAGTGTCGACCCAAGGGACTTTTTCAGCCTGAAAAAAGAAACAAGGACCAGGGGTCACAAATGGAGTTTAGACAAAGGGCATTCAGAACAGAAAATAGGAGGCACTTTTTTACACAGAGAATTGTGAGGGTCTGGAATCAACTCCCCAGTAATGTTGTTGAAGCTGACACCCTGGGATCCTTCAAGAAGCTGCTTGATGAGATTTTGGGATCAATAAGCTACTAACAACCAAACGAGCAAGATGGGCCGAATGGCCTCCTCTCGTTTGTATACTTTCTTATGTTCTTATGTTCTTATTTTTATTTCAGGGAACCAGGGTTATGATAATAACGTTCCCTATCAAGTACGAAATGTAACCATTACCTAATGAATACCAAAGCTGTCGCAAGGCAATATTGCAGACCAGTTGGAATGCTACAAGGCCAAGCCAAAGGTCACCTTGCGCTTTACCATTAGCAACCACAGTACAAAATTGAGGGAGAAATTCACCTCTATGTCTATTTGTAAGGGGTGACCCAGAAGCCACCCTTAATACTCAGGTTTTTTTTTACTTTCAACTCCTCCTGGCGATTACGCCATGGCTGCCTTTCTTCCTCCCATCCCATTTTTTTTTTTTCCCCGAAATGAATTTTTCACCCACAGTATCCCTGGTGTGACGCTTGGAGGTGCTGTTGTCCCAGTTCTGACACCATGTGGCAAAGATGGCTATAGTGGGGATGTCAGACCAGAAGAAACACACAGTACAGCGAGATGAAATGATAAATGGATGCACTGCTGCACAGTTTATTAATATAAAATAAAACAGGACAAAAACAGGACACGGCACTCGTCGCCAAAACAAAAAGACAAACAAAACGGACTATACAGACAAAACACGGTGAGTTTCTATTTTTAACAATTACTATTATTCTTATTGTTTTTACCTCCATCTCCAATCCCGTTCTCCACTCACTGAACACACAACCCCAAGTGAGTGAAAACATGCTGCTTTTATGCAGCTGTACCGAGACTCGATTGCTAATCAATCATTCAATTGGAGTCGCGGTACAACTGCACGTGAATCAATAAAGTGCAATTCCCCGTGCTCACATATTATTACTTTTTACTTGCACGTGAAGTGCTGTGCAATCCTTGTGCCTAAATACAAATATACATTTTAAACCTTCGTGTTACACAGACCCATTTATATTCCGTCTACCAATGACTATACACCAACATTAACACACAACATATAACACAAAATACACACAGGGGCGGGCACTTTGCCACAATCCTCCTCTATCTTTGTCCATCTGTTCGCCATTTTTCTCCAACATTACTGTGATCTCAGTCTGTATACAAATTTCCCAGCCTGGAAGCCTTTATTTTTGTAAGTTGTTCTTTGTGTTTTTGTGTAAAATATCTTTGTTTTGGCCCAGGTCCCCTTTTATTTTGTGTTTATTTATAATAAAAGTATTATTTTTTTGAACTGCAGTCTGTCTCTGGGCCTCTATCCACTTGCCAGCCTGTCACAGCCACCGATAACACTCTTGACTAACCATTGGTCGGAAATCTGTGGAAAGCCTACTGTTAGACCCTAACAGTCTTCACACTAACTCTGCAAGCAGAACTGACGTGGCAACAAGCTACAAGCAGCTTAGCCTGAAGTGCAAGTCTCGGCACAACGCAGGACTGCTGAGCCCAGCAGCCTCGTCCATATTTCTGTGAAAAAAAATAGAAAAACGCACACCAAAAAAAATGGTGATATTTGTGTCGGCAGTCCTTTTATGCCTTTGGGGACGGGCATGACTGCGTCACAGACGTGCAGTTTTGATACATATCTTTTTTTTCAGGTTATCACGGTCTTTAGGTTGAATGTGCATTAGTTAATGGTTAGATTTCATACTTGATAGCTTACTGTTTTTGTGAGTTGCTTTGTTAAATTGTTGTGACTTAAGATTACACTATAATTATGACATATTTACAAACGTATTCTCCTGCTCCAAAATTCCTATTGGATAAACAAAGAGGCTGTTTTTAGAACAGCTACATACTGTACCATGCACTACTATGAAATGTTCTGTCTGTCTCCATTGAATATTCTCTCTTTCTAGTACAGCCTGTCACATTTCCAGTGTATGAACAGAACACGTATGGGGGCATCTTGACAAACAACCCACAGAAGATGTTCACCTGAACATCTGGACTTCTGCCAAGAAATAGGGGAAAGATGTGAAGCATGCCCAGGTGTTTGGAAATTAAAGGACAGTTCCTGTTATCTTTGCATATTAACGGGCGAAAGTAAAAATAAGAGAAACAGTAAGACGGGATTTAATTATCTATTATTTATGTGTCAAGTGTAACCCAATAAGAGTTTTAAAATACAAATTTAAGGCTGATGTCTTAAGCTGAGACACAATAATGTATTGAGTACATTCGGTGGTTCAGCAGAACAAAATGCCTAAGTTATTTTTGCTTTATATAATCAATCTCTCTCTCTCTCTCTCTCTCTCTCTCTCTCTCTCTCTCTCTCTCTCTCTCTCTCTCTCATTTTGTTTTTTAATACCGTGTCCGTGGAAAGTGACTCAGTTTTACCATAAAACCAGAACTATCAGGAGGCTGATCTAATGATGATGACTATTTATTTTTTTTTTTAACTCACTGTCGTTTACTAACTAAACAGCGAGTACACAGTTTAATTAATTTTAATTCAGTGCATGAAATTAGTAGAATACAAGCAAGCATTATTTGTTTTGAATATTAGCACAGGATTATATAATGTAATTATTTCAGGAAATGTTCCATCTGCCCTAGATCTGTTTGATTCAGAAACACATATAAAGGTTAATGTTGCCGTTATATCTTCAGGATGAAAAGGCTGATTTGGGCCTCTTGGTATGAAGCAGAGTACATGAGAAGGTACTGAACCTTTTCCATTTGCATGCTCTTGCTGTAAAGTTTGGAGAGCAGGCGGGACAAATTTTGTATTTTGCTTGAAACAAGATAGTCAAAACGTTTGCATTTATCTGACAAAATAACCAATATCATAAACAGAAGGAAACAGGCAGTGTATCTGTTTTGTTGTAAACAAGATTTCAGAGATCTGAAGCCTTTCTCAAATATATTATTTGAAAGCAATAAGCCAATATGGTTTTTTGTGTGTACTTTTTAAATAGATTTTGTTACATGTGAAGAAAAGAATGTCATTCCAAAGATTTAGTGACACATACTGTTTTACTAAAACATGTTGAACATGTTAATGAACATCTATACGATATTCCTTGGATGGCAAAACAGACATCAGATGACCCGGTAAAATGAGTGTTCATAGAGAAGCAGTAGCAGCTCATTAGGGCCCTGGCTCACATCCCCCCGTTATGACCCCAACAAAAGGATATAGTCAAAGGCAGACAGGTATACAAACTGGTGTATGCTATTCTTTATTGAGTTTAACATCTAGACCAATTGTGTCCATCTTTGTCCAGTTGTGAAAAAAACTTGACATTGTTTAGCTTAGGTTATTGTGTGTGTCACAATCTGGTTGTCAATGAAAACTATCTCTGTCTCAACGTCACGCTTACATTTTACATATATAAAAACTATTTTGTAACTGTAATGAAACCTGCTATTCTCACATGTTATTGTGTGTATCATTATCTGGGGATCACAGCAGAGGTCTTGTAGTTTATCCTTTTATTTCTATTTGTTGCATCAGACTACATAGATCAGCTGTAGAGAGGCAGGGCAGAATTTAAATTTGGATCCTCAGACATAAATTTGAGTTTAATTAAAGAATGTGGAGTATTAGAGAACATGTTATTCAGAAGCTATCTGTCCTATGCCAGAAAATAAATTACAAGAAACAGCAGTATCATATGGAAATGATCATGGAAGAGCAATATGATGATGGTGTTCTGAAATGTTCTAGAATACCTCAAACTGTACAATTATTGTTGGTATTGATAAATCGTAATTATAAAAATCATTGATCTGGTTGGATGAAATAGTGCTGTCACTAGAACTAATTATACCAAGACTTCTTTTTTTTTTTTTTTTTTTTTTATCCACGGAGCTGCAAATTTGGCACTGGAGCAAAAGCCCAAGTTATCATTTACATTATTTTCAAAACATGTCTAATATAACAGAAAATGGTTGTTTGTGTCTTTACTAAAGGAAATAATGATAATATTATCTAATGTGTAATTTTTTGTTGGTTTGGTGGAGATGAGTACTGAGGGTTATACTGTGGTTTCTTTGGATAATACGGTCTAACTTAATTTGCAAAACGATTAATAACCACAGGACAAAGAAATCCAAGTTTTTTTCTTAATATTTTTTCAAATAGTTCTCTAAAACATATTATGCATCTAGGCTCTAAAATATATTATTTTCTAAACAATTATTAAAATCTAGTGTGCTGTGCTGTACAGCTACATTTTGTATCACCCTAAATAATTACCAAATGTTGCTTCATAAAGTCAAATGAAACCTGCAGAATAATGTTATGTTAACATATTTAATTACATACCGCTTTGTAGTTTTCCATATGCTTAACAAGAAACTGACAAAAATTGAAAAATGAGACATTTCTAAATCAAACATGAAATACTGTATTACTATTATGGCTTCCAGTAGGCTTTTCAAATGTCATTTTGTAGTTTCTTTGATTACATGATGGTAAATAAAAGACCTAAATTATGTTCATAGATATTGCTTTTTTTAAATTGTTTCAATCTTAAAAACATTGGCCAAGCTACATGTCATGGAGAAAAAATATATGTAATGTCTGACTCATATGTTTAAGCATGCAGACATCAACTCCTCACTTACGTCAATCCATCGCTTAAATTGTATAGTAATGAAAAAACATCCTGTTTTAATGCTGCTCAGATGCAACAATCAAGAATGAACACTAGGTGGAGAAGTATCCATAAGCTTCATCTACCATACTTAGGTTACAGTAGTATTTTCATAACATTTTCTTTTTAGTTTTTAAAGAGGTTTATTGTACTTGCTTATTTGAGCATACTCTTCACATCCTGATTAAGTGCATTGCTGTCAATGAGCACTAAGACATAAGGAAAATAATGCAATAATCATAGGCACCTCTGTACAGTATCATTAAAGTAAATCATTTCATCAATCACAGCACTTATTTTATTATGGCTTCACTGTCTAGTTACTGTTATTACATGAATTGCACTGTATTTAAGTCAATCAGAGCTGAGTTAAAAATTAACCTGAGGTTCAGCAATACTTCTGGGGCTCATCCAGGCTCATACACTCATTCAAGGCTTTGATTTCCTTATATGGTGTTTACAGCTTGTAATACTTTCTTTACTTGCTCTAGATTCAGCTTGCACACAAATGCAATTAAGAAAGGTTAATAGTTCAAAAGCTTCCTGATGAGTAGAAGGTAAGCTTGTGTGGTGGTGTGGAGAGGTTGATATGACATGATGACAGTGAAGCCGACTAGCCACCTGGCAAAATAATTAACATTTCTTCCAATCAGTTCTCTTATAAAGTCTCCCACAGTAAATTTACATAATAACTTTGCAGTTTTTCCTGTGGTTATACTAAGCTTCTCCCATGTTTCTTTTAAAAATATTCTTTACCATATCTCTAGGCTTTAAAATGCTTACACTATGCTCTATTACACTTTGCCATGCTTTTACTATGGTAAACCTTAATAAGGGTTTATAGGATATAATACTATCTGCTTTTAACAAATGGTTAACAAAAACAAGGCTGTAATTAAAATCATTGAGCAAGTCAAGGCTCATTTACAAACATTCCTTTTTTGTTATTCATTCACAGGGATTCATTCACCTTGTCATTTATGGTAAGATTATTCTTCTTGTTCACACTACTTCTTGTGCTTCTTATGAGAAGTCATACTCTAAGACAGGGTCAACTGTACATGTTTATATATGTGCGCGTGTGTGTGTATGTGTCGTGTTAAAAATCAAACAAAGCATCCAACTGCCTATTGTTTGTCAGATTCAGCTGGCATTTTGTATTCTGCTTCACTTCACTAAACGTCAGTTTACATTCCATTCAAATGGATACATTAACAGCAGCGACCCCTTGCGGCAAATTCATTTCCATAAAAGGTAAATGAGCGTCAATCATGAAAGCAATACTGTTTCACAAGCTCCATCTGATTGGCTGTTGACCTGTTATGCTTGTTTCATGGTAAAGCTGCTAAACCCATCCATGGCTGGGGTTAGACACTACCATTATATCAGTCAATAGCTATTTAAAAACCATACTCAAATCTGTTTGAAGGCATCAGAAATATCCATGCATCCTGGAATAACTACATGTGAACCTAATCTGAACCCTAAATCACAATTTTACGCCATACCTTTAACTTAATCCTAACCTTAAAGTCACCGTCAGATTGCTATTCAGTCCCCCAGCGGCTGGAGTGAAATGATTTACAATGACATACAACAGATGTCAGAATAATCAACAACCTGCACAGCACTCACTAATTTACTGCAATTATTTATTAGGGTGACCCAGAACTTTCATTCTTTCTTAAATGTGGCACTTATCTTGGTATGGTTTTAATTTCAGGGTGTTACATTTTCAGTAATGCCATGCTGTGAAAGTGATTATTGAGTAGTTCCTCAGATGGGCAAACAGGAGTATATTTTGTGAGCTGTCTTTAGATATAAAAAGAGTCTGTTGTTTCAGTTAAGTCATGGTATTTTACTCAGACTACTGTTCTTATTATTTTAAAAAGCAACAAACATGTCGCACTCTTTGTGCTAACAGGGAGAATCTGAACTGACTGACAACAATTTTCATATTATTATTGCAGTGCTCCCCCTTTGTAACGCTGTAGTCGGGAGTCATAGTTAAGAGACTGTGCTGTTTGTGTTCCGCTTATAACGAGAATACTAGTGTTAGTGTAATTGCATTACGGGGCAAATGGGAGCCATGACTGTACTACCTTATAACATGTTCCACAGTATAAAGGGGAGCACTGTATTATAATTATTATTTATTTATTTGGTAGAGACCTTTACCCAAAGGTGACATAAGTGTTACAGGGAATACTGTACAGGGTTACAATGCAAGATTCATATTTAAATACAGTATAGTTTACAGTAAATGCAAATAATACCACTAAAATACAATATGAATGAGGATGCAGCAAGTTAGTAGTGCAATAGTGCATTGGTGGTGCATCAGCTGAGAATCCACTAATGCAGTGCTTAGGTCAGGTAAGTCCAGTGCATAGTAGTAGGAAGGGTAGATCAAGAGATCCACAAGTGCAGTCTAAACAGGTTTTACCCCAATTCTGCTATTAAACGCATTTTCTCCACTAGCCAACCCAGAAAACAGTAGCTCATAATAGTTTATTATAATATACTCAACTGTTACACACTGCCAGTGTATGTTAAAAATTCAGTGCATACAAACTAAATATATAGCATTTAGATTTGAAGAGCACGTCATTAACACAGTGTAGCATGCACAGGGGTAGGGGTCAGGGCTGGTAGGTGACGCTATCTAAAAATAAACACATAAGCCAGATATCTGTTCCTGCATGGGAGCCCGGCTCTTTTGTACACCGGTATCGGCGCTATGCTTCAAAGCAGGAGGTCCTGGGTTCTCATCCGACCTCCATCTGTGAGAAGCCCCTGTCTGCAGGAACCGAGGTTCACCACATTGGTGTTAATTTGGGATGAAGATACCCTGGCATACACTTAAAAACCTGTAGCCTCGTGAGCTACTCCGAGGGCGGAGTCACGGTTTATTATTTACAGGTATTTATTTAGTCACTGTCAGCCATTACCCATGATTTTTTAATGATGTATGCCTTTTTTTAATTTAGTGTGACCAATTATTATTTTTGACCCAATTTGGAATGTCCAATTATGTTTTTTCTCCTCACCGCACAGCACAGACGTTCTGAGGGCGTGTGAGCGTCCTCCGATCTCACAAGCCTAACTAAGGCCAGAATCAATTTTACACCGAGCAATCCAGAGAAGAGGTGGGCAGGCTGCTGATCCAGGAGAACAGAGAACTAATATATATTAGAGGTCGAAACAGGTTGAAATTCCAGAACCGGGTACCCACCATGAAGCATGATACATATTTAAATACTATATAGTACACATACATTTAGTCCCTTCAGTGACCACTTGTGAAGCCTTTTTAAGTACTGGAAACAGTGCTCTGGATTAGTTTTGGTTCTGGAAGTAACTTACCCTTTAATTTTAACACGGAGAGAGTTAAATTTATTTTCAGGGGGTACAATGCAGCATTACCTTGAAATCAAGCGTAATCTCGCAAGATACTGTACAGTCTTTAATGGTAATGGTTATAGGCATTAAAAAAGTGCCTTCCATGTTAACTGCAATGTTACTTTGAACTACTGTACAACCACGCATACGTTCTACAACGTTCTTTATTGGCACAGCGCATTTTTTTCGATGTATCGCATTAATTACGTGAATTATATTTTAACATTAAATTCTTAATCTCAGTGATCATGTTAAAACTTCAATATCAACCCATACAGATAAATGAAATAAAGACAACCATTAATAAGTTATAAACCAGTTTGTTTAATACTGTAAGTACCCTTTTTTTTTTTTTTTTTTTTTTTTTTAGCGGTTGCCTCTGACGATTGCTCCAGTTGGATTTGTAGCTGGATGGGGTGTTTACGCGTCAACCTGTGTAGCTTCAAATTTTTCTTATTCTTACTGTGATTGGCTGCAAATACAATATGGCTAGCCAGAGATTGGATAATGTTTGTTGGATTGGTTTTTATTGTGTACAGTTTCCTAGTAACTAAAAAGATTGTATTCTGGGAGATGTAGTTGTCAGTGAAAGTTTTAAGCGCGGCTAACAAGCTGTTCAGCAAAATTGCTATGTGTATTTTTACACAAATTTAAATTTAGTGCGTATTTCGGCTTTTATGATGCGTAAAAATAGCAGGTATACAGCTTATCTGGACCACTGACTGGAAATAATAATAATAATAATAATAATAATAATAATAATCAGTCAAAACAATACAGTTATTAATGTTAAATACGCTTCATGCTGCGGGATTCTTTGCAACATTTACATTTTATATCCAATAATACGTGCATAAAAGCTATAGCTATTATCAATAGTTTCAGAACGTTTTGTTTCTGAAATATCAAAGATATATATATATATATATATATATATATATATATATATATATATATATATATATATATATATATATATATATATATGAGCGAGAGAGAGAGAGAGAGAGAGAGTGAGTAGTCTCTGTGTGTAGGAGCATCTCCTATGTTATTAATGTTAAATACGCTTCATGCTGCGGGATTCTTTGCAACATTTACATTTTATATCCAATAATGCACGTATAAAGCTATAGCGATTATAGTTTCAGAACGTTTTGCAAAACAAAGAAAAAGTCTAATCACACAATTATATAATATAATATATATATATATATATATATATATATATATATATATATATATATATAGAGAGAGAGAGAGAGAGAGAGAGAGAGAGAGAGAGAGAGAGAGAGTGAGTAGTCTCTGTGTGTAGGAGCATCTCCTATGAGAACACTTAACCTAAGGGAATACCCTTATGGTGAAACAAATTTTTCCAATTGTAAATCTTAAGTTTGGGAACTCATGCAATAGATCAAACATGTATTACAGATTAGGCACAATAACATATTTATGCATATTATATGTTCTTGGATAAAGCATGTAACATATATAATACATCTTTGGCCTCGCCTCGGGGAAGCCCTGCCTGTAAATGTTCCACTGATAAGTGGAGAGGCTGACTGTAGGGAAGCCATTGGCAGGGGACAGGATAGCTGCCCTCTCCCTTAGACAAGCCAAAAAATATGTGGAGGCTGGGGTGGAGGAGGAGGAGGCAAACTACCTCACAACAGGGAGGTAATGGATCAGGTAAGATTTAAATCCATTCCCTGACGATCATTGGACAAGTAATTACGTTGTTAGTGATAAGGTACTGCCAATTATGTAAAAGTATTTCATGGTAAACAGCGCAGTATTTGAAACTGAAGACACTTGTAATCTCATTCCCACCTTTCGTCCACCCCACTCAGTTTTCACTGTAGCTCAGAGAGTGACTCCGTATGTCAGGACCTCCACACTTTGATATAGCAGCCCGAGCTTGAGGGGAGGCAAACCACAGCAAGTCTGGGTGTTAAGTCTGTTCTTCTAGTACTGGGTGCAGGCCAGGAAATGCGTAAAAACTAAATTGCATTGAAGCTGAATTTAATTTAAAAGAAAGTACATGTCAGGAAGGCAATATACATATATATATATATATATATATATATATATATATATATATATTTTTTTTTTTTTTTTTTTTTTGAGGGGCTATCGATTATAGAAAATGCATATACTTTTTTAACATATGTGCTTTAAATCTATTCTAAAAATAAAATATAGCTTTAATAATTACGTGCACCTTATATAGCGGATTTCACATAACAAATCCTTTAATGATGCCCTTTAAACTAAAAACATTAATGTTGTAATATAAAACAATACAACTTCTTGTGTGGAATGTGTCAGCCAATCCTGAACAATGTTGATAGATCATCTATAACTGAAGAACATTTTCCTTAATAAAGATGCATGTTTAAGAAAAATTGACATTTGGCTACACCAGTTTTGTTCTGCTAAATAAGTGTTTTTGAAGAACTAAAGATGCATTAAATGTACTGTATAAGGAGACATTGGATAATCATATGTTAACTGCATATATGAAATATAATCATATACATGTATATTTAATATATATTTCATATTCATATATAGTTAATGCCATTTTAAATAGCGTCCTTCACTCGTACTAGCATCATCCCTTTGCAATGCTCCAGTTGAACTTTGAGGTTTGGTGTACCAGAGAGAATGTGGTTTTCCAGTGTGTTAGTATGGGGTGTTTACCAAACCTTTCACTGAGTCTATGGTTGTTCAGCTCGAGTTCTAAGAGGTCACTTGCAGGTTAAAAATTACCACTGATGGCTATGGTGTATTTCTACTGTACAATGTTCAAGTCAAATAACACATTTAAAAGTTAACATTACTGATTCAATCATGAGGCCAGTGTTAATGCCCATCACATTGTGTATTATTATTGTTAATTATCTTGTTCAATGTGGATAAGGTTTTTAATCTTTTTTTCATAAATGACGTACTTTATTCACGGCAGACTGAAAACGAGGCTTGGTGCCCAGCTGTCAGCTTCCCGCCGCCAGTCAAACTGAGAGAAATGTGGTGTTGCATTTGTGTGTGTCCGATTCTCGATCTGATCCCGAGGAAAAAAATAAATAAAGTATTTTCATTGCTTTCCCAAAGAAGCAAAGATGAAAAAAGAGTGGGTGCAGAAAATAAGAAGAGACATTGGTCCTAATCTTCAGTTAAATAACAAGAATCAGCCAGTTTACCATGTATATTTACATAACAATGAGAAACTTAAGGCTGCTAGCCACCAGACGGGATGCGACAAGCAAAACTGCGACAAAATGAATAGAACCTATACTTTTAATAAGTATATTTCACACCACAGGTGACACGGCACAAAATTAATAGAATAGATTGAATCCTATTTTTTTGCGAATTGTCGCAGGTCAACTAAGCAATCAGAGAACAGCTTAACAATGCATGTGGTCCAGCAGGGTGAAGCATTATCCAAAATGACGAATGAAACAATATTTGCCGTTGAAACAATACCAGAGCTTTATGACACAAATGATACCGATTTGAATGACAATATATGGGAGTCAATTTCGAAGGAACTGGAACAGACTGGTATGTACGACTTATTCCACATCATGTTGACAAATATGTACCAGTCTTGATCATAGTTTTGTTTATAGCCATTTTTAAGAGTTGTATAAATCTGGCAGTTTTCAACCTGTCGCATCACCTGTGTCGCTTCTGGTGTGCATGGTCATGTCACTGTGAAAGTGTAGTTACCAATTAAAAAATCACATTTGCGTCTGGGGTGTGGCAGCGTTTAACCTTGTTCTTCGCGCAGGACGCTGTGGAAAAAAAAAGTTCCTGGCGCTAGAATAAGCGTATTATTATGAATTAGCAGTACATCAGCAAAACTCCCATAGCATAGTCTATAATGTAAGAACACCCAGTATTTTTACCCCAGCCGCTGGTTGGCTAAGCGGAAGTGACGCTGATGCTGATTTACGATTATCTGGTGTGTGCCTAAAAATCGGACAGCATGGATTTAACATCATCATCATAATAATAATAATAATAATAATTAAACTTCACTAGTCATTTACCCTCAATCGGGGGGGATACTTTGCCACAGTTTACTAATACTATGTACAACTCTTAATGTGCATTTTGAAATCGTTTTTTGGTTAAAAAGAAAAAAAATACTTTAAGCCATCTATGTATATTGGTTGGAATTTATTTTCTTATGTTGATATCTAATTTTGTATGCATTTTAGCATGTACAATTGTAGGCTATCAATAAATACGTTTGGATTGCAGTTTGTGTTTGCAGTTTATTTGTTATACATGTATACCATGTGTGTAACATTTCTTATATATGTATTAAACTTTTAAAATTATGATAGAACTCCTGGCCTAACCCAATACACAATTGTGTTTATAAATAAACTCAACATGATTAGAAGTAGCAACTGAACACATACAGTATTATAAGAAAATGTTATATGCATACAAATGTGTGAAGGTGAAAGTGTACATTGTACATACAGTGTGGGGTAAGTCTGACAACATTACAAATATGTTTTGGCAAAATCCATGTCAATGATCCTGATCACATTCCTGGTGGATCTCTATGTCCTTGTATGCCTGTTCTTCATTCCACATTGCAAATCCAAAATCACCTAAGGAAACTTTTTTGTGATATCTAATATGCTGTTTTCTATACCAAGATTTCAGTTGTATAATTCAAATAAAATCTACAGTACAGGTTAGCTGTCATATAATGTATGTTTGCAGAATTCAAGTAGGCTACCGTTGCATTGATCATTTCTTTAGTAACAGTACATTGGGTGCAAATAATAGTATATCATTTTAGCAATACAACAAACATTCCATAAGGTTACAAATGGTTAAAACAAAAAGTGAATATATCTCATTCATAACCACAAGTACAGAAAAGGCTACAATATGTTTGTAACTACAAATATTGAATTATCTAGGTAGGCTAGTCTGTAAGAAATTAACTCTGGTCCTGTACACACTCTCTGTGTACAGGACCAGAGTTGCTGTCAGCTGCTGTCTGTTCAATTTCTGTATCAAGGTAAGTTATATACTGTTTAATTACTTAAAACCCTCCTTTTCCAAGTGTAAATTAACACCTGATAAATTATGCCAGTTAACACGGATTTGCTTTTAAATTTTCACACAAACAAAATAAATAGTTATTTCTTCAATTTGTGTGACTCATTTAATATAAACTGTAGGAACATTTTAATATTTTTTTTCCGTACTCAGTACGGTCTGGGTCGATTGGAGAACAGTGCGAATAGCAAAGTTCAATTGGTAAATGAACTGAACCGAACTGAGACTACCTCTTGAGGTGGTCTCAGTCCATTTAGCCAGCACACTGAGTTTGGTTCCTTTTGATTATCATAAATGTGAACCACAGAGGAGGACTCGGTTCATTAGCAGACAGGAAACGAACCGGGTGTTGACTTAGAAGATTTGATTGTAGTTATCAAACAGGTGGTAAAATGTGTTCGGGGAACAATATGGACAGTAGAAGAAACAAGGGCACTTTTTGAAATTTGGTCAGACAGCAAAATTCAGATAGAACTTGATAAAACCCACAAGAACACAAAAAGGTTTATATTTTTTTTTTTCTCAAAGACTGAAAGATAAAGGATTTGTCTTAAACACCTTTGTGGATTTTTTTTTTTTTTTTTTTTTTTTTTTAGCAGCAAGTGACTTCAAAATACTACTTGTATAGCAAGACCCATGCCATTTCTATATAATGCGTACAGGATAAACTTAAACTTATAAAATATATAAAAATATCTTCATACTTTTTCAACGTACTGCTGCCCAGTGGTTATGTTCTCAAAAGCATCAATATTCATCGGTGTCTTCTTTATCAAACACCGACGATTGCTAGTATTGATGATGTGGCGAATGTGCCGAGACCACTGTTGCTCTATACAGGTAACCCTTCTCCTGTGCTCCGCATTACTCGCTTCGTTGGTGGTAACAACATTATAGAATATTGCCCAAACTGTTAAATATAAAGAAATCATTCCCTCACTTGCTGCCATCTATACCCATGCTTTGTTGGACGGGACAATGTAAACATCCTGTCCATTTCTCATAAGAAAGGCACCAAGTTCAATTGATTATTCAATGTGAACACAAGTGAACTTGAGTTCTTAGAAAACATGGAAGTGAACCAAGAAAACGAACTCCAGTTCACATCCAAACGAACTTGGTTCATTTATACACAAGGACAATATGAACAGCTAGTGAATGACACCCAAGGTGAACATTTGTGGAACAAGTTGAAGTGAGCAACACACTTGTATTTTTGACAGTGAAAAACACGTTTACAGTGACATTGTATTGGAACAAATTGCATGCCATTGCTTTAGCACTAAGGTGCAGAAAAATGTCCAACAAAATAATATAAACAAAACTGAAAACAACACTGCCAGTAAATAGCCTAATTTGGTATAACTAGGCATCATACTCTACAGTGTACAGTATCTTTCTACAAGTCTGTATAAGTTCACATACCACTGATTACTGCTACAGTACTTAGCTACAAAGCCCTGTTACGGGAAGCTATGTTAGACTCAGGTAACCCACACCACTTGTTGATTTTGAGCTAAGAGTAAAGGAGTTAAATGGCATTGTGTGCTTATTCACTAGCCTTTCAAATTTGTATCAGTCTGAGGTCACACAAGAGATGGCCTCAGTCCATGTCACAAAACCAGAATGCAATTTTCCAAAGCCGCTCAAAAAAAACCCAGGACTAAAGGGCAAAGGATGTTCAAGTCATGAGTGAGGTATGCTCAGAGAAAGGGAGGTTCTTCTGGTTCCTACACATTTCATGAGCATTCAATTTACAAGCAGTGATATTTAAAGAATGACACAATGATGGACTGTATGAATACTTGTTGCTGCCACTATACATTGATGTAATTTGATTCATACTCATTCCTCCTATCATGGTTGTAGTGCTCTTGCAGATTTGTTTGTACGGCAACAGAGTGTTTCTGTTTATTTGCTGCTCATACACACAGTACTTTGCTCCTTCATGCCCCAGTCTTTTTATCATTATTCCTGTTCAGCCTGGTACCCTGTGCCATTTCCTTCTTCCTCTCACACTCAATTAAGGTAATGACAACCACTCACACTTGCTTGTCATGAGCAGCTTGTCACTTCACGATCCACTGAAAATGTGGGGTTAACGCAATCACAAAAAGGACTCATTCACCTAATTTAGGAGATTTAATATAGTGTTAAGTATATAATCTATATAATTTTAGTTACAAATATCTGATCAACTCAGTGCCTACTATCAACTCTCCATCAAATTTTGCCAAATGTGTTGTCTTGTCTACATTGACTGAAACTAACTCTCAGTGGGAACATGTAGCTTTGCTAGAATACACATCTGATGAATCAGTAAATTGAGGGGTATCTAATTTCTACAAAAGTATGTGATACATGCTGCATGTGTTTACTTTTCTTTGTTCAAGCCTTATAAGTGGGAGTGGATGTTAAAGTAGGCATTGTTACCCACTAACTGTGTTTAATGATATTGTAGGGATGAGAACCTAACCCCACCTCCCATGAAAAGATGTATGGCCCTATTTTCAAAGCATTTCCTCCATCCTTTAATTAACTCCTATTTTTGAAAGGGGAATAAATCATGTTATAAAATGAGACACAAAACACATTGACAAAACCGATGTATAAACATTGCAAAAAAAGTATAATGGTTACCTAGGTAGTTTTGTTTTGTTGTTTTCATTTAGTGGAAATGCTTTTTTTTTTTTAAATATACTAAATAAAAGAAGTGGCAAGATTACTACTGTGTCGTGATCTGCAAGGCTGATAAAGATTTCACAAATAGAAACTTGATTGTACATTTCTATAAGTAAAACACATATTTGTACATAACATAATTCCTCACAACAGGTCAGACAGCTCCCTTATATTATATTAAACTTTTATTATACAAACTACTTTTTAAAAAAATATTAAAAGTATACAACAACAACATAATCTTCCATTGAGATGTACGTTTGGTAACTGTATTTCAATGGCAGTCATTTTATAGAATGCGAGAAATTACAATGTATGGATCATCTGACAGTTCGCAGTTTTCAGACATTATAACACGTTACAGGAGGTAAGCTGTTGCACTGTAATGTTGTGCAGTACTTGTAGTAACGATCCATTCCATCTGGGGGAAAGCTAAAAAAAAAACAGCACAACCCCTCCTTAAAAAAATATATTCGGTGTCGCTGCGATAATACAGAAACAAAGCGTTGTATGTCACTTGCTAATGGCATTTATTATTATTATTATTAATAATAAATAATAATAATAATAATAATAATAATAATAATAATAATAATAATAATAATAGCAGACATACTCTGCAGCTCTTCTGTAACAAGAGCGTGAAGTAACAGAGCGTACTTTTACGTTCATTATAGTATTAGTATGTATAAAATATAACCCCGTTAGCAATTTACTTAATCTGTGTCAACGCACGGTGAAGAGTATTAGAAATTCACCTGATATTATATCTAAAATACTGCCAACCCTCCACAAATCTATACTCCCACCTTTCTTCCCCCACGTGTCTAACAGTTTCCACTTCAACAACAACAAAAACTTTTTCAAGTTTTTTTTTTTTTCTTTCCCTACACATTTTCCAACGTCCCCTTAGCCTAGCGCAAGAAGAGCACAATCTCGCGATAGGTGGTAGCCGCCATATTGTGTGACAGTATTTTGATTCGTATATCGGGTCTGGAAGTGAGAAAGGAAAACAGAAAATAAAGGGGGAGAAAGAAAAAAGTCGGAGGAACTGTCAAAATAACACCCCTTAATTTAAAGCAGCGGGGGGCTACGACGTGTTTATTGCCCCCCTCCTCCTTCAGGAAAACGTTGAAGGCCACGGTGCTGTTTTTACCACTTTCCAAAGTTCCACCTCTCCGCTTCTCTGACAGCACCCCCGGCCCTGAGGAGAATCGGTGGCGGTGTCTCGGGTGTTGAAGGTGGCCCGGGGAGCGGCGGCTGAGACGGTAAGAAATTGCTGTGGGACAGGCCCGCTCGCTGCTTAACATGTTCTCCTTAAACTTGCATAGCGGTGCGCGTCAGGGTACAAAAACTTGTAACTTTTCAAGTGTGTGTGAGTTTCTGAATAGCGTTAAGAGAGGGGAGGAGGGGTGATTACAAAATAAGGAAAAAAACACTTAAAAGTTTGTGTCATCATGCGGGGGTTTGTATACGGTTTTTTTTGTATGTGTGTGTGTGTTTTTTTTTTTGCAGCTAATGTTAACATTATTTATTTATATGCGTTTGTATGAATGCATGTTTATTTTTTTTTTGGAGATTGCACAGTTGGGAGGAACGCCTAAATTATTTAGAATACAGTAACCATTTGATGCAAAAAGCAGCAGTACGCTGTGTTAATATTGGTGCTCCAAAGCTAAGACTAGAAGTTAGCCACATTTTCCACTTTCTTTTGTTAGCCGCAGTACCAGTATCTCACCCCAGTAAAGCTAAATGGAATGCCAGTTCCTTTGCAACATTGACAACATTTAAACATAGATTTGAAGAAAAACAAATTACTTCACGAACATGGACTAGTAATCCAGCTGTATCAACTCACACAATTTAACAGAGCCGCGAATGACTTTTGTGAACCTCAACGCTTGCTGTTGGATTAATTTTATTTATATACCTAATCAGAATACCCTAAAAACTTTCCACCCGGCGCTGTACTCATCTGGCAGGCCCCAAATTGAAAAGCAATAGACAGTCTGGAGGCGGTGGACAGACACTTTGCCGGCTGTACAGATATAAATGTATCTAGGATTTTTTTAAAGTTTTATTTGTAGTGGTGTCTATGTCTGCTTTCTGCCAGGATTAGTTTTATATAAGGTCAGGAAAACTGGAGAAATCCCAGCTCTGCATTAAAGTTTCCATTTTGATTAAAAACCCAGTGAGTAAAATAAACATCAAAAAATCTGTGTACAGTTTACTTCAAATTCCAATCGTGAAAAAAAGTTGATTGTTAAGAGCATATTAAAAGTTACTTTAACAACCCATGTGTCATTTCAGCAAAAAAATAATAGTAATTTTAGTTTCCAGTGACTAAACAAATTGAAGAGCCTTTGCTTCTGCATTGTCTTTGGTATTCTGGCAGTTACATGTGATGAATACAGTATTTGTGCATGGGATTCAGTAAACAGATTGCCATATTTCTTTATGTACCTAAAGTAGCATCCAGCCAACTAGTGATATTTGCTGACCAAGTGATCTCACGGTGTGATATTAATTTATCTGTCTATTGGTGGGTGACAGGAAAGGGTGTCTGATCAGCATTGCACAGATTGCTAGAAAAGCTATTAAACCTGTTTTGATGCATGCAATTTTGCTGTTGGCTCCTGTTGTAATTAATATTATTTGTTTTCTGTTACTTTAATATATGAAGTTTCCCCCTGTCTAGAAGTGACTTGCTTAAATAGGTTTGTTCAGTTTGGAGGAATTTGAAGTGTCATGGGGTAGATAGAGATTAGGGATGGGCCAGAGTAAAATGTGCATGGTATCATAAGTAAAACAAAAAAAGTGGTAGCCTTAATGTCACAGAAACGGCTCGAAATTAACGCGGGCCATGTGGCAATTGCCACAATACCCCTCAAAATGTTTGTCTATTCACGGCCACTGTGGCGATTGGCCACAGTACCTTTTCAACTACGGCAAATAGAGATGCCTAGATAAGGGTTTGGACTCCCCCATAAAAGATGATTGTGTAGTTAAGTCACATCAGCAAGGAAAAAGCAACAACAAACAAAAAACGAACACGACCCTTTCAAGCATATGGATTTCTACCATGCTAATAATGCCACCTCAGAAAAGAGTCCAGAAAAAACATATAAAGCCTGGCACAATCTGAAAAACAGTTTGTAAAACTTTTTTTTCAGGTTAGTAGTTTAGAAATTTTTAAAATACTTAGAAATGGCTTTCTTTTCAGGTTTAATTTTTTTTATTATTTTTTTTTTTTTACTGTAACTGACTTGAATATGTTTCAATTGCTGTTATCCCCTTATTTGAATTCTTATGTTTTACCATAACGAATCCAAAATGGTAGGAAATACTATTCTACATTATTATTATTATTATTATTATTATTATTATTATTTATTTGTCCGTCTTATGATCAAGGTGTTTTTTGGTTTTTCAGTTCATCCATAAAGGTAATGCAGCTACAGGGTTCTCCCCAGGCCTTTTCAGTCGGGCCGGCTGCCCGGCAAAGTGGCTGTCGCCGCCCGGCTGAAAAAACCTGATCTGCCCGTCTTGCAGATGCTACTGTGCCTTTAATAATAAGGATTGATTCCGTTTCTAGCAGACTAGATCAGTTGCTCGTTGCTGGCTGAAAAAATAAATCTTGGACCCACATGACAGCAGTGTTACATCTTGACACACCATTTAACCAATCAGAAGGCTGAAGGGACAGGTTTACTGTGCTAAGCACTTTGAGAGGCTAAAATGTAAAAAAAAATACTGCTAAAAAATAACCAATTATTTTCAAAGCAAAAATATGACAAAATAAGCCGGCCTTCGGCTCAGTGCACCACCTAATACTGTATTTGTTCCAGCTACTTTGTTAAAAAAATAAAAATAAAATTGGGGGGTATTATTTAGTCCAGGTTTGTTGTATTATTATACTGCAAGGTGATATATAGTACATAGTAGCTATACATATGCACCAAAAAAAAAGCGTGTTGCTTTTGCTGTGATAAGGTAACACTATGTACCTAGGTGTCTGTGAGAGATTGGGGGTTCATATATAGAGGCTGTATGCCTTTAAGAAGAAAGGCATGATGGGATATCAGCTGAAAACTTGTCAATTGACATACAAATGCTTACGTGCAGAGGTGCTGGCTTATTACACGCCAATATTATGCAACAGTTATGATGGTGACCAAACGTACGTGAGTACTGTTGTGTTAAAATGAACAGTTGCATTCAAACAATGTAGAACAGTGAAAAACAAAAAGATGTGCATTATCAAAATGCCCTGAAAGTTTAACACAAAGAAAACAATTTAGATGAATAAGCTCAATAATTAAGCTAAAAAGGAAGTGAAAAGGTTATCATTTTTTTTGTTAACTTCCAATAACCCTACATTATCTTTCCCCAGTCAAATCACAGCATGCCTAAATAAACACGATAATGTACCATAATAAAAAACAGTAATGAAAAAGAAAATGCAGAACATTAAAAATCGCAACCAGATATAGTTAACCAAAGACAACACATTATTCAAATTCTTTGTCGTATTATATATTTAAGGTAAGGCAAGTTTATTTTTCCGTTAAAACTGCTGCTGCCCGCCTGTACAGAATTCCTGGGGAGAACCCTGAACTACTCTGCATTTTGTATGTTACATGCAATAATGAGATTTCTGAGTTTAGTTTATGTTAAACTGAAGAGAATATATGCTATTAAATACTCGTGAATTATTTAATTACACAGAATTAGCCCCTACTTGCAGACTTTAATGCACAGCAAAAAACTGAAATGTTGTGAATTTTTCTTCAGCGGTACCTAGTACTACTGTTAGGTGTCACCTAAGCCCCTTTCACACTGGCATGCTCTGCCCGGGTCAGAACCCATCCAGATCAGGACCCGATGTCATGAGGGTAAGGTACGCGATTTTCCACTGCATTTGATAAAGCAGGGTTGACTTGGATGAGAGACGCAAGTGCATAATGCGCATATCAATGCCTCGGAAGCAGCTTGTTACAGACACTTGTATCCAAGCTTCCCTGGATTGAACCGTCGGCCCAAATGTTGATTAGAGCAGGTATTTCTACATCTTTTCTCTAATTTGTGGCTAAAATATGGCTAAACGGAACACTTCTTTGCGGGAGTGAAACCTTCACGCAGGCATGGCTGTTTGTCATTTATGTTGGCTCACGAATGTCCCTCAAGCATTTTGTCCCACTCAGTTGGGGTCAAAGTGAGGTGGGTCGCTGGGACCCGAGTACAAACCATGTGCACGGTTTCACACTATGTGGGATTGTGACCAGGGAAGTCAGGACCCGGGTCTGGACCTAGGTAGGAGGGCCAGTGTGAAATGGGCTCTAGAGTAGCACATAAACACTAGCTGTAGTGTAGTGAGAAGTGTGGCAGGATACAGTGCAAGCATCATCGTGAAGCAATTTATTATATATGCAAATAAGTGCAATTATAAAATGGCTTAGATAAATTAAATACTGTGATTTGCTAAAGTAAGAATTGTTTATGCAAGGCTTGGTGTGAGTCACCTCTGAAGATCAATCAATTTCATGGATTTATTTTCCTTAATCTTAAAATCTCTTGTCCACAGGGATAGTTCCTGTAAAGCCCCGGACTGCAGAAACTAAAGTTGGTGTGGAGATCGGTTATGTTGGATCTTAACAACGAAGGGACAGCATATGACAGAAAAACCTAGGTCCATATTTTTAAGAATACGGTGTAAAAAGTTAAAAACATTACAGTAATTACAGCCACCATTGTGTATTATAATTGGGGCTTTTGGTTTTTTTTTTATTTATTTCATTTTTCGGTACTTATTTTCAGCTATTTTTTGTTTTACGTAAATCTTCTTTGGAGGGAGGGTGGGGCTTTTATGTACTGTATGAAATGATTGTTTTCGGTTACTTTCTGAAATGCTTGGCCGTTTTTTACTGTCACAATATGTATAGTAACTCAACAGTACTTTCCTGTCTTCCACAACAAAATCCTTATGGTCAAAGGCAAATTCTGGGGTTTTTGTTTGTGTAGGCATTTTTTTTACATCAAGCTACAATTTGCAGTTCTGTTTTAAATTCTCTATCAAACTGTAATAAAGCTTTAAATCCTGCGAACAAGCCTTCTGATTGTAATCTCATCTTAAATCTCACAAGTGGAGTCTCCAGTGGAAATGTAGGAATTTGCTACCACTCAGTAGTTGGGGTGGGTTTTGTGAGTGGCAGGCATATAGACAATTGTTTCGATTGATGTGTGTTGTACTGTCTATTTCAATTTAATATCTGCATTTAAATTATAGCTAGAGTTTTGGGGTTTTATTTCTGACAAATGTATCTGCGTTTTAAATATGTTTTTTGCTGACTTTTTATTAAAAAAAAAAAAAGTGAAATGAGCCAATGAAGACCTTTCAACTCCAGCGAGTAACATGCAGAATGAAGGTGGCGGAATAAATTTAATTGAGCTGCATTTTAAGTAGCGCTCTTCTAATGCAAGCAAATGATTAATTTGCCTAATTATTGTTAGTTATCTGGAGGACTGGACAAGATCTTCTGTCTCTGAAGATCTGCTTTGTGGTCTTGCCCTGCTGCACTCTTACAGAGATGAGTTTGATCTCTCCAGAACAGACATTTTGCAGAAATTTGATGCCAGTGGTCACTGGAAGATTTGCAAACTACATTTAAAATCAGATACACACGATGTTGCGTAAAAAAAGCCAATCTGAGCACTACATTTCCTGAAATTTAGAACCTCAGGTACTCTGAGTATCTTATTTAGAAAAACTAAACTTTTGTATTTAAATAAACAACATATATTCTAAACTTATCCGATGAGTAGAACAGGAATGCTGTCTTCTGATTGGTTGCTGTAGAAGGCATTAATGGCCAAGAAATGCCCTCAATGTCCACATAAACGTTCAAAAACCAAAGCCCACCCTCAGAAATCTCAGCCACAAACATACGCGCTATGTTTCAAAACTGCACTTTCACAGGAAACCTGCAATTCAACTTGAAATAAATACTTTAAAAAAAAAAAAAAATAACTTTACAAAATAAATAACTTATAAATATATATTATATTATAATCATATAATAATATATATTAAATTAATATTACTTAAATATAACTTATTTAATTGCTTAAAATACGGCCCTGCTTAAAATTAGTGGCTTTGGTTCCCTTCTACAAATTTATTGATCAAAAGGCCATTTTGGCTTTGCTGTTTTTGTTGCCAATTTAGAGGCCTGCAGTACACTACATCATGCAAGTTCTAAAACAAAGCTTGCAAAACTACTACTGCAAATTACTTAAATTACTGTAATTTACAAAAATAACACAATCATACTTACTTTCACAGAATGATTTAAACTTTGGGATTTTTATATTCTACTATGCCAGAAAGCTGAAAAATGGCATGGCAATTTAAAGTATTTCATAGTATGTATTCAAAACTCAAAACAGCATGGAGCTGCAGTTTGTTTGTCAGAAAAATTCCAATGTGTAAATAAATATAAAGTACTTTGTTCAACTGATGGTACACAGAATTAAGAAATGACCACCATTAAAAATTTATTTTCTAAGATGTATGTTACTGGATTTATATCTACAGCTCACGTGACATTGCACAAGTAAGCGTACAACGTTGTTACTAATGATTATTACACGTGGAGTCACTTACCTAACACAGTTGGAATACTGTAAATAAGGAGAATAAGTACCGTAAAAAACATTGTATAACTTTCTAGGCATTTTTGCGGGGCCCTTAAAAGGGGGGGGAGACTAATACACCGGCGCGATGTATGTGCCTGTGTGTTTAATATTCAACTACTGTACCAGTGCCACAATGGGATCTCAGAAAATGAAAATGTCACAGCTATACCACTATATTGTTAACACAAAAGCTGTCAGTCTCTGTGAATGTCCTTATTCCCACCCACTGGAGCCATTGATTTGTCAACATTCAGACTGAACCCACCCCTGGAATTCAGAGCAAATAGCTATTGGTTAGAAAGCCGAGTAAGCGTGTGTATTTTTATTTATTTATTTATTTATCGGTGTTGTACATATTGGGGGGGGGGGGGGGGGGATATTTTAAACACAAAAAAGGTGTTTTTCTAAAATTGAAGTCTCAAAAAGGGGCGAGCAACTTTTACGCCAGTGTGACCTATGCAATGATTTTTACGGTAGGCTGACCCACTGCGGTCACTTGTCTCTGTTATTGAGACATTGAAACTTGTATTCTGTGTCGTTGACAGTTTCCTTTAAAACCATTGTGAAAATATAGTATAATCAGTTCGCAAAAAGATCTTCCTCAGACACTTTACTAAGCTATAAGTATCATTACTTGGTTTAGAAGCTTGTTTGCAGTAGAAAAAGGCAAAGTGGCAGTCATGCTGATGATTGCCAGCAAGATAGAAGTACATGGAATGTTTAAGTGTGAGGCTAAATGAGAAAGATCAGTAGTACTGAGAATTGTTTTGTACAAGACATTGAACAAAAAGGTGTTCGTGTGAAAAAAGCCTTTTCATTCACCTTGCTCGTGCAGTGGGAACACAAACATAGTATAACTCTTTGCAGTCAATTTATTCAGCGCTTGTCAGGCGTGTCAGGTCCAGTTTATTTTCACACACGCTGTATTTTACATACAGTGTTTTAAAATATTTTATTTGTGAACAAAGAATTTCTGATGCAACGGCAAACTTACAATCAAAGATGAAGCAAGCTGAAAGTAATTTGAAAACAGCAATTGGATTGGAGGATCAAGAAAACAGATTGAGACGCTGCAACATAAGGATAATTGGTCTTCCAGAGCGAACAGAGGGGAACAGGTCGACTATTTTTCAAGAGATGGTTACCTGAACTACTGGATATGGAAACAAAACATGGGAGAGTTAAGATTGATCAATCACATCGCTCATTAATTCAACGTCCCCGAGAGGGAGAGAGGCCCAAAGCAGTCGTCATACGGCTACACAACTACATGGATAAACAAGCGATATTACAGCGTGTTAGACAGAATGGAGAATTAAGAGATTACTTTTACCTTCCCCCGCAAGCTATTGGTATGGTACAGAATTGCAAAATTGGTTCAGTACATATGAGACCATGCTCCTATATATCTAGATATTTGAATAACTGACCCCACACCTCAGTCCCGCAATTGGAGATTTAGCTCATTTTTAGTAGCTAACCCACAATTTAACACTTTTTAAAAATCTGAGCTTGAACTATTTCTAGACAAAAATGATAATTCAAGCACTAATCCTGCTATGCTTTGGGAGACAGCAAAGGCATTTCTGAGAGGCGCTATTTCTTTCCGAGCTTTAAAAAAAAAAAATGCTGCTCAAAAGCGACAGAAATTAGAGGAACAACTCTTGGAAGCTGAGAGAAACCATAAAAATAATCCAACTAAAGACGATCAAAATATATTAACAACAGTTAGAACAGCACTAGATACTCTTCTCTCAGCCTCCCAAACTCCTCTGCTTTATCAAAAACAAAGACTATATGAACATGGCAGTAAACCTAGTAAATATTTAACAAGATTAATAAAAGCCCGTCCAACCTCAAATGCAATAGCACCTATTAAAGACCCATCTGGTAAAAGATACTTTGACAATGCTAAGATTAATAACGTTTTTACACAGTTTTATAAATCACTATATTCCTCCAACAACACTTGTACCCAGAACAAATTAAACATTTTTTTTTTCTCCAAGCTAAACCTACCCAAACTGTCAGAATCCGATCAGATCTCAGAAAAACTATAGATCCTGAAGAGGTTTTCAAAGCCATCTCTTTCGTGCAATCTGGGAAATCTCCTGGGCCAGATGGATTTACAACTGAATTTTATTTTTAAAAAAATTCAAGAGATAAAATTACTCCCTTATTAGTGTGAATGTAGAATTACTCCTTTGAAGAGAGAAAATACCTCCCTAACTCCGTAACGCTCTGATCTTAAGATATCTCCGGCATGCCCTAAATGTAACACAGAAACTGGCACTTGCATATATCGGTTCTGGACATGTCCAACTGTCATGCAGTTTTGGGACGATGTAAAGGAAGAAATTAGTAAAACACTTGGGCATCCAACAGGGCTTACTCCACTTGACTGCCTTTTGGCAGCCAATTTTGAGAACTTAGCCTCACAGGGGTAGGTTGGTTTATATATTATTGTACGCAACCATAGTCAATATTACAACTGTGGATAGCAAATTCAGATCCTTCCCTTTCTTTATGGTATCATACTATTTTGAAGTTACTTCCATTGGAAAGGCTTACAAGTGTGCTTCACAGTAAACTAGATTCCTTTTTGAGAATTTGGCAACATTTTTAGATTATTTGGACCCTACTCTATCAAATATACTAAACCTAGGCATGGATCTTCCTCTTGCTGATGCCAGTTCCTAAGTATAGGTAAGAAAATGTGTGTGTATCAAACACTGTTGCAGCAGCAAAGGTCATCCAGAATGATCTAAACAAGATTCTGAACTGGGTAGGCACATGGCAAATGACATTTAATAGAGAAAAGTGTAAGGTACTGCATGCAGGCACTGAAAATGTGCATTATAAATATCATATGGGAGATACTGAAATTGAAGAAGGAATCTATGAAAAGCTATAAAAAAAAAATTAAAAAAAGGCCAACAAGGTGCTCGGATGCATTGTGAAAAGTGTTGAATTTAAATCAAGGAAAGTAATGTTAACTGTACAATGCATTAGTAAGACCTCATCTAAAATATTGTGTTCAGAATTATTCTGGGTTTAAAAGGTATGTCATATGCAGACGGGCTAAAAGAATTGAATCTGTTCAGTCTTGAACAAAGAAGACTATGTGGCAACCTGATTCAAGCATTCAGAATTGTAAATGGTATTGACAGTGTCGACCCAAGGGACTTTTTCGACTTGAAAAAAGAAACAAGGACCAGGGGTCACAAATGGAGTTTAGAAAAAGGGGCATTCAGAACAGAAAATAGGAGGCACTTTTTTACACAGAGAATTGTGAGGTCCTGGAACCAACTCCCCAGTAATGTTGTTGAAGTTTACACCCTGGGATCCTTCAAGAAGCTCCTTGATGAGATTCTGGGCTCAGTAAGCTACTAACAACCAAACAAGCAAGATGGGCCGAAAGGGCTCCTCTCGTTTGTAAACTTTATGATGTTCTAAATAGTGACAGGAGAAAACTGCAAAGAGAGAAAGCCACATTGTATAAGCAATATTGTATATGTAATATAATGTAAAGAGACACCGGGACTGTAAGTTAAACTATGTATTTGTGTTTTTGTTCTGTAAAAATTGTTTATTTATGGCTGTACTAAAGATATTTATATTCGACTTTACTTAATGGCTGTAATATTGAGATGCATGTTTAAGCCAAAAAAAAAATAGTATGTTACTAAATGAGAAATTGTCCCACTATAAATGCATTCTTAACAGGATTATCCTTGCTCATGGATTGCAGGGTTTTTGTTCAAATATACCTTTGTTGTACAGTAAAAGAGACTGACCTGTACCACCCAGCCCTTTGTAGTGTATTTTATTTCAAAGGCAGTGTTGCCTAAAAGTTTGAGAGAAAGATCCTGTTAGAGAAGATTGTATTAACCCTGGTCGTGGGAGTTAATTTAAAACCTGTCGGATGATAAACCTACAACGGTGCTTATCGGGTTTTTGTGTGTTTTTTTCTTCTTGTGCTGCAACAGTTATTCAAAGTATTCAAGTACCTGATTTTAAAAAAAGTTAATAAAATGTTATGAATTGAGTACAGTATTCATCATATTTTCAAGATGGCGGATGATGACGGATGACATACAGGTTAACCTGAATGCTGTAAAATGTGAAAAAACAAAACAGTACTTTTAAGTTTTACTGTTGTTAATCTGTGAAAAGACAACTTTGACGACAGTATACACTAAAAAAAGAAACTTTAAACATATAAAATAAAGGCAAAAGCAATAAGGTTACAGATGCAACAGTTAAGATACACCAGCATCATAATGAAAGTCAATAATCCCGCCCATGGTCTGCTTCGGCCATAGTTTTATGGTACGTGTCTGGTGTGCCAGTGTAAAAGGGGTAGAAGTCAAATCTTAATTACAATATTACTGATGATAGGAGTATTGTGACTTTAAAATAAGCAACATGTTATGCAATTGAGTAAATATTTTATTTATATTGAATAATCCAAGTATTAATCAATACATTATTCGATTTATTTTACTGTTTCAAAAGTTACAACACTAGTTTTTTTTTTTTTTTTTTTTTTTTTTTTTTAAAGCTAAGTACTCATATATTGGAGTTTTTTGTAACTGACTGCATTCAATGCAGTTTTAATTTTTTTTTTTATAAAGAGACAGCGGCAGCACAACACTGATCTGTCTCTCCAACTAGATTCTATTTTTGAACATAATGCTGAAGAGTTCAGTTATGAAGTAACTTGATCTAGAAAAAGCACCTGAAAAACAAATGCATTCACATGGTAGCAAGAACCTAATATTTCCCAGTCATAGCGTTTTACAATATGTTTGAGCTGCACATAGTACATCTTGTTTACATATTCGTTGATTCTTTACGAGTCAATTTTCACAAACTCAGAAAAAATGGTGTGATGAAGGCACTCTTCAAACCGAGGTAATTATGTGGAATCACTTTCTCCGATTTGTGACTGCGACAGCATGTTAAGCAATCACTTGTCAATAGCCACAGTATCCTTGGGTACCTGTAACAATATTCCAAATGCATTAATCTCTTCGGTGCTTCAGGTTCTGCTAGATTCAGAAGTACAAGAAGGAAGCCAAGTACGTAGCTATGTAAACGAACGATTTTCTGTGAAAATGTGTTGCATTTACTAAAATAAAAATAATAGAAGTGCTTTTAAAAAGACCAAATTCCTATGGCTCTTTTTTTTTTTTTTTTTTCTCTGAAGGGCCCTTAAGGGGATTGTAAAGAAATTTAAAGCACATAAACAGGTGTGTCTCGAAATTGATTCCATGTTCTGAAACATATACACCACACAAGAAAACAAATGTATTTTATATTTTACAGCCTTTTGCAGAAGAAAGCTCAGCACATTTTCAGAGGATTGGGGCACAATTTAAATATAATATATTATACAAGACTGTGAACATGAGGGTTGCAGTGCATAGGTTAAAGGGTGATGCAGGTTCTCCAGACAACAACAAACACAAAGTTCACAGTTCAAGTTATTTTCTTTTCTTTTACTGGTCTCCTTGACCTATTAAATAATAGTGCTGGCTCTACCCAACAATGGGTGTTGCCAGCGTATAAACCAAGGGATTGCAGTTCCGAAACACTAATACAAAACAGACACACAACACAGATACAGACAGGTCTCCAGACAGTGTGGTCTAGGTGCAGGTGTGGTGCTTGATTCAGTGGTGCTTGCTTGTGTACAGGTACAGTGAAGTCCGGGTTTGTTACAGGCTTGAAGGCTCCTGGATTAGTATTAGACGTCTGGCAAAGACAAATGTACACAGTTACTTAAACAAAACACTTCACTCACAATTTCACCGTCCCCTCGTTTTCTCCCATTAACCACAGCAAAAAGGTACCGATTTACAGCATCACGTCCCCCTAAAGTACCCTCAGCCCCGCCCCCTTTGATAGCTAGTTCAATCACGTCTCCTCCAGTTCATGACTGAAACTTCTCTCGCCGTACTAGGGCAATGACTCCAGGTACCGTGACGCCGCCCCCTTCCTGAATGGCCAGCTTCCGACTGCCCCTGGAATGAACTGCCCAACCATTCAGTACGAGGCCCACAGTTCCCGTTGTACAGTGTTCTCACAGGTCGAGAGGGAGATTGTTGACTCAGATTCATTTACTCTCTGTCACAAGGACTTATTAGCTGCATATTCTTCAGTTACTAAAGCATTATGGAGGAAGCCATTGGAAGCTGGTAGGTGAGAACACTGCGGCACCCTAGTACAGTTCTAATGAGTTTCATTGCTGCTTGTAAAGTTATTTCCCCTTTGTTGTAAACATATTTGTTGGAAATCTGGCAGAAATTGGGGTTACAGCCATTTCTCTGCTGATTTACAATTGACCACTAAAACAAAAACTGAAATAATAGTTCAAATCAAATATTTTATCAAATAAGGTATAGTCAAAAGAAAATTGCAGAACTACTAGGGGTGCAGTGCAATAGACTTTGCACCATTACTGGAAACAATCTTTAAAAGTCAAGGCGCCCAAGGAAGACTTCTGGAAGGTTATTTGGAGAATTTCAAGGCAGACTTTCTGGTGGTGGGCTGACTTATGACTGGTACTGTTTATAGACAGCAGTAGATGACTTGGCTAAATTCACAGTATACTTCTCTGTGCATCATGGTGGGATAGCATGGATGACAAATGTGTGGTTTTAATTGATTAACTACCAAGTTATTAGGAATCCCTGCAAATAAATCATTGCCTTGCATATTTGCAGTGGATTACACATGATTAGTAAACCACTTAAGGGCAGTGTACTTCAATTAATAACTTGTCATCTTTACTATTTCTGGGTAATCTGCTGCTGCTGCAAAAAAAAAAAAAAACGGAATTTTTTTTTTTAAACACGAAACAATCAAAACCATGAACTTGCCAGTCACTACTAATTTGGTATGTTGGTTGCCTGCTTGTTTGATTTCCTCAATCCAGAAATTGTGGTTATGTAAGCTTTCATTTCTATTGGTTGTGCCTTTTTGGTGACGAGAGTACAGTTTATGCTGTACTAATACACAAAGATATGCATCGCATAAAATGATATAAGCATCTGATATTCCCTTTTAAGGTAAATGAGGAGATAATCAAAATGTCATGTCAGTCAGCATCATTGTCTAGCCAGGTCTTCAAAGTACAGTACAGTAAACCTGCATTGGCACTTGAATAGGGATCGGAGGAACACTAAGGCTGTAATGGACATATTTTCAAAGCATTTCCTCCAGTCTTTAACTGCTTTTTTTTTTTTTTTTTTAAATGCAAAACTAGAACAAAACAACTAAGATACGTATTTCTTAAGCACTCGCACTGTGTTTTTTTTTTCATTTTATAACATTTAACATGATTTTTCTTTTCCTTTCAGAAAATAGAAGATAATTAAAGAATGGAGGAAATGCTTTGAAAATATGGACCTAAGAGTTTAAACGGTAAGCAAAAATAAAAATCTTAGTTAAAATGTAACTGAAAAATGGCTTGTTTTATAAGGATCTTTTAAGTTTCAGCATTTGTAGTATCTACAGGAAATGCATTGCACACGACTTAATTTATATGCTGTACGTAGATATCATATTCAATTTAAAATAAATACACAAATTAAATATAAAGATGACTGTAAACATTTAAGTATACGTTTTCATTGAAGGAGTGTTTGGTAGTTTAAATGGTAATCCAAACGTAGATTTGCAGCCTTAAGGAAAACCTAATGTAAATGTACTGTAAGAACCGTTGTATATGTTTTATTGTATGTCGATTTTCTAGGCATTTTTGCAGGGTCCTTAAAAGAGGGGGGAGTGACTAATACACAGTTGCGATGTATGCACCAGTGTGTCTAATATTAAACTACTGTATCAGTGCCACAATGGGATTACTACAGCCACGGTTATGGCTCCCACAAACTTGACTGTTAAAAACCCTATTTATTTTTTTTAGGATCTATGGCATTCAGGTCATGCTGCTTGGTAGAAACACAAAACCACTGTTCTAATTAAACGTTTTAGTTTTGAACGTTAAACGCAAGCTTTCAGACTCTTGACTGACCTCTCTCGGCCAGACGCATGTACATGGAGAAAATAAAAATAGCTGTTAAACACAATAGCTGCTCATCTGTATGAATGTCCTTATTCTCCCCTCCCGAGCCATTGATTTGCCAACATTCAGAGTAAACCCGTCTGTAGCAAACACCTATTGGTTAGAAAGCCGAGTAAACCTTTCAAGTTTGAATTGAGTACTTTTAATTACTTGAATACACACTGTAACTTGTTCTACATCAGTGCAACACAGTTGTACACTTGTAAAGTATGGTTCTGATTAACAAAACAATTAATGTATTTGTACAGCTGGACTTTTAATGCAATTCTACTGCACCGTATGCAACACTAAGATGTTCTGTTTACTGGTTATTAGATGGTGTACTGTTTAATTTATTTTGTTTTTTTGCTTTTTAAATTGATGCAAGCAGCCCTGTTTTAATACTTTAAAAAAAAAAAAAAAAAATTGATTAATACAACAAATTTGTAAAAAGGTAGTGCAGCTGCAACTGCTCCCTTTGTTTTCTGTGTAGGCCAGCCATTCTATTATAACTCAGTAATGGAACGGACAATAAAGTACAACTGAGAGGACGCCTTTTTTAATACCACTGTTTACTGATGAAACTCTTCACATGGGGGCTCGATCACTGCACTCAAAATGTTAACTGTTTCAGTTGACTACAATGATCATTTCAGACAGACATATTTAGGGGTCTACCTAATTTGTGATTTGGCGGAAATTGAGAGGTCACCGCGAAATTCACCTCTTTAGGGGGCAATGCATACTGGACTAGTATGGAGGAGGAGGAGGAGGAGTTACACTGCAAGTTGTCGAAAACTGCGTATCTTAATTCTGTAGAATTTTTTTTTTTTTAATTAATTCGCCATCCTATGTGCATTGCACTTGGGCAAAAAAAAAACAAATAAGATAAAAAAAAAAATAATAATAATAATACGTACTCCAAAGCTGTAAACTTTCTTATTTACTGTTCACATCAGTGTATGTGTACTGGCTTTTCTGTGACCTGTACAAGTCAGTGTTACATTGTTATTTCGATTTAGGTTGCTAAAATCTACTAGTTTTCAGTATTGGAGGTAAAATATAAAAAATGGACAACAAAGCAAAAAAGCTAAGTATATTTCGGCTAAGGATTGTGTTAAGAGATTTCCCAAAGAAACTACATGCAGATGGAGGTAAATTGTTTTTCACATGTTATTATGTGACTTTGGAGAAAATACGATCGATCGCTATTTAGCTTCTTATTCGCACATTAAATGAAAGAATACTACAGATGCTGCCAGACAAAACGTAAAACAAATAAGAGCTTTCAGAAAACAAACTTAGTCAGTGCAGACAAAAAGTATTGGTTGTAACCAAGTTAAATCAGTACTACAGGTAGGATCTAGCACAGCCACATCGCTTCAAACAATCGGCTGCTTACTTTTTAAACGAGTTACAATTTTAGACCCGAATTAGGCATGTTTTCTTTCTTTTGACTGTACTAAAAATAAATTGCTGGATGGGACGAACAACACAGTGAACATGCTGCATATATGGCCTTTATTAAAGAATGCCAGGGGATAACCAAGTTTTGGGACTGTTTCTAATCGATTTTCGCATCTGCCTTACAGTTTACACAAATTCAGTGGATGCAGAATGTGCAGTCTCAATGTATGGGCAAGTCTTCACTACACAGACAAAATGTCGGTAGCTGGGGGGATGTTGCATGCTTGCCTTTAACAAATGGCAGCACTTTGTTTTAGTAAGGAAGCAAGTATCACTATTTTTAGGCTTTTGTACTGCTCTGAAATATTATCTACTTGGGTTTATTTTTGTGTTTCAACAGGTCTGCGAAATGCATGCTAAGTCCTTATTTTATTCCGTAACCTACCCTTTAAGAAAAGGGTATGTATATGTTGTGTGTTTTAACATCACGTGAGACATGAAAGGGTGCATATTTAGAATACAATTAATGTATCCCATTATTTCACAGTTATGATAAAGCTCAGTTTTGTTTGGTGCTGTCAGCATATTTGTTGTTCATTCATGGAAACTTTTTTTTTCTTTCTCCAACAGATTAAAAGGTACAAAGGTAAACAAACAAAAAGCACTTTTTTTTTGTTTTAAATAATCCTCAATGGCATTTTGCTTGCTAGGGGATTTGTCTGGTGGTAGCTTGTACCTTCAATATTCCACCTGTCAATGCCAGTCTAACAGGCAGGATGACATCCAATTTCTATGTACTCTCAAGCCACATTAACAGTTTTCCCAACATTTCCAAATACACTTGCTACTGTAAGGACATTATTTGTTACTTCTATAGAATACTAGAATATAGTCAGTATGGCGTGTGTTTTTTCTTTTTTTGTTTCTTGTAAGTACAGTATGTAACAATTATGTAAGTACACACTAATCATTTCCTTTAAGATTTTAAATTGATGAGGAGTAGACACGAAGTGAGTGGATATTTAATAAAGGGACAATAAACTAAATGATTTCTATGAACCTAAGCACTAATGTGTTTTTTTTTTTTTTTGTTTGTTTTGTTTTATTGTTTTGAAGGTTTTATCCCTCACCTTAAGGAAGTAATTTAAGCTAAACTTATTTGAAAATTCAGTGTAGGGTAGGGTTTGTTTTTAATGTATGGTGGCCAATTTCAATCCAAACTTTTTTGTATACTCTCTACTGTACGTACTGTTGGGTGGACTGTGAGGAATTACAGTATACTGATGGAGTTTGCAGTGCAGCATTCTAGTCTTAGTGGTTTTGATAATGCTGGGCAGTAGGAATAGAGTCGGCTGTTGTCCAGGATGCAAAACCAGATTCCATTATTATAGTTTGGTACATTTTAAAGTGTTGAGTTTTTTTTTGTTGTTTGTTTTTTTGTTTTTGTTTTTTTAATTAGTTTTTGTAAAACTTAGTAGTGTCATGATTTGTGATTTAACCTTGTATATTTTGGCTCTTATTGTTTAAGTAGTGGACTTTTGATATTGTTTTGCTTTTTAATCTTTCTACTGTGACTGTCGTGAGTTTTGTAAACTGTCCTACAATGTCCAGGGTTTGAATTTCAGCGCAGGATTGCGGGAATTGCGCATTTTCCAATTTGCTGCTGCATATCTGCAACTTTCAGTGCAGGAAAACCCCACAGAGATATTTGAAGACACCAACCTACTGTATTGAAACACTACAACCATCTCTAAGAACATATGAAAGTTCATCAGCCCCTTTCATTTTTGGGGCGCCAACGCACCGTAAAAGCCACCTACGACTGAAAGGGGCGGTATCGTTAGAAGGCCTTGAATATCCCTTGGAGCACGGTCAAGATGATTATTAAGAAGTGGAAGGTGTATTGCACCACCAAGACACTGCCTAGATCAGGTCGTCCCTCCAAACTGGATGACCGAGCAAGGAGGAGACTGATCAGAGAGGCTACCAAGAGGCCAATGGCAACTTTGCAAGAATTACAGGCTTTTATGGCCAAGATTGGTCAAAGTGTGCATGTGACAACAATATCCCAAGCACTCCAGAAATCTGGCCTGTATGGTAGGGTGACAAGAAGGAAGCCAGTACTCAAGAAAGCCCACCTTGAATCATGTTTGAAATATGCAAAAAAACACTCAGCCATGTGGCAAAAAGTTTTTTGGTCTGACAAAAGTAAAATTAAACTTTTTGGCCTAAATGCAAAGCTTTATGTTTGGCACAAACCCAACACAGCACATCACCCAAAGAATACCATCCCTACTGTGAAGCATGGTGGTGGCAGCATTATGTTATAGGGATGTTTCTCATCGGCAGGGACTGGGGCACTTGTCAGGATAGAGGGGAAAATGAATGGAGCAAAGTACAGAGAAGTCCTTGAGGAAAACCTGCTGCCCTCTGCAAGAAAGCTGAAACTGGAACAGAAGTTCACCTTCAGCATGACAATGACCCAAAGCACACAGCCAAAGCTACACTGGAGTGGCTAAGGAACAAAAAGGTAAATGTCCTTGAGTGGCCCAGTCAGAGCCCTGACCTAAATCCAATCTAAAAATTGTGGCATGACTTGAAGATTGCTGTCCATCAATGCTCCCCAAGGAACTTGACAGAGCTTGAACGGTTTTGTAAAGAAGAATGGTTAAATATTGCCAAATCTAGGTGTGCAAAGTTGGTAGAGACCTGTACCAACAGACTCATAGCTGTAATTGCTGCCAAAGGTGCTTCCACCAAGTATTAACTCAGAGGGTGGAGACTTATCCAATTATGATCTTTCAGTTTTGTTCTCAATAAAAACTTTTTTCCTCTTAAGTGTTAATAACCCAAAGCAGCAAAGTTGGCACACTCCCAGCAGTGGTGGGGTGGGGCGGCAGGCAGTAAGTAAGTACGGTAAACCCATCGTGACTTATACCGCTGTATCCCACTGTTTATTAAAACTGGAGCGTGATTGTATTATTTTGGATCGTATGCATCCTTTTGATACAGTAGTCTTTTTAATATGATCTTGAAATTATACAAGTATCAACTTTTCAGAATAGATACCAGGTCCTACTCCTTTGCCAACCTCTAGTACAGTAATTGGGTAGATTTTTGTAATGTGAAATAATACTGCTGTTCAGGAACAGCATTCAGGATCAAAGGGTTAACTGTAGCCTGCCTAACCAGAATTGTTTTGGTCAACATGCTTGGTTGAGTCACCCCCCAGCTATAGAATGAACTATTGACCTGTTTAAATGCACCTATGCTAAGCAGTTTTTCTTCTTTCTTTTTTTTCTCATCATCAAGCCGTATTGTTTTGGATTATAATCTATTTAGACTTTTTCACAGTACTATAATAACACATAGGCTAACAAAAGATCTCTGAGCTCTGAATAAATTAATTCTATAGTTTTCACTTGGCCTATTTCATGTAAAAATCACATACAGTACATCCGTTTTAAGAATCGGAAGACCTAATGACATGCAGGCTTCTTGGATGGAATATACAGTAGCAGGCAGTCACATAGAAGACTGATAAGGTGAACTTTGTATTTTATAGCCCAAAGAAATTCTGCACAAATTATCTGGGGAGGAGCAGAAACAAGGAACAAGCTACAGCAAGAATCTTCTAAAGAAATGCAAGAGTACCAGCTTCTTCATATGCTTCTGGACTTTTACCCTGTTCACAGTTGTATCTGAAAGATACTGGTAAAATTTATTGCGGTTTAGAATATACTAGTGATTGGACAAATATCTGAATATTGAAATGAGTATCTTTTGATATGTATTCAGATCGGAAAATCTGATGTTCATATTCGCTAAAAATGACAAATACCTTGCACCTATTTACCAACTCACCAGAAGTTGCGCGACTGTGAAGTTGAGCTCTGTGTGATATGTGAGATTAATATATAAAAAATAAATTAAATTTAAAAAACACCACCACAGGATCAATACAGCAGCTCTTGAGACTCTATTTTAAAGTTTTGTACAGCTGAAAGTAAACAAACCAGATTATGCGCGCACGCGTAGTGATCTCTATGGAAGGCCTCCTGGATCAAAAACACGTTGTGCTGCTTTAGAGCAAGTCCGAATCTCATGGGACAGAAAGGCAAGCATGTCATTCAGAAGTATCCAACTTGCGGAAATGCTGTGTAGTTATTTTGGATGTATGTGTTATATGTTTTCTGTTGCGACTTTCTGTTATGTGGAATGCAATAAACGAAAAGCAATACATCATTTTTACAATTGTTTATTTGTATTTTAAAGTTAAATTTCAGTTTTCATTTGCTTGTTCAATTACAAAAAGCACAAGTAAACCTTGTGTTGTTACTTTATGGAAACATGTCTGAAAAAATGGCAATGGCAAGGAATGAAAAAAAAAAAAGTGGTGTCAGCTGAATTTATTTCGGGAATAAACAAAACAACGGTTAACTTGAAGTGTTATTGGGCGTCCTTTGTTTTGTAGTAAAGTAAGGCCGGCACAGCGTATTCTTTACTCCTGGGATATTTTTCTATTTTGACGTGTTAAACATTGTACATCTTGCTGTAAAATAAAAGGACACACACGGGCCACGTCCCCTGCCCCTTGCTGCTATGCTGTCTCTGCCTGCGTTCTGATCAATATAATGGCTTTTATTACTTTTTGAAAACGAACAAATATCCAAACGAATATTTTAATTATGAGCAAATATCCAAACTTGAAAATCCTGTGTTCCTAACAGCACTAAAATATACTGATATGATAACACTTTCTGTCCTAATTCACTTTTCAGCACCACTTAACGGAAAACTAAACTTGCCTTACCTTAAATATGTAATGCAATAAATAATTTGAATAATGTGTTGTCTTTTGTTGACTATATCTGGTTGCTCGTTTTCTACATTTTCTTTTTCATTACTGTTTTTTATGGTAAATTTACTGTGCTTATTTAGACACTACCATTTGACTGAGGAAAGCATTTTGTTAATGCACATCTATTTTTGTTTTTCACTGTTCTACTTTTTTTAATGCAACTGTTCTTTATAACTTTTTTTTTTTTCCTCAACAGTACTCACACACGTTTGGTCACCACCATAACTGTTGCATGAAACCAGAGTGTAAAAATCCACCACCTCTGCACTTAAGCATTTGTATGTCATCTGACAAGTGTTAAGCTGATATCCCATCACGCATTTCTTCTTAAAGACATACAGCCTCTATACATGAACCCACAGTATCTCTCACAAGCACCTGGGTACATTTTGTCAGTGCAATGGTTTTATGAACTTATGAAAAATGCAATTATGAACTATATGTCACCTTACAGTACAATAATACGATAAATGGACTGAATGATGATACCCGAAAATAATCGTAATATTTTTTAATAAAGTAGCTGGTGCAAATATAGTAGTAGGCGGTAATCTATCCTTGGGGTAAGTGTGCGCATGACTCATCCATTATGTTGTCTTTGCAATCCGCCTGTCCACACTTTCTGTTCCGAGTCTCAACTGTAGTATTACAAAACTTGCTCTTGACTGGGTTTCGTATCGATGCAGTTATATTGGTATGATGCAGGTATCAACTCCAGTTTGAACAGATGTTGCAGTACTGTTCTGCAACAATATCAGTATAAAAATGCAAAAGTGGAGAGGGCTTTAATGTACCAAGTGGTGTTCTCTGTTTCACCTTTTGCAGTTTTAGAATTTTTTTTATTTTATTTATAACTGTCGCCTTGACTTCCTGTTTTAATATACTTTTATTGTCCTGTCAATTATATTTGAACTGCAGACTTGCATAAATGTAAATATAGGCCTGTAGAATTTCAATTATTGATCAATTGCATTAAATTCCTCTGTTGCTCTGTACTGTACTGTACTGTACCCTGATGGTTAGGTTGGTGTGAACAGCGGCTGCTGCTTCTGTGTTGTCTACCTTTTTTCACTTGGATGTGACACACAACTCTTTTGGATTCCAGAGGCTTTATCCCAAAGTACGTGTAACTCACAACTAGTTCTGACCATCTGTTTCTTGGGCAACCAAATATAAGAAACAAAAGCAAGTGTCCTTTAATGGCAAGTATCCCAGTTGTAATTAGTTTTCAAAATATATGTACTATATTTTCAGGCACTATGCAGCAGGGGTGTATGGTAAGATTCCCAAAAGATATGTAATGACATGGTTTGTGGTAGACTCGCCCCACCTTGATGCTTTGAGGATCTGAAAATGTTCTGAAATACCAATATTCTGCTGAAATAAGGTGTTTTTGAGACTAACACAAGGTTACTGGATACTGTTGTTACTGTTCCATTTGGTGACCTCTGCAGGTCTCTCTCTCTCTCTCTCTCTCTTTTTTTTTTTTTTTCCCCTGGAAGATCAGCCATTGTTTAACTATCAGTGATGTTTTGTATTGCAGCCTGGGCAGAACAGCCGCTGTATACTTCTCTGCTTAAGGATGGTGTGTAAGGTTGTGTTAGATATCTGGGGAACCTGCCAACAGCCTTTAGAGGGTTGACTGCCTGTGCCAATTAGTTGTTTTATTTGTTTAACATTCTTTGGACTGTAAGACAGTTACTGTAGAAGCAATGTAACACAGTCCTGTTTTTGTCCTATTAATGTTTTGCTTTTTTAAAATAGTTTATACATATATTTATAAAAATATAGTTATTCTAGCTCTAAGAACATGCTGTATCAGACAAGAAGAATGTTGCTTACCTTTGGGGAGGATGGGGGAGGTGAAACATAAGGTTTTTGTGTTTCTTATTGTCATCATATAGTGTGTTCAGGATGTAGAACGCTATCCAGCAAGCATTGAGATTTTGAATTACACTTATCATTTGTTATAATTCGAGCTTTTGTTTTTCGGGTTTTATTAATTGTATTTTTAGCTATTTTTGAGTTTTACATAAGTCGTTTTGTTTTTTATATACTGTAAGGAATTAGTGTTTTTGGTTACTTTCCAGAATGCTCGACAGTACTTGCACACTTAAGCTGTACCTTCTTTCCTTTGCTGTCTTCCACAATGAAATTCTTTCCTGGGATTTTTGTGTGTGTAGGCATTTTTGGACATTTCACCAAAATTCTGTTTTAAATCATGTGTATCTTAACTGTAATACAGCTTTATATCCCGTTAACAAACCTCCATCCTGATTGTAATCTTGTTTTAAATCTTGCAGGTGGAGTCTCCAATAGAAATGTAGGAATGTGCTGTCACCCAGTACCAGCTGTAACATACTGTACAGTTCCATTGCTGCTTGTGGTGTTAGGTTTTGGTTACAAGTACTGTATACAGCGCCAGCCCAGTTAAGGTAAATACTGCATACAAGAGCTGCAGCTCTTGCCTGTTCCACAGCAGCATTGCTTCTTGAACAATGGGGCGTAGGGGAGGTGTAACCCCCATTGTACACTAATGTTCATACTGTACTGTCTGAGGAGCTGAGGAGAACTGTACAATTTTACTATACATTGCTTGCTATTTGCATTATACAAGGCTTTTATCAGTGTGACGCATGCAGCCAGCCTTCCAGGCGTTGTTGACAGTCCAGTTACTGTTTTTAACAAGCTGAGGCAGCAATAGCAAATTGGTACAGTCTTACTGTACATTACTTGTTGTTTACACAGCCTGCCTGTCTAGTACCAAGCAGGCCTAGTTGACAGTCCAGTTACTGTCTTAACAAGCTCAGGCAGCAGTTGTACATTCTTCTGCACATTGTTTGCTATTTGCATGATGCCGGGGTTTATCTCTGTGATACATGGCAGGCCAACCTGTCAGTCCTCAGCCTGCCTATCTTTTATTGACAGTCCAGTTACTGTCTAGCACGCTAAGTCAGCAAATGTAAATTTGTACTGTGCATTGCTTGCTATTTGCATAATGCCAGGATTTTTATCCCTGTGATACACGCAAAGCCAGCCTGCCTGCTTAGTACTAAGCAGACCTTATTTACAGTCCAGATGATGCTTTGCAGCAGTGTGCAAAGAAACACTGATAAACCGATTTCTGCGAGTTTGTGTGTACTCTCCAAGCATACATTGGAGAAATGTTCTCCTGCAGTTCTACTGAGCACTCTTCCCCATCTGCGTCCTCACCTCATGGCTTTGTGCTAAGGGAGATCCACGGACCTGGGAATAGAGAAGCTCTGGCAGCAGTTTTCCCACAGGCACGCGTGATGGTGACAAAGTTTGCTACGTTCCTTTTGGTTCCAGCCGGCTACCGACCGGTGTTCTCCTCACAATATGGTACCAAGCAGGCCTTATTGACAGTCTTTCGAGGGAGCCATCTCGAGTATTGGCATCAGTACACCACAGACATCTAGGTGTTTACTACTGTTCAGACCGGCTACTTACTGCAGTTCAAGCACGGTCCCCCTCCCTCACGGGGCATGACTGCAGTATCGGTCACGTACACACGGCACCGCTGTGGTGTCTCAGGAGTTAGCAGCTCTGTTGCAAAGATGGGCTATTCATATGGTACACCCCCTCCAATTGGAGGATGGGTTCTACTCCATGCCCGTATGGGATGGTGGCCTCAGACTAATCCTCGACCTCAGGCAGAGTAACCTGTTCTGAGCCGAAGGAGGTGAGGCCAGGCAATTGGTCCACAGAGTAGACCGCTAAGATGCCTACTTCCATATCCCCACAGAAACCGGCACACACGTACCTAGGGTTTGCTTATAGGGAACAGCGTACTGGTTAAAGTTTTGCAGTTTGGCCTCTATCTAGTGCATGTGGAGCCTGCCCGAATGTCACAACCTGCTCAGTCAGGTGCAGGGCACCTTGGGACACCTCTGGGTCTGGCCCCTGAACGGCTACGTTTGAGCTGACTGGGGTTATCAAACAAGGTGACTGACACCCTGCAAAACGCAGGGGCAGCCTCTACTCATTCCCAATATGGTTACAAGTAGGGTCTGTTTCAGACATGGCGTTTGGCTTGTGGGTTCAAACCCATGACATGCCCTATGGCAGTTATACTGCAGTTTTTACAGGATCGTTTTGATAATGAGAACCCCCCTCTACTCTAAAGGTCTATTTGGCATACATTACGATGTGCTATGTAAAAATCGATTCAGTCTCCCCAGGAGTTCATTTCCTGGAGGGGCAATTTTTAAAAGGGACCTGGCAGCTTAGGCCACCGTTGAAGGATTTAGTTCCTCGTTGGAGGTTAAATGTAGTACTTAATCTACTGGCAAAACCTCAGTTTGAGCCCCTGCATTCAGCCGGGCTGAACTTTGTCTTTCAGGACAGCTTTCTTGCTTGCAATCGCCTCCGCTAAGCGGGTGAGTGAAATGCAAGCATTTTCAATATCCAAAGCTTGTCTAATTTTTTTCACTTCGTACCAACCTGGATTTTTTGCTGAAAACAATCTTGGCTTTCCACGTTAACCAGTCTGCGGAATTGGGGGCTTTCCATCCCCCTCCTTTTCAGTCTGACGCGGAGCGCCAGATCCATACACTTTGACAAGTGCGGGCATTTACATATTATGTGAACAGAACTAAACAATTTTTTGTCTTACTGAGCTAAGAGACTGGGACAGGCTCTGTGTAAACAACATCTATACAAATGGATAACAAGCGCAATACAGACTGCATATGAACTGGCTGTGTTCATGGTCACAATCTGCTTGTAGGACGCTCTGCTGTTTTGTGGTTGCAGGGCGGAGCCTCAGCAGCGCCACCCTGCTCTAGCGAGAATCTTTGGTATAGTGTTTCCTGTTTGGGTGTGTTAAAGGGAAATGTCCATTTTGTAATGGTTAATATTCCTATTTCAGGGAACCATTACTGTACAGTAGTGCCTACTTCAACAACCTAGAATGTAGAAGTCACCTGGAAACAAGGCTGTGTATGCTGAAAAGTTCAAGTGTGTAAATAGTTTTCAAATATTCATTTTGTCTTAACGTAGTTCTTTGCCTTACGGGAAAAAAGAAATGAAATGCATGGTTGTGCACTGCTGTCAATGTAACATTTTATGTAGTTATAATGCTTTGCATACTACTGCAAACTCCACCAGTATACTATTGCTAGTCTGAACTGTACCTCATCAGCCCATATGGTTAATTGATTGATTAATTTTTTTTATTTATTTATTTATTTAATACTTTTTTATTATCACCTGAGCAAACCTGCATGGCCACAGTTCTACTTGAACTGTTCTCTGTTGTCGCATTGTCAGATGTCCATAATAGATCATTCTGTTTAATCTGGTAGTTTTGATGGAGAGGAAACTATGCCCAACAACTCTTTTCACTTCAAACGTCTCCTTTAAAATCTAGTGACAAATCATTTGTTAAATATTGCGATAGCAGAAAAATCTTTTTATACATTCTTCTACAGTACCAGTACATTTTATTAAAAAGCTTTGCTCATTGTATCCATTTATTTTTCCATGAATACAACGGTCTGATTAGTAGTACAGTGGTTGCACTGTTATAGTATTTGAAATGACAGTGTGAATCTAGAATGTAAACTTGGACAGAATCAACTTTCTATTTTAATCCTGCTATGAAGGAAGTTTAAAAATAGAGGCTCTTATAATAAGTAACTGTTGTCATGTGTGAAAATGAGTCTCACTTTTAGCTTGGGGTAAATTCTTAATTCATTTATTTAGGTTTCAAGTTGCTTTGCTGTAATTATAAAAATCAGTTATAATATTCAAGACAGTTGAGACTGAATATATTGTTTAATTGTTTAACAACGATTCAACTGCAACTGATTCAGCAGTGAATTTCTTTCATTCCACAGGAAAACATGTCTATCTGTACAACAAGATTAGAATGGCATGTTGAGTTAAGACTTGATAAAAAGACTGTTCTTCCTGTAAGATCTGCTGTTTCCTTTCAAGCTTGAAATAAAATAAGACTGCTGCTACAGTATTTATTAGAGAGCAGAGCTTGACTGACACCTCATACATTTCAGGGTTTACAAGAGTAAGGGATGTCATGCCCATTTTGAACAAAAGGCTTTTGAAGTTTTGAGGTTCCAGTATTATATATGTGTGTATGTAAGAGGCATTTCTCCCCCAAGGGTACTATTGGTGGGGCATTGATTTAGTTGCATTCAGTAGGTACCCTGCAATTAGTTTAATGTATACACTGAGTAAGTATTTATTGATTACAGTTCAGTAGCTAAGATAACTATATTGCTGTATTTACTGCAGTCATCTCCATTTGTTGAAAGGCTCTCAACATTGTTTGAGTTCGTAAAGCATCAGACCATGACCATTTGTTGCAGCAGTTGCACAATATAAACCTTTTATTTTACCAAATTTGTTTCACAGAAGATGCTTGAGATGAGGGAGAAGTGCTGCTGCCACTGAGGCCTAAAACTGCATAACCGAGCAACCAGTCCTGACCAGGCAAAACACGAATGGCCCAGGGAAGCCAGCGGATTGATACCCAGGTGTTACATGACCTGTGCCAGAAGTTTCCTGAGGTACCTGAGGGTGTTGTATCCCACTGTATACTGCAGGTGAGTGTGCAGTGTTCCACTCTCAAGACTGCTGTTGCCAGTGCTTGGAATTGGTTAGCCCATAAGTTACTGCAGTTTAAAGAGATATACTGTAACTCTTGCTTTCAGTCACAAGTGTGCAGAAAGGGTTGCACTAGCAACTTTTGGGCCGATTTCAATATTCCATATCAATAATTGTCAGATACTGATTTAAAGCTTTAAACCGAACACATCACATACATATTTTACTTAGTGTATGTATTCTAGTGTACATTCTGCAAGAAGTGAATTTAGCAAAACACTGATAAACCAAATTGAATGTGACTTGTATATACATATACATGCATCAGTGAGAGGTCGGGCTACACTAAAACATGCATTTTATAAAGGCACACATTTGTAAATAAGCGTTTTTAAGCTTAATCATCTTTTTTTTTTTTTTTTTGTTTACAAGTTCTATTGCTTTATTTATATTGCACTTTTTTTAAACATTTCAAACATGGAAGTGTGGTTACCATAAACAAGTGTCCTACTAGAAATAGTTATAAAAATAGACAAGCTTACTGTACATTAAAGTGTTTTGACTTTGAAATATATTTTTAGTGCATAAATACACTATAAGTAGGTAAATAATAATGTGTGTCGGACATACATGTTTCAGACACATAGAGAAAATAATAAATTCTTTCCAATGCAGGCCTATTTATTATTTACTACCGGTACCAGACACAAAGGTTCAAGAAACGCTGCATGATAAAAAGTTAAAAGCCCCAGTCATACAAACTGAGGGTAACATTTCACTTACATTTTTTTTCTGTGTGATGGCAGTTAAGTCCAGCCCTAAAACTTAAAAAAGCTTTTTGTTTTTTTGGACAGGGACAGTTTTGTCTGGTTTAGTGTTTTTGTTTTGCCTGCATATTGTCCTGTTGACCTCCCCTCAAATGTGAACATTTTAATTATGCATTGATTTTCAGTACCTGGATGGAACAAAACCATGTCCAGAGGATTTTTGTGCAGTAATTATTTTGTTACAGTAACAGTTCCTGATCTATTGTGTAGTACTTTCTGTACCCCCAGAAACACTGAATTAACTCTTCTTGTTTATGACTTCACCATGATGGATTGGTATTTAATTTCTAACATAATTCATTGCAGCCTAGAATTCTACATTCAGATAACTACAATAAGAAAATGAAACAATTAATATTGTATTGACAATGCAAGCTGTATTTCAATACTGAGCAGAAGTTCCGGTAAACAAGGACAGCGTTGATTGTTATTATTTATATTTTAATTTCCTGTTTTTGTTTGTTTTTTTGCATTACTACTTTAATAAGCTTCAAAATATACTATGTTTTAAACATTGGTGTTGATTGGTATTGAAATAAAAGACAAATTGTGAACGCATATTTCTGATGCTGATTCTATGTGTGAAGCCATTGGATCTTGTGATATTCTTAGATAGTTGGGGGTCAAGGACAACACATATTTTGTGTTAAAAAGTCAAATTTAATGAGTGTTTTGATTTGTCAATTTAGCATGTAACACAAGTATAATCAATTATCTTTAATTTTGTTTTTAAATATTTAACTCCCTTACTTTAAGATCCCTGTATTTTGATGTTGAATATATGCCAACAGTACCTAATGAAATGCCAATTGGTGGGATCTCAGGTACATTGTAACGAGTACTACAATTCAGACCTGGGGCCATTATAATTACAGCTACAGCATAATTGTTTGCTGAAATTACCATTACAATTACAGTGCTATTTTGTTAAATTCGTTAGTTATGCCATAGTAATTACAATTATAATTACACTAAAGTAGTAAACAACTATTCTAATAACCAAGCAAAATAATCACAGGGGCAAATATAGAAACCTACTATATAATGTTTTATTTTTTCAAACAAATGGGGTCACCAAAAGTAATTGAAAGTACAAGAATGATTGGATGACAAATAAATGTGTAATTAAACTAATAGATCCATTATGTGGTATAATTACAAATACACAGGTGTGCCAAGGTTCAACTACAGTTACATTGTAATTGCAATTACTTGATTCTGCCAAGTCGGTGCCCCAGTTTGCAAATAGTGCCTAAGGGGAAATATCATGGCTCGTGTGAATAGAAAAAAAAATGCCTAGAAGTGTCTCTGTGCATTATTGATTCAGACAATTGCTTGCATTATCAACGATATTGATTCAGACAATTGCTTGCATTATCAACGATATTGATTCAGACAATTGCTTGCATTATCAACGATGAAGGCTTGGATGACAAAGACGTGCAGGTCGGCGGATTCAAATCAGATGATAGACTCCGCAGTCTGATTTTGATTACGCTTTCGTGTTACGCTCGCGTTTTTTTAGACACTGCAAGAGCTTATAACTCTGGCATTTTTTTTGTACTGAACATTTTAATGCTATAGTGCTACGTTGGATGCTACATTTTAATTTATTATTTTGTGTTGTGTTTTCACAATGGATACCGCATTTTCTTACTTGTAAAGCCATTTATTTTTGTAAATTATTTTAATCTACTGTTTTTCACCTACAAATGGGGTTTTTCATGGTGTTTTTTCACTGCGCACTGAAGTTTTTATAGTTTTTTTTCTAATTCTTTAGTGTGACTGTTTGCTGTGCTGTTCATACCTCATCAAACAATTAAATCTAATAGTTAGTGGCAAACACATTTTGAGATGGAGCACCCTGCCTTTTTTGTCACATCACATAGTCAGTATTATACCATTGGCTCACCTGGTAAAAGCATAAATTCATAGCCTGCAGAGTGTCATACAGTCAGACAGTGCAGGTACTCGTACTGGCTGACAAGTTGCTGATCTATTGTCCCTTATAAACGTTTACCATAGTAAAAGCATAGCAAGGTATGCTATTAATAAATATGGCAAACCAGGGTAAACTGTAATAAATGCATAGTAAAACTGCAAAAATATCATGCAAAAAACTGGTAAGCTTTCATAAGGGGAAATCTGGGCATCCCAGTTGGAGTGTCAGGCTGATGTGTATAAGGGGACAACAGAAACAGTAATAAAAGTATGCTAATGCACTAAAAGGGTCAATATCTATAATTTAGCTTACTATCTACTATACATTAAAAAATATATATTCTAGCCTGTAAAATTGTTTAATACAGCGTTACCTTGAATGGGGATTTGTTTGATCGTACCTTTTCCTGATTGAAAACTGTTTTGTATAGCTGTTGGAAAATGTCATGACAATACAATAAATCAAATCTACTATATATGTGTATTTTCTTTTTTTAAATCTCTACCCCCATATTGAGGTGGTTATTTGTCAGCAGTAAGTTTTTTGTGTGCTTCACCCCCCTGAAAAAAGGTGCTGACCAAATTGCCAATTAATTTTTCTGCAATAAATACATTCCATGCTAATTTTCTTCCTTTTTTCCATTCTTCTGTTTAGAACAATAACAATTTGGATGCATGTTGTGAATTCCTGTCCCATGAGAGCACCAAGTATCTTTATGGAGAAGGAGATCTAAACTTTTCTGACGATTCCAGCATTTCCGGACTTCGAAATCACATGACCCAGCTGAACCTTGGCTTGCAGTCACAGAATGTGTATCACCCCCCTGGCTGGGAAGGAGTTAGAATGAATGGCAGCAGGACTCTGTCCCACAGCCTCAGTGACGGGCCCCTCCAGGCTGAAAAGCCAAACAGCGAATTTTTTCAGCAAGAACCCCAGTCAGCTCCTGTGCAAGGGGCTTCCAGCTTAAACGTCTTTGGAGTTATGGACACAACGCGAAACCCACATGCTCCACAGCACCTTGGACTTTACCAGTTGGGAGGCAAAGGACACCCTGCAGGTTCTCAACAGGCACCTAGGTTTAACCCTATCACAGTCACGCTGGCCCCCAATATTCAGACTGGCCGAAACACCCCCACCTCTTTGCACATACATGGTGGGCCCCCACCTGCCCTAAACAGTCCCCAGGGTAACTCTATCTATATCAGGCCTTATGTCACTCAATCTGGTACAACCCGGCAAACTTTGCAGCAACAGCAGCAAGCGGGCTGGTCACAATTTGGTCCCAGCTCACAGCAGCAACAGCAGCAGCAGATCTATCAGATCACCCATCCTTCCCAGTTGCCTGGCCCCTGTACTCTCCCGTCCCATTACAGCTCTACACATACCTCAACGCACCAGCCACAGGGCCACCAGACGTCGCACGTCTACATGCCCATCAGCTCACCCACTACTGCCCAAGCGCCCCCTTTCATGCAGGCTGCTCCTGGCAGCCAGCCTTCCTCCTCTTCCTCCTTCAGCCAGTACAATATCCAGAACATCTCCACAGGGCCACGCAAGAACCAGATCGAAATCAAACTTGAATCACCCCAGCGGAGTAACTCCAACACCACCACTGCAGTGCTGCGCCCTGGAGGAGTAGGATCAAGTGGCTGCGGACCTCGTTCATCCTCCTCCGCTGCTGCCCCTTCCTCCTCCTCTGCCACCTGTTCCACAACACCCTTATCTATCAGCAGTCAGTCACTGAGTCGCAGCCAACCCACCGTTTACATAGCTGCCAGCCCGCCCGCTTCCTCTGCTGCTGCCGCAGAAGAGGCCCAAGTGGCTTCCACCGGCTCCCGCACACAGCCCAAGTTTTACATTTCAGCCAATGCAAACCCCACGGGTGATGACCCCGGTGTCCGGAACCCACCCACACTCTACATCTCGGCAAATCCACAAATGCCAGGGACAGCTGCCTCTCGGAACATGGCAGGGCAGGTGAGCATGGGCCCTGCCTACATCCACCATCACCCGCCCAAATCCCGGGCTTCCATGGGCACTTGTGGCACCGCCACCTCGCCCAGGGTGGTGGTAACTCAGCCCAATACCAAATACACTTTTAAAATCACGGTCTCTCCCAACAAGCCTCCAGCCGTCTCCCCTGGGGTGGTGTCCCCCACCTTCGAAGCCACCAATTTGCTCAGCATCCCATCTGATCACTTTGCTGAACCCGAGGTCCATCATGTTTCGGACCCACTGTTAGTGCAGAGGGAAAGACCAAGCGAGGCCAGGAAACTCAGCATGGGAGCAGATGATGCAGCTTACACACAAGGTATTATTGGGTTTTTATTTTATTAATAGGGTTATCTAATTTTATTTAAAAACCTGCATTTGCAGTACTGCCATTTCATGAGTGCATGTAAAATAGAAAGAAATAACTACTTACACTAATTGGGGGCAGGGTTTCAGACATCTTGGTTTTTCGGTGGTGTTCAAACCTTTTTGTAAATCAGATAAAACTTAAAACTTTAAAATGCAATAATTGTAGAGTGTATACTGAAGGATATCTTGAGCAGTGTGTTTTTTGGTGGTCTACGCATTTTATCACTTAACCCTTTGCCGCCGGGCTGTTTTAATTTCGTGCATTTTTGACCGATGACACACCCTGTGTTCTGTTATGTCTCACAACAAGAACAGCAGTGTGGTAATCAAACCAGTCTTTCTGAAGCTTGTTATTGAGTAAACCTCGGCCCAGAAACAAAAAAACCCATGTTTCCCTCTGTGTATTTTTAATGATACACTTCAAGAAAGTAGTGTACAGGAAATGTGATTGGCAGCGTCGACTTTGAAGCAGAGTTACATAGGAAGTTTGAGATATGCCATGTAAACACAGCACAAAGGCACGCAGACTTCTCTCTCCGGCTGTTTTTGAAGGTAATTATTTCATGACCTTGTAATTCAATACTCGTTTCGATTCAATATGTAATATTGATTTTTTTTTTTTCGTGGCTTACATACTTATTTTTTTATATGCCACTAGTTAACAGATTATATAATTGGAAACAGCTGCTTCTGACCTGATATTCGGTTTTAAATTCTGATTTAAGGTTATCAAACAACAAGCAATAAAACACAACATGCGCATGTCCAAATATGGGAATTCTGATTAGGCAGCAAAGGGTTAAAGATGAATTAACCAAGTCTAAATACTTTTCTTATCTGATTTGTATCACCACAATAGTCCACTTTTAATTTCATTTGCATATTAGGGATGGACATTTATGTATTGAATTGAATAAATGCAACTGAATTCAAGATTAGTAAATTATACTTTACATCAACTTGCCACTGGCTAAAAATAATGTTTACATAATACCAAAATGGAATTAATACGTACAAAAATAACAATCAAAGCAGTGCTTCAATAAGTAGCTATTTTTATTAACAAGAAGTGTAATGCAATTACAGTATGCATAAATGGCAACATAATAGCATACAGATTAGAATGAGTTAATAAATTATCTCTTCAGTGGAAAGCTATAAAGTATAAATAAATGTTTACATTAAGTAACACATCATTGTTAAATATGCTGCCTTGTCTTGGTATACACTGCTACTGCTTTTTTTAATTATTATTATTTAACCCTGCCCTTTAATAGTGCTGATAGTCCAGTGTATCTTTAGCGATCTTTTCACCCATTAGGTTTGTTATTCGCTCCTTTGTGGAGTGCATTTGGTGGAGCAAGCTATAATTGTTCATTGCGATTTTACTGCTGCTTGTGCAAGGCATATTCTTTCTCAGTCGGTAGAGCCCGAGGCTTGTGGCTGGACGTCTGTCTGCAGGTAGGTGCTTGTATCATAGGCGGTTATTGTTGTCCCCAGCACTTCAGATAAGGTTTTGGGTCATTGAGTAATGTACTATCCAATTTAGACACTATGGGCCATATATATATTTGTACCAGTCTTTTTATAAAGGTTTTTATGCACCAGGTATGTATCCACCTTATTTTGTTGGTTATTTGACATCAAACCAGAATCATGTCAGATTAAACAGAGGCGCAACATAAACCAAAATGTTCCTTTTTTATTTTTTATTAAGAAACGCTATGAGAATATAAAGATACGTTGTTTGAGTGGAAATGTTCTTTTGTTGCTTGAAATACCAGACTTATTAGTCACGTGTTTCTGGCAATTCCCAGGCAAGTTTCAGTGAACTGTCCCTGCATTTCTGTGATCCATTCTCTAGCTACCGCATGTAGTTTATTCACAATTGACCATTGAGATGACGGGACCCAGTGGAATACAAGAAGCTTGATAACATTCTTTGCAGCAAAATTGCTATCATATTCTTTATGCATTCAATTTAAGTATCATATGTAATTCATATTTTGTTCACTGTGTAAAACGCCCAATATGCCGCTTATCTGGAGTGCTGAATGTCCCTGTGCTATTCATGTAGCTCAGTCTTTAATCGCAAAGAGTGAATTTTACTGTTTTAGTGTCTACTTTGGTAAAATGTCCCCAGACAATTTATATATGTATATATGTATGTATGTATATATATATATATATATATATATATATATATATATATATATATATATATATATATATAGTAATCAATTTGTATGGTGAAATATTTAACAGGTGCACTTCATTGCTACGTTTTGAACGCAAGTTATGATATTTGTGTCACTAAACTCCCTTGCAGCTTTAATGATACACCAGAAGGCTAGGATGGGGCGGCTCTGGCATGAACTTGAGATGAAGAAGAAAAAGCTGGAAAAACTAAAAGCAGAGGTCAATGAAATGGAGAATGACCTTACTCAAAGACGTCTACAAAGGTCCAACTCTGTCTCCCAGATCCCTTCAGTAAGTTGGTTCCTCTTTAGACAAGTTATAGGAGGCTGTGTGGTCCAGTGGTTAAAGAAACTGGCTTATAACCAGGAGGTCCTCTGTTAAAATCCCAGCTCAGCCACTGACTCACTGTGTGACCCTGAACAAGTCACTTAACCTCCTTGTGCTTGGTCTTTGGGGTGAGACGTTGTTGTAAGTGACTCTGCAGCTGATGCTTAGTTCACACACCCTAGTCTCGTATCTTGTAAAGGGCTTTGCGATGGTGGTCCACTATGAAATGTGCTATATAAAAATAACAATTTTTATAAAATTATTATTATGTTTGGATACAACAAATGTTCGACACTAAACAGAAAGCTCAAGAAAAGCAAACTACAGTTTAATTTAGTTTATTCACTTTGTGCCTGCCAGGGCCAGCACTATGGCAAGCCAAATGATCATTTAGAGATATCTCAAACTAATTTATAGATATCTCTAAATCATGTTCATATATCTCAAAATTTTTTAGATATCTTTTAAATAATTTTCAGCTATCTCTAAATCATCTCCTATTTGGGATGGGACGAATAATTTTCCTTTAAGGTCTCACTGAACCGACACATTTCAATTGAAAGGCGGTTGAACTTTTAAATCACACAATTAGGTTGTGCGGTATGTATAATGTCCAAAGTGCTTTCAATTAAAAACAAATTGTCGCCTTTTAATCTGTGGACAGGTGAGTTTCGCGTGGCCAGTCAAGATCCACATTATAAACACATAAGCATAACAATAGTGTATAATGTCTTCATGTAGGGTTTAACCCTTAGCGGTCCATTTATTCAGCGCTTGTCAGGTGCGTCAGGTCCAATTTATTTTCACACGCTCCGTTTATTTTTATACATGCTATTTAAATATATATTTTTTCAGAGTAAAAAAGGTTTAAAAGGCACAGAATCGCAAAAGGACACTCAGTACTGTATCTCCAGCCAAGCCCCACCCCTTGTTCTCTGTATCCCATACCTCTTTATAGACGTGCATACTGATAAATCCTCTCCTGATCACTCATTTTATCACCAAACTCCTCAGTAATGTGATCCAAGTCTTTATTTTATTACTGTAACATCTCAAAAAGCTCTGCAAATGTCTGTGATATTCTTTGAGCGCTGGATGCAAAAGCAGCAATTGCCTTTGTTTATGTCCGTGCTATCTCTGTGGTACATGGGGCTATCAGATACGCCTGTTTTTTGTGGGGGGGGGGGCTTCATTCGGCTCCTATCGGTCTCGCTCGGCCATTGAAAGGTTTTCTCTGCTTTTTCCGGAGAAAAGAAACACTAGAGACCTGTCCGTTACATCTTTTTAATGATGTTGAACAGGAAAGGGAAAATTGTAATGTCGAACCTGGTCCGACATAGGACCGCAAAGGGTTAAAAAAAAAAAACAAAACAAAAAAAACACGGAACCGACATTTAATTTGAACATGGTGGCACTCTTAAGTTATGTCATTAGGTTCTGTAGAGGGCTTTCGATTCAAAGGGAATTGTCTGCTTTTAACTGGCCAATTACACTATGTAACACAATTTTTGTTCCTGGGTAGTAAGTGTTATTTCCTAATTGCTTATGCCTCAAAAGTATAGAAAATGGCTATTATTCCCCACAAACTTTGCTTTTGTGACCAGGACAGTGATATTTTGAAATGTACCTACTTCCAATGAGAAAACAGTCTTTTCGTTCACATAGTCAGAAAAAAACAACATATGAATCCAAATTAACATGTATTTATACTAAAGTAATACAAAAATGACTACAAAAGATTTAGAAGTGAGTAGTTTTTCGGGATTTACGATTATACTGTAAATCACTTTCACGAATCGGCCTCAAATGTAGTCTCCCATCATGTTCTCGTTATACTGTCCTTGGTAGTGGCGTTCAAAGTCTAGTATATCCTGGTGGAAGCGCTCGCTTTGCTCCTCCGAGTACGCTCCCATGTTCTCCTTGAATTTATCAAGATGAGCATCAAGGATATCGTCTTTGAGGACATCCTACAGCCCATTGTGCCGTAGTTCTTCACCAGAGTCTCAACCAGCACCACATAGTTTTCGGCCTTGTGATTGCCCAGGAAGCCCCAAACCACTGCGACAAAGCCGTTCCAAGCCGCTTTCCCCTTACTAGTGAGCTTCTTGGGGAATTCATTGCACTCCAGGATCTTCTTTATCTGTGGTCCAACGAAGACAACGGCTTTGACCTTTGCCTCAGATAGCTTAGGGAAGAAGCCTTGAAGGTACTTATCTAGAGCTCTGACAAATTGTTTCATAAGGCCCAATTTGATGTGCAGTGGTGGCATCAGCACCTTCCGGTGATCCACCAGTGGCTCCCACTTGACGTTGTTCCTCCCCACAGAGAACTCGGTCCGCTGTAGCCAGTCCCGCCTGTGGTAGTGCGCCTTGGTGTCTCTGCTCTCCCAAAGGCAAAGATAGCTGGGAAACTTGGTAAAACTGCCTTGGAGACCCATCAGGAATGCCACCATTGCAGCCTCTTGATGCCATCTCAGAAAAATGTAGATATGTATCCACTTAGGCAGCTGGAACTAAACTGAACTGGTGGGCTTAAGGCCCCTGTATGTATACTACTATTTATATTACTGGAAAGTTCTAGAAAGTTATAGAAGTTACTCCAAGTTTACTCAGCACTGAATCTATCTGGAATGTTCTGGAAAATAGGTAGATTTCAAAATATCACTGTCCTGGTCACAAAAGCAAAGTTTGTGGGGAATAATAGCCATTTTCTATACTTTTGAGGCATAAGCAATTAGGAAATAACACTTACTACCCAGGAACCAAAAAAAAAAAAAAAAAAAATTGTTACACGGTGTTATCATCATGTATATTTTGTCTCATCTCAATTTCAAACTTTTAAACCTCAACATCAATAGATGAAAGAATTGGGATTTTTTTAAAACCCTACCTGAAGATGTTACGCATTACTGTTATGCTTGTGTTTATAATGTGGATCTGCATTGGCCACGCGATTAGAGTCCTGCACGGATATGATTTTTTTACGACCCGCTTCCGACCCGGACCGGCAGCCCACTGCAACACTGTCTTTTTACCTGACCCGAACCGGCAACCAGCTGCAACGCCATCTTGTTACCCGCGGCCCGACCCACTTTAATAAGACCTGCAACCCGACCGAAAAATGCACTAGTGTTTGTCCTTTACCTACTGCCTGCATCAACTGACTCTCACGCTCTCATTCACACACAGGTACTGTTCATTCTCTACCATTCTCCACAGATTGAGTTCATACATAAGGATATACAGCGTGGTAGCTTTCTGTAGTGGTCTGGGTATATTTTAACATTGTAACATATTAACTATCTTCTACTCACTTTACTATAAAATACCTGTCTCTTCCTTTCGTGCCGCCAGTTGAAAGGGAGCTACACCTGTGCTTTCACAGAGATATACCAGTTTTGTGGCTGTCGTTTAGAAAAACATAATGACAGGTTTTACAAGCAACTAATCCAGTCACATGTTTATTATTTTCCTTTGCTATGATTCCAAAATAATTCTGCACTTCTGATTTACACCTCAAACTATTATCCACTACATGATATAAACCCTGAGATCTTTTTTTTTTCACCTTGTCCACAGACATTTTTAATATCACCAAGCAGACGTGATAAAAAAGATTTTGCGACGTATCAAACAAGCGAGAACAACGCTGCTTAGTCAGCTGACTCCTCCCTAATTGCCTTCTGCTTTAGTGCACTAAATACTGGTACATTTATCTTTTTAATTCATTATTTGGGGAAGGGTTACAGATGAGTACAGTGAAAGGACAGAAAACATTTTTGGTGATTCAAATTCAGACCAGAATTATTTTTTGACCCGAACCGCAAACCACGAAAAAGTTCACATTCCGACCCAAACCCAACCTGCTTTTGCTGGTATCCCGCAGGTACCCGACCCGATGCAGGACAGTTTGTTTTTAATTGAAAGCACTTTGAAGATTATACACAAAGCACAACCTAATTGTGTGATTTTAAAAGTTTAACCTGCTTTCAACTGAAATGTCTATTCAGTGAGACCTTAAAGGAAAATTATTCAGAACCGCAGTGTTCGTCCCATCCCTATCCCCTATATCATTTAGAGATATATCTAAATAACTTCCTTTTCATTTCAAGAGATCTCTAAATTATTTTGAGATATCTTGAAGTGAACAGGAAGTTATTTTAAGATACCTGTAAATGACAGTTGGGCATACCATACTAGCAAAACATTTAATGATATCTGTAAATCAATTTGAGATGTCTATTTAATTTTTTGAAAAATATCTTCAAAAGATTTAAATCTCTCTAAATATTTCAAGATATCTTAAAATGATCATTTGGCACTAATACAAAGAGAAACCTAAATTGTCTGTACTCGGTAAAATAAAATAATTCTGAACCAGTAAACTTATATGTCAAAATAGAATAAGAATACCTCCTGAAATAAGCTATTAAGACATTGTTTAGCATGAGTTAAGAGAATGTGAATCTGTTGGATATATTGTGGAGCATGGCTATATATATATAATATATATATATATATATATATATATATATATATATATATATATATATATATATATATATATATATATATATATATATATATATATATATATAATGTGTCTGTCTGTCTGTCTCTCACACTTACATTGTTACACGCACATACAGTGAATGTACTGTAGGTCATAGTGTTCTCCTGATTACTCTGATGTTGTATTCACACCTGTAGTGGAAGGATGTAAGTTAAATACTGCTAAAACAGATTAGTCCAGTTGCTAATGCTTAGTCACAGTCAGCTATGTGCTTTGTGTGGCCTACAAAATGTACACATTATCTAAATTTTTTTCTCTTTTTCTTTAAAGCTTGAGGAAATGCAACAGTTAAGATGCAGAAACAGAAAACTGCAGATAGACATTGACTGCCTAACCAAAGAAATTGATCTCCTTCAAACAAAAGGTATGGTGATGTTTTTTTGTATAGTTTAAAAAAAATGCAGAGAGAGAGAGCGAAAGAGAGAGACAGAGAGAGAGACAGAGAGAGACAGACTCCAACCCTGGTCCTGGAGAGCTTCTGGTTTTCGTTTCAATCAATCTCTGTTATTTAATTTAACCAATTATTGGCATAATTAGTCAAGATTAACAGATGTTCCAGATCTTTAGCCATTTATGTAAAGACACCTATAAAACCTGCTGGATAGGGGCTCTCCAGGACCAGGGTTGGAGACCTCTGTATTAGACTATGTCACATACCCTGAAGTGCCTTATTGCGCTTATAAAATGGGTTAACTTGCTAAATTGAAAAAAAAATTAACGTTTTTTAATTAACTAAAACGTTAGATGTTGAATTGAACATGTGTGGGCGGTCTTAACAGGATACATTTCAGTTTCTGGTCACCAAATGTTTCTTTTTTAACATACTTATTCATAAAAAAACAATAAGTGCATGCCTAATTGAGAGCTCTCATCAGTCGGCAATCCATGCCTTTTTTTTAGATAATGACACAAACTTTTTGTTCCAAAACGTGTTTGTCTTATAGTAAACCATATGCATTTGTTTAAATGTAAAGCGCGACTAAATGTATTAAAACACTGCTCTTTAAATGTTATTTCTTTATTTTTTTCTCACACTCATAATAAGCAAATATGAAACCCTGTTTATATCACGACTCTCACGAACTATACCTGCACAGCAATCATGATATAAAGCGGGTTCATCTGCCTAAAGTTGTCTTTGCCCACCAATGCTTTTTAACCACCAGTATAGCTGTGCCGTGCTGCAATTGTCACATGAAAAACCTCAATGCAGCACCTCTGCATCTGACAAGGGCTCAGCTGATATCCCATCTTGACTTTCTTCTTAAAGTTGTATAGCCTCTATACATGAATCCCCATTGTCTCTGACAAGCACCTGGGGACAGATTTTTATGATATCACAAAGAAGGAGTAGGTTTTTTGTTTTGTTTTTTTGGTGCATATGTATAGCTATCATGTATCCCCATAGAGTACGATAATATAACAAAAAATTGACTGTATGATAATACCGGAAAATAACCGTAACATTTTTTTAATACAAAGTAGCCTGCGCAAATATAGTATTAGACAGTGGATTGTGCCGGTTGCCAGCTTATTTTGAAAACCCTGCAAGCTGGCGGAAGTTGCATTCCCCTAGAAGCGGAAAGAAGTACATTTTCCTTGTCGGTGCTGCTATTGTAATATAAACCAGCAGTTATTTCCTGAATTGCATCCTGCTGCTGGTTGGTAGCAAGGGGTTTATGATCACTCTGGCAGAACTTCAGACAGGTTTTTGTCATATACTAGTCAAATGACTTTAGGGAATACATAAAGACATATATTGAATGGTACTTCAGGTCAATTGGAATGTAAAGTATACTTTTATATAATAGACTTCAATTAAATGAAACTTTTGCAATAGCGCTTAACTACTGTAACACATTTTCTAAACAAGGGCCAAATATTACTGTAAATGTTTAAATATTCAAAAAGAAAACACTGGAAAAGCACATTACAGTCAAATTGTGGTCAAATTATTCCTTATACAATGTATTTTATAAATGGAATGTTCGGATGCTGAACGCTGATTGGCTGTTGGACTTTTAACCGTGCAGATATATAGCACAATTCATAGTAGATCTTATTTTTGCCTTGGCACAGTTCAATTAATAAATTGTTAATACACAACATACTAACCTTTCAATAAATGTACACATTGGTGTGAGAGGTCTTTTTAAAGGTTTTTAAAATTAGTGACATTCCTTTTGTCATATTTGATCTTTTTGGGGGCTTTATAGGACTAAAATTACATGAATAAAAAACCTGTGTTTTAAAAAATAAATAACTAAATAGAAATCAAGTGACATGAAGTCAATTTTTTATTGATTGGATGAAACAAAAAAAAATGGAAGAGTTTCTCTTGAAAATGTAAACGGTCATTTACGAGAATTCTATGCTTAATTCTGCTGGTCAAGAGTACTGAACTTCAGGGGCTTCCGAGTGGTGCATCTGGTAAAAGCAGGATGCTCCCTATAGCCTGGAGGTTGCTGGTTCTCAACTCAACTTCTAGCTTTGTTGGCACCGTGCTGGTCTCAATCACTGCGTAAACAGCGCTGACATAAACCGCAATGTTAGCTTTTAGTGACCAAGCATTTAAAAATGCTAATCCAGTGCAAGATCCAGTAAAGGAGGCAAAGACACCACAGTTCACCATTCATACATTACTACCACTGACCGGGGAAAGCTATGAAACTGCTCTTTCCAGCAACACACCCTCTGGTCTGGTGAATAGTTGGAGAAGGTCACCGCCTGTTTAAACCCGACAGCTGTGTTGTCACTACAGATGAAAATGGACTAGAATTCATATCCTTAAGCTACAATGAAGAAACTAAAAATTACAAAGCTTTTAATGAAATAAATAAAGCAATCCACCGTGGATGTATGAATGCCATGCCCGATAATCCCCTTTGCTGTTCTGAGTTTAAAAAAATAAATCACTAAAATACCCCCTGATACTGGCAGTTTTCATTCACCCTTGCCAAATTACCTTATGCCACATAAATGATGAAGCTATCTGGTATAGGACCTACTCTAAAACCAATGTGAGTAAATCACCTGACTTCAATAATGCTTTGCTTACCACTGGAATAAATTAAATGGAAATGTTAAACCTCCAGTTTTTAATGACTACAACAAATACAAGAACTTTATTTGAGGGACTATTTTTTCTCCAAAGCAGAAGGATATATAATACAATTGTGTTTTTATTTATTTTATTTTACACTCAAGGGCTTGTGTTTTGTGTTGCATTTTGACTACAACCCAACTACAGCCGTGTGTTAATGTGATATCCCTTACATAATTAAAAGGCTTGGTGCTATTTTCATGTCATGGTTCCAGAAAAGTTTTCTGGGACTTTTAATGTATTTACTTCATTAAAATACAATAAATAAATAAATAAAATAAGAGAGAGAGAGAGAGAGAGAGAGAGAGAGATATATATATAGAGAGAGAGAGAGAGAGAGAGAGAGAGAGATAGAGAGAGAGAGAGAGGTTTTTTATTTGAACATGTAAATTTAGAATAATATGGAAAAGTGTTCTGCATTTATGTATTTGCCAGGTACTCTAATCTCACATAACAGAAAAGTTGCTCAGCATCTCAATAATGAAAAATGTACTGTTTTCCCAGTCTAACCTCATCCAACAAATCAAAATTTACTGTAGGGTGTAAATCCGTAGTTCTTCATTTTGAGTTATTGGATCAATTCCAGAACTAAATAAATCCTATTTATAGTTAACAATGGGTTGACCATAAATAGGAGAAAATATATCCTAAAAAGCCTGAGAGGTTGCGTTTATTCAGCATCCCTGTGTTTTCTTCATATAATGTGTCTGTTCAGTACAATCACTATTGTGTTTTATTTCGTTACAGGACCACACTTTAATCCCAGCGCTATTTATAATTTCTATGACAACATTGGATTTCTAGGTCCTGTTCCACCAAAGCCCAAAGGTACTGTATCTGTTGCTGAGTTGTTTACAAAGGGTAACTTTCTTGAGTTTTGGAAGCAGTTTTGGTACATCTACCTGGTGGTTTCATTTTGTCATTTCCACATTAGGAGACACAATAAAATGACAACACCTCTTGTCAAAGGATCTGAATAGATTTTAAGGAGGGGTAACCAAGCCTTTAGAATCCTATTAACTGTTATTGGCATTAGCATCATGACTTCAGCAACTGTATAGGAGTTTATGCAACATATACCTCTTCAATTATTTAGTAGGTTTTAAACATTAGATAGTTAACTTTTTTTTTTAACACTTTCGTAGAATACCTAAGGGACTGATATTTTTAATGTCTGTCCTTTGAAAAACATTGTTTTATTCTATACAAAACCAATTAAGTTAAACACATGCCCACATTTATATCAATAGTCTGCACATGTGTATTACTAATGTAATGCAAAGGTAAGAAATAGCGAACTCAAGTGGTGTTCACATCCGTTATTTGGGATGCAGGTTACTTTTATTGAGATCACCAGGTAAATCTTAGTCTTTGCATCATCTCTTTAGTTTCTAGCTGCAGCCCAACTCTCTTGAAGCTACTCATAAAAGCTTCAGGATCTACTGCAAGATCTATGTAGCCAGCTTGCTGGAGGTGCGTGTGACATCATACAGCTGGCCCTGTGAAACGGTCAGCTGCACAGAACTACACAGATCTGCAAGACTCTCCATGACTAAAACACCCCTGCAATATAGTATATGTTGTTGCTTGGTCTCATTGGCCTCCTTTTTATTTCACTACCCAGGCCACTCTTATAGTAAGTGGTTACTGAAAATACAGCAAACACACTATGATGCTAAAATTAGTTAGTTGCCAAATTTAATTTTGCTTTAGGAAAGGACAAATTTCATTGTTGTTCTCAGTTGTGTGTGTGGCAATTTGGAACTAGTTTCTTACCTGCCTCTCTAGGTTTATTAAATACAAAACAGATTTATTTTAGCTCCTAAATGATAACAGATGTGCATTAATGTACAAAAAAGCTGTAAGATGAGGTGATATAGCTTTTTGGTCACTCAAACTAAGTGAATTGTTTATCTGAATATAAATTCAAGTTTTTGTATTTAGATTTTATTTATTTATTTTACTTAGCAGATTTACATTACATAATGCATTTATTTTCAATTGCTGCATTACAAACCAGTCATATTTTATTTCTTTTTTTCTGATGATAGTTGGCTGTAGGTAAAGAAACCTGTTTTACCTGTTGCATACTAGTTTGAACAATTCCTTATTTCCTCTCTGTATTTTCTCAAAGGAAACACATTGTGGTAATTGTGCTGACAGTAAGACATGACATGCCATTTATAAAATGGCTTTGGCTAGCCTGTAGCTGTCTATCTGAAAACCCATAATACCCACTTTATATGGCTTGTCATCGTTTTGAATATTATAGTAAAGAGTTTTCATTTAGCAAAAAAAACAAAAGTTTTAACTAATGTTTATTACTGGTGTTGCCATACCAGTTTTTTTGTAGAACTTGAAAGCCTTTGCAGCTGTAGATTAGAAGACCCTGAGGGCTGAGAATGTTGTCTTTACAACATGTTGTTCTTGTTTCTCTTGGCCTGTCTATGGTGTTGAAATACCTCAGTTTACTGCCACATATGTTAACCACAGTAGGTGGAGACAGTGATGTGTTTTTTTGTTTTTTGTTTTTTTTTAAGCCTTGTGTATTTACCATCAGCGCAACACACCATAACATCCCTCTTACCAAGTATATCTCAGATAACCATCAGTTATTAGTCGTATTAATGTTTGCGTGCATGTGAATTGCAAAGGCACATTTCTTAACCAGTATTTGGCAGACAGTAATTTCCTGGATTTTCCTTGCCTTCAGCAGAATGTTACTAACATGTATTTATATGTGTGTTTGTGACCTTTTTGTTTCTTCCTCCAGCAGAGCAGAGATCTCTTGTAAAAACACCAAAGACTGTACCAGACACAGAAGAGGATGAAGGGGCTCAGTGGAATTGTACTGCCTGTACCTTCCTGAATCATCCAGCCCTCAACCGCTGTGAACAATGCGAGTTTCCTAAGCATTTCTGAGCCAACAATTTTCTTTCAACATTTTTTTCTTTTTCTTTTGTAGAAAAGACATCTAGAGGAGTAGGAGGGCATTCTTTTTTAACCTGTTGGTAATAGGTTACTGACAGGGTTTTCTGAAGCTTTTCATTCAGATTCTTGTGGTAAAGCAGCAGATGTTGTCCACTGAAGGCTTGCCTGAATAGTGTTTACAGGTTGTGTGCTTAAAGCCCTTAGAGCTGATAATACCTCAACTTTGGGTCGATAGCAGTGGGGGGTGGGGGTGGGGTTGAAGAGAACCTGTTCATAACTGGCAAATCGCCTGGCTTTATAAAATAAAATAAAAAGCAAAAACACGTTTATAAGATGCCTCTACCATATGCAGTATTACCAGTGCCTCCCTCTGGTGTCATTAAAACATGGAGCTGAAAGATGTTTTGCCCTTTTTTCCTGTAATTCTGGGGACAAGACTTAAGCAATTCCTAGTGGAAAAACTCCACTGTAACACTACAATTGAAGGGAGAAACCATAAAAGGAATTACTTTGATAGTCTAGTTGGCCACTTTCATTTTAAGAATGGGAATATCTGATATCACTAGTACCTTCACCTGCCTTATACCCCCTTCCTTAATCGTCTCTACAGTCAAATCTGAAACACACATTGAAAAGAAACTGCATGCTTTGTCTGTACAGTACAGAGTGAAAAAAAATACCCCAACATTTTTTACTGTACATAGTTTTAGAGCCTGCTTTGTGACTTTGTTGTTCTTCACGCTGAGTTTCTTGTATTTCCTATATGTATAGTGTAATAGACTTAATAACTAACCTCCTTTTTTTTGTTTTAAGCAAGTAAACACGATGTCCCTTTAAGCTTTTACTTGATATCTGTGGGAAATAAAGCCTTAATTAAAACAAAAAAGAGCAATATGAAACTATGCACAGTTTTAGCTTTTTCTGCTCAGTCTGTTCATTGCGCCTGTAAATGCTGACATTCTATGTAAGATCTGCAGATGCAGCGAAGAAACAAGTTATATGGAACTTAAGTGGGAAAAATGTTTAACAAATATTGGTAGTATGACATGTTTGAATCGTCACTTTTTAAAGAAATAAAGGATTTTGTAAAAAAAAGTTTTACCAATAAGTGGAAATACAGACAAGACCAGTAACGGGCGGAGTTGTTGACATGTCTTTGCTCATTTGTGAAGTCTAAAAATAAAAAAATTGGTCTATGTGTTTTCAGCATGATTATGAGAATTAAATTATATATACCGACGCACAAAAGAAACGCAACCCTCAGGTCTAATGGATTTAATCAAATATTTTAAACATAGATATCAAACAAAATCACAGAAAATGTGAACAAAAATACAGGTCACAGAATCGAAACAGGACACTTTCAGAATGAAAACATTACAAAGTTAGTATCGGTATGACCTCCCTGAGCATTAACACAATCCTGGCAGTGATGACGCATAGACCTGAGAAGCCTCTGTGGAGCTGGTTGGCTTGAACAATGCAGCAGTCAGCATAAGGCTCACCATGACGTCTCCACACACGTTGTTGCTTCCATCAGGTCTGTCAAGGGCAAAACAGCATGCATTAGATAATAAAACACTCCACCACTCTCTCTGCCTCCACCTCAGTTGTTCTCTGGCCAACAGAAGACAGCAATTTCGTCTCTCAGCTGTCAACATGTTACCCCTGAACAGCCTCCGAGCATGCAAATCATTTTCATGCAGGCAGCGAGCTACAGTCATTCTGATGTGCAGGTTATTTCTTCCTGGAATTTATCATGCTGTAGCCACTGCAGTCTGAAAACGATTACGCAGATGGATCAGTCGGATGTGACGGTCCTGGGCTTTGTGGTGACCCTCTGCCTTCCAGGACGTGGCCTGTCCCTCACAGAGCCGGTTTCACGGTTTTTCTGGACTAGTTTGCTGATTGTTGAAGCAGAACATCTCATTCTCTGGGACAGGCCACCTTCCTATAGCAACCAGGCGATCTTCATTACTCAAGTGGGGAATGATCTTTTGCAGTTCTTGCATTAATTAAAATCTTTTCAAATATCTATTTATACAGATTTTAATCAACTCATTTAGGCAATTTCAATTCAACTCAAATAACACTGAGGAGCACATTTATGAAATCACATGACTTGAGCTCAGTATTTTGTTATCCCAAGGAACAATAGTACTCAAACAGTCAACAAATCTGTCTGCTCACTGTTTCACAATGAGCTGGTCACTGCTCTCACAATTAGCTATTACTGTAAAACTTAAGACTGTTGCGTTTTCATTGTGCATCAGATATATATATATATATATACATACACACACAATGGTTAATACAAGACTATATATAATGGTTTGCGATAAATCTGAATCTTTGGGGTTATATGTAAACCAGGTGTTTTGATGTGGAAGCACACATACCATTTTTGTTATAGACCTTCAGTTTACTTTCATACAATGCTTTGAGAAGATTTAAAAGCGATTAATTCTTTAAATTATGAAAATGATAATTGAAAGTTAGTTAGTGATAAATGTAAGTAAAGATGTTTTTCTTAAGTCAAATGGGGCATTTAGTGCAAAAATAACACGTTTTGAATTTTACTTTTACCAAAACTTTTTTGTTTACTTTTTTTAATGATGATTTTTCTTGTAAAAAAAAAAAAAGAAAAAAGTTTGTAACACGCTGTGAGATGCTACAGCAGTTTTGTTTCTTTTTCTTTTTCTTTTTTTTGTAGAATGAAATTCTATAAGTGATCTATGCAAATACAAGGAAGCCTTTGTTGCTAAAAGACTTAATTTGTATATCATGGGAATACATTTGTTGGTAAAATCCCAGAGCTGTATCTCTGAAGCACTTACATCCAACCTTTTTAATTCTTAAGAAGAGTGATCCGGTTTTCAGTTTCATCTGCAGTTCTATGTGAAGATTGACAAATCGGTTTATTCCTGTTTTATTAATAAAACCTAATTTGGATATCTAAAGTTGGTTTTTTTGATTTTAGCTGGGAAAACTGTCTTTGTAACAGATAAGTTATTTGTAAAAATAATAAAAAATAAAATCATCTGGGTTTTTGTTGTCTATTTTGTGTCTGTGGGAATTAAGATTATCACAGTAAGCACTTGCCTTTGATTGCAGTCACCCTTTTGCAAGGCCACAATTAAAGGCTTCATTGAGTTGGTTTTATTTGGAACAGATAAAAAATGCAGATGGAATGCAGTTTTTTTTAATACATTAACATTAATGTCTACAATAATTAATTGTATGTGGGAAAAGATTACCTTACATAAATGTATAAACATTACTAAACCAACCATTTAACTTTAGCTGTAGAGTGCTCAAAGAATGGGTGCATATAAGGTGGGAAATGGTCCCATTTAAATGCTGGAGTGGGGGGTAGTGGGATTTTCCTATGTATGACATTTATAGCTTGGTTCCAGATGGTGCATAGTCAAAATTTGACATTTTAGTAAAAATGTTTTACCTGTTTCACCTATTAGGGTGGTGGATGAAACACTGTCTACTTGACTTGCATGCAAGTTTACATTGGAATCACTTTTTGTTGCCTTTGTTATTATGTTTGTTGCCACAAGAGGGCAACAGAGTTATGTTAAAGCATATAGCTGTTGTGGAGGTATTCAGCACATAACCTGTACAAAGCTGATTATTAAAAAGCAGAGAGTGAAAGTTAGTATATGCATATATTCTCAAATTACCAAACAATGGTGGCTTGATTTACATTGGTTTGATTTCTGTTATCTTTTTTTAAATTTGTGTTCTCCACTTTTCATTTCCGTCAGAAATGCCTTTCCAACATCATTCATTCACTCAAATTGTGCTACACTACGACATATCAATCTAGCTGCTCTATTGTGTATACATTTCTTTCCTGCAGCTTAAAACGTAAAACTAGAAAAACTAAACAACATTCAACAACAAAGTTTTTGACTACAAGTCTTTCATTGTGTGTGTGTGTGTGTGTGTATATATATATATATATATATATATATATATATATATATATATATATATATATATATATATATAATATGCAAAAAATGTCATTCAAAATGTTTCAAACCTGTACTTGTCTAGAAATACAATCAGCTGTTTTGCAAACTGCCATTAATACCCTAAGGCTTGCTTCAGTGGAAACAAACCAACCACCCCCGCCCATGCTGCAGTTGTGGTTTGAAAATGAATGTCAAGTGTCACATATCAGACATGATACAGGATGTAGACTTATCTTGCAACATTATTTTAAAAATGACAATGTGTCAAACACCTTAAGAAAGCAGACACCACCATGATATTTGTATTTCCCTTTGAAGTCATGGAAAATGTAATGCAAGTCATAATACAAATTCACAATTTGGAGTACAAGGAAATGAAAAACATTACTATTTTCATTGATCTACTAACGTGAGCTAATTGTATATTGAACAGTATTGTATAAGGTTATTAAAGCATAAAATGAAAGCACAATAAAGAATTCTCAATACGAACCCAAATATGTTTTAATCTTTTTGGTAAATGTTTGTAATATTAGTATGCGCTTGAGAAAAAAATGGCATTAAAGGAAGCACCAGGCTTCACGTACCAATGACGTATTGTCTTTCATACTGGAACATGTGGACTAAGGATTGAGACTATAAGTACAAGACCGATATTAACATGAACTAATTAGGGGATAAGATGTTAAAATGTATGTGTTAAACATCTCAGTAAATTATTGAAATTAGGTGTTTTAAATGCAGTGCATACGGTAACACATTTGAAATGGGTGTTAACTATTACAGAATTTACACATTCTAAGCCTTTGAATTCTAAACCACAACAAAATAGCAACAAAAAAGAAAGCCACATTTTACAGATGGCATACTGACGTATTTAAGCTTTGGAACAACTCCAAAACTATTTGTATGTGCAAATTTGAAAAGCACAAGAGTAACTATTAACATAGTAACAAAAAAACTGGAGATTATAAAGCCAAGGCTATTATTAATCATCTGGCCAGAAATTGTGTATCACTGGCACAGTTATCAAATACCGTACAACAGCACTTGAATTCAAATAAAACGTCACTCATTTGTATTTTGTTTGATCAGAAAATAACCAATTGATGCATTTCTTTAATGTCACAGAAAGTTTTTCACATTGTTGTGTACAATAATACTAATGCTTGCTTAATGTTATTACTGTCCATATTCTTAACATGATAGAGCTCACATCTCTTTCTGAATTATTTCTCCTTCTTTGCATATTATATCAACTGCAAGGTAGCTATATAATATTTAAATGCAATGCACAATAGAATATTAAAAATAAACAAATAAACCCAACTTTAAATTAATAGTAAAGATGCACAAAGTACAACATAAATACAAAAGTGCTTTGTGTGTGTGTGTGTCTATATATATATATATATATATATATATATATATATATATATATATATATATATAATTTCATTAATTCCATTCATTGCTCATTCTAAATTCTGGTAAACACCTCACTGTGAGGTAACTTCTGCTAGCAATACAGAAAGCATGATTTATAGTCCAGTTGCTCAGCCTCCTGTAGGTAGATTCACATCAATGACATTTCAACAGTAGTGCACCTGGTTCTCATTGTCACCAGTTATGCCAACAAAGAACTTAGCTTGGTACCCTTGATTGCTTGCGTTTCCATGTTTTACAGGTAAAACATATTGTGGATTTTAAAAACGGTTGTGATTACTTTTAAATTTGTAGATTAGTGAAATGAGATGCCTTCTGTCTATAACATTTGGGTACAAAGACATGACCTGATCCACAACTCCCTGTGGAAAGGTGGTACCTAACTGGTTTCTGACATACTTTTTTTGTTCAGTGAGTGAAAAACTCTGCTCTGAAGACAATGTGTTAGCCTGGTTTGCTGCTGGAGACCCCATCTGTCCATTTCTCCAGCTGTTGTTTAGAGTGGCTCTGTGACCGTGGTTAAAATGATAATGAGGTTGCTGCTGTTCTTGTACTGTGAGCGGAACTTGGTCGCATGGTGGTGCTGTTAAATCACAGGAATTTTGTTTCTGGTTTTCAAAATTGTGCATGGGGAGAAAGTTAACATATAAACCAGGGCTTATTGTTGGACTTGCTGTCACCTGTAACTGGCTACCGCAGCTCTGAGGCATTTTCTGTGGGGGGTTCCTGTAGCAGAAAGAAGGATTTGGAGCTATTCCAGCAGGGCTGCACCTGTGTGAACAAGCACAGTCCATGCTGTGAGCATGAGAAAAGAAGTAACCACTGTTTTTACTATAGTTTGGGCTATCACACCAGCTTGAGCATGGGGCCCTGTCATACTCCATGGAACAGAAGTCACTTTGTTTGTCTGGCTTCTCCTGAATGAACATAGTGGAGAATTTGGCTTCCATGGACTCAAATTCTTCATCGCACCCTGGATTTTGGAAGGTAGTGGAATACTGCAAATAGGAAAGATTTGCGCTTTGTTTTTGACTGTCTAGCAAATGATTGGGTGAATATCTGTGGTGGACTTCTTCATGGCTCAAAGGTGCAGTTGACTGAAGGTCGTTGCACACAGACATTTTGGCATTCTGTCCACAAGAGACAGCCATGCCTAATGCAACGGGAAGCTCCTCCTGATTAGCAGACCTTGCTCTGGTGTTAAGAGGCAGCTCATCTTCTTTAATTGGTTTGGGTGAAGTTGACTTTGTTTTGGCTCTGAGTTCATCAGCAACTGACATGTGTGACTGACTGGATCTTTCAGGATGGTAGAATTTGCATTTAATTCCATATGTACACTTCTTACCTAGAAGCAATGAAAAAAAATAACTTTTTAAGGATCTACTACATCTTGGTTTTATAAAAAACGATAGGAAGCATAAAGGCTAGTCAGACGGTCACACTGAGTTTTGATGGTGACAGAGGCCAACCATCTGTTCTCCACCCGAACTTACTGTCAACACGACAGCTAAGTCAAGAAGCATTTATTGACAGGTCTACTGCAGAGTAAATCAGTATACAAAAACATAAAATAAAATACTAACAGATAACAATTCACTTTGGATTCCCAAATCATTAACCAAATGGTTGGGGTAGGATTCATAGGGTAGACTAATATAAGCTAGATACAAGACTTCAAAATGATCACACTGTACTGGAAAGAAGCTTAGAAGAATCTTACCATATGGACAATGCTGCCATTTGTGTTCAGGAATGTTCGGTGTCTTCCTCAAAAAGTTTTCAATGAGGGGTCCACTCCTACCCAAAGGATCATCGGGTGGCATAAACCTGCAGACAAGTAGAAGGGCATTTCATATGACATGCAGTGCCTTCATATCACATCTTTACTTTTTCCATTTGAGTTTATTAGTTGCGTTCATCAATTATGTGTACTGCTGCCTGTAACTGCACCTTTGCTCCAACAAGCACTGACAAAATATAAAAGTATCTAAAGAAACATGTTTCTTTAGGAAAGGTTATACCTGGCACGGAAACATAGAGATGTATTTTTAGCGAAGAAAACAGTGATTCGTAATATAATCTTAGAACATGCAGGTGTTAGAAAAACATACACTTTAAGAAATGACAGTTTTAAATATTAAATGTTTAGTTTTAGCTTGTTAGTATTTGGGTTTCATTTATTTGGGTTAGTTAGTTAAAAGACAGTTTGGGTTTAATACTAATTACTGGAGCAGGAAGACAGATCGTTAGGGGAAAGCTTTAAAGTGTACCAAATGGCAATTTAAAAAGGGGACCCTGTGCTTTGTCAGAGATAACACTTTGGGGGCTAAAACCTTAAAAAGCTTAAACAATCTCCTTCCTTATCTTTATAACATCATGGTTTCTTGAGTGGAACATCAAACAGGCTATGATGTCTCAGTCGTTTAAGGTAATAAAACAAAAGTGGACTCATGTGGTCAGTGATATTCAGTATGCAATTATCTTTTCTGGTAGGTTCAGAGAAAGGGATGATGTCATTTGGTTAAATCTATATTAAATCACACATTGTATTGTACCTTTGCGCTCCCTTCGACCTGTGCTTAGGGGGAAGGCAGTTCCCAGCACCATAATAAAAAATGAAGCTGCAACTAAGTTTTGGAATCATAATTATTTCTACTCAAGGATGCACGAAGAAGAGAAGAATATGAACACTAACTAACTCTTATTTGTTTTAAATTCAACAGCTTTGAGGCACAATAGTGGGATATAAATCTGATGACACCTTAACATGGTAATGTTGTCCGTAAATATGTAAATTATAATTACTTCTCAAAAAAACAATATGAATGAGACAAGTCACTGTTTACATCACCTAGACAGAGCAACCAGTTGGATGTGAAACAAAGATATATATATATATATATATATATATATATATATATATATATATATATATATATATATGTTTGTATAGGTTAACACACCAACTTGTGTGATGAGTAACACTTAGAATACCGGCATATTGTAGTACTTCAGTAAAATAAACACTTATCTTCACCTCCACCTCCATGTCATTTTGGTGTACCACATGTGTGAGCCCCAGCAAAATCTGCTCTGCTGTATTAACAGCTGTGGTCCATACTCACTTGTCATTGACAAAAGAGTACATCAGAAGCCTGCCTTCGATAAATCTTTTCCAGTCTTGTTTCTCGTTCTGCAGGTCGCGGTAGTTATCGTTTGATACGATAATCCCATCTGACTCGTAGGCCAGTTTCACAATGTAGCGGTCGTCGTAGCACACCACTCTCTTCCCCTTGACACGGCGGGACGGGGTGTACACAAGTATCTTTCTCTTTTCCAGCTCATGGAGTATATTCTGGTCTGAAAGAAATAACTGGGTCTTAGACACATACAAAAATATATTGGAGGGCAATAACTGCAACCAAACTTACACTGCATTTTAATGCAGATTTTCTGGCTGCAAAAGTGCAATTCTATTTGATATCTGTGTAAGTTTGTTTACCTATCAGCAATTTGGTTTTTTAATATAGAGGTCCAGAATTAAATAATGTGAGCATGTTTATTGATTAGAAAATACATTTTCTGTAAACCAGTATTTTGTAACATGGAACCATTTATAGACAATCAATATTTTTTAACATGGAACCATTTAGTAGATCAGGCACACACCAGTACCCATGGCTGCAGTGCGGTTCTTCACACTGTACCTGTAATGGGAGTCTCTGGTCTGGGCTGCTCCTTCCTCCAGGAGGGGACAAACACTGTAATATCCCGGTGGCCTCTTTCCCAGAACCACAGCACTGCCAGCTGGATCCCGTGGCACGAAAACACCTGTTTATTTCCATGACTAGAAAAAAAAAAAAGAAACTAAAGAAAAGAAATGAACGAAAAAAGGAATGTCATTTCAGAGGCACAGAAGGTATTAATTAGCTTTCTAAAGAGAAAGGTTGTTTCATGGACAATAAAAACGTCACCTTTGCTGTTTTTTGTTTTTTTTGTTTTTTTTTGTTTGTTTGGTTTTTTTTTTAACAGAAAACACATTTACATTTGAAACCTTGCACAGCTTAATCAGATAAAGCCGCTGTAGGTTATTTTACAATAACTTGTTTGTATGAATTGGCCCATTGAACTGAATGAAAGGCAAGGGGCTAGACGTGAAGTGTTCTGTAGTCAAGAGATAAGTACGTGTCTTATGCTGATGTCAGTATTAGTTAACCTATCATTGCCACGTAAATGTTTTAAAATAACATTACATCATGTATTAATGTATGCTATGTCAAAAGTAGAAGTTGGCCTCCGGGTTCATAATCAATTTGTATTCTCTAACTCTCACAAGCTGTCAGAGTTATATGTTAAGCCAATAACATTTATATATTGCAAAAACATGGATTAGCTATCTCCAGGAAGTAATATTATTTAAATATAAAAAAGCACAACAGAAAACACTCAGCCATCCGGTTGGGTAATGTAACAGGACACTTTTATAACTTTTTTGGCACCAGTGGCACAATAATATCTAAATGAGTTGATCTGCCTACAGGTGGTAATTTCCCTAGTTTCACATGCCTCCAGTCAGTGGAGACTGTTTTGCATAACACTGAGTGAGCTCTTGAAAGTATTTAAAGTGATTAGAAGACTATATGGATAGAACAAGTATGTCTGCAACATCCACCCCCTGCCATGGCTCAAAATTAGAGCTCTCCGGATCAGCAAAAAATAGAATCCTTTTGTGTGTCCTTTTTTGTTTCATCCCATTTTACCGGGCCTTTCCCTTTCTAGAAGAATACTATGTTGAATACATTATTAGCGCCTTGCATGTATGATATAAGGCTGTTTTGTTTTGTTTTGTTTTTTATTCTGATGGAAACATGGTTATCTTCAAATCAGCCTAGTCTACTGTAGGGCTACTATTCCCATTATTGTGTTTACTGTAGCCACACTGACAGACAGATTTTTGGAGACCATCTCGTTTGTGCTCAGCACTACTGCAAGCTTCTCAAACCATTCTAACAATGTCATGCACAACAGTTGTTTTGTTAATGAAGCTATCAAGAGAGAGGAAATATATCTGAAGAAATGTAGAAGAAATAATTTGCTGGAAACGCAAAGTATATGCTGTTTCCATGTATTTACAGGGTTAAACTGAGGAATGGAGTACTGAATGTTATGGATTTACATTTATTCATTTATATATTAGACACAATTAGACAGAAAATGTTGCTCAAATGCATCTGAACCCCTTATTACAGTATCTGTTTACTTATATTTGTAGCGACGGACAGAAATCAAGAAAGGAGATAGTCTTGAATAACCCTATTTACTGATTTGTGTGATTATAATTCTTTCTTAGCATTTACCACATAATTCTAGTACACACTGTTTGTTACAGTGCATACTGGGGAAAAATTACAAAGCATCTTGCTTCAAAATGAAGAGTGAAAAAACTACCCTTTAATATTATAAAACTAGAAATAAACAACAGAAGAATATCATAGATACCTTGTTTAATTCAAAAGTGATTATTTTAATGGGCATTTCTCTCCTTTCAGAATAAAACAGTCTTGATAACACATTGGAGTAAATAGATTTGTGAACCTGTGTTAAGCCAGGCTGTCTCGGCATCTTGTAGCAGGTACTCACCTCATGGCAATGTTACTGCCGTCAATGACTATGGGCCTCAGGACACTGCAAGGGTCACTGTCCTCCTCTTCTGCCACTGGTCTTGGCTTCACAGGTTCTTGGGGGCTGCAACCTCTGGCCACAAGCTGTGGGCTGGAGCTCCTCAGTTGGACTGCCTCAGCCTTATGGCCCGTTTTAATCAGCTCCTCCAAGATGTCATTGGTCAAGGCATCCTGTCGAAGGCTCTCTAGCACCCTCACAATGTCTTTCTCAGAGTAGCCCAGTTTGAGGAAGCGTTCTATTTTGTTCTGGTGTCTGCTCATGTCCTCAAGTTTCTGCTTCTACCTCTGCAGTCGTATGCGTGTGTGCGCGTGTATGTCTCTTCAGTGACAAGTTTGTAGTCTTTTGTTGAGGATTTGCCAAGGGGGAACCCTAGCCCTTGCTTTTTATCTCATCTGGTCATCTAAGTTTCCACAGTGACTCTGTCAGTTTTGGAAAATTGACAGCCTCTGACACAACAGTATAAGAGATTCTCTGCCATACCCTAAAAGACAGGAAGTCAAAAAAGATGTCAGAGGGGGTTTTGGAAAATTATGTGGTTTTGTCGCTATGATATTATCTCCTTGTTGTTTTCAACACTGCTGCAATTGCGTCTGTTAAAACCCCCTACAAAAATAGGTACATTTTAAAAGTAAAAGTATATATTAAAAAAATAAACCTGCATGCTGAGGATCTGAAATGCTTGAAGCTACTTCTACTCAGATTTGGATGAGAAAATATGCAGTAAATAAGTAGCACTATTCTTTCTTTTAAATTATATAATGTAATTAAAATGAGTAAAGTTCATTTTCAATTCATCAAACACTTTTATGGGAGTACTGGTGGCAGCATAAAGGGAAAAAAAAAACTAACAAGTATCATTACAAAGATTTCAAGAGAAAAACTGTTTTTGTAATCATGGGAGGCTGTAAATGCCTCTAACAGTCCTGACCGGTGCCAAAAAAGAACAAGTTTCTGGGGTAACAAATCTATATACCCCCTCTTAGGATATGAAAAAACATATCACCTTCAAAACCTGACAAGAGGGTCCTGAAAATACAGCCAAACATGTATCAAGACCACATTACTAGAAATACCAACTCTCTGCCCTTAGAAAAATCTACCACAGTAAATGTGCACAGTAATTTTGTAGTTTTCCTATGCTTTTCCCATATTTATACTATGCATTTATAATAGTTTGCCACATAGTTTTAATATGCTTTACAATAGTTCCATGACTTTCATGATGGTTTCTTTCATAGTGTTTTTACTATGGTATACTTTAAAAGGGCACAGTGATCATCATGTAATGTTCCACTGAGTGTTGAAAATGGAAGGTTTGCTTCTATAGTTCAGCTCACATGAGCAGCACAGGTTGGGCAACATCTGTCAGTCATATTAAGGGTTGTGTCGCTGTAAACACCATAGAAGTGCTAAAAGGTTTAAAGAGACTGATTCTGCTAGCCTCATTATAAATATAAAAAACTACAGATCTCATACACATATTAATAAATCATTTAGCAGACACTTTTATCCAAAGCAGCTTACAGAGACTAGGTGATGAACTATACATCAACAACTGCTGCAGAGTCATTTATAATAGGACCTCGGTTTTACATCTCATCCGAAGAAGAGCTTCTGCTTACAATTCAAGAAATATGTTGAACTGTAGTGTAGCTCTAGAACAATAATATGAAGCTGCTAAATGTGATCACAAGCAATAGTCTCTATTATCACATCCTGTACCCCGGACATGGCCTTTCTAACACATTGGTCAGATAATGTATCACTTGTCATCCACCCCTCTGTATCCTATCACATTACTTCAAACACAAGATTTTTTTTTATCTTAACACAAAACAGACCCGACAAGTAGGGGGGGGAATTCATAAAACCTAGCCTTGGTTTTAGGAATGTGCTGCATTTCCATGAATGACTCACAAAGAGACTAGACTAATTTGTAATTGTCATGTAATGGTCATGAATCCATTAATTGAGCAGTCTGAACTCTGTAATCCTTATGAATTGTCAGCCATAACTTAATGTAACAGTATAACAGATTTCTACCCTCCTGTATAACCTCCTTCCAGAAGGCGTTCTAACAGGAGAATTAAAAAAGTTATCCTTCTCCACTTGTATTATTTACCCATAAGGCACAGAGCAACAGACAATCGCATTGTGACTACACTGCTTTCTTAATTCAATAAAAGTTCAAGAGTACGTGTTACTTACCCACAGTATTCAGACAAACAGAAGAATAGCAGCCAGGTCTGTTCAGTGTCTCTTGCTGCTGGCTTCTGCAGTCAAAACGCTGTCAGAAGAGGGTGAGAAAGTTTTACTTGATTATTTGTTTAGTCATACAAGGAAGTTAAGCCAGCATTTTTAACAATATTTATTCAGGTTGTGCAACTGGGGACACAATGAATGCACATTGTAGTTAATTGTACTTCCTTATTTAACATCCTTGCATTTTTTCTGTTAAACCCAATCGGATCAAACCCCTGCCCACCCTGCTAGCCCTATTCCTTCAATCCTTTCGTACAAGGATGATAATGCACTTGACTACTGAGAAATCTCCTGTGACCACGGCCAGTAATCAAATTACAGCTCAAAGCAAAGCAGAAACGCTCGCCCAAAGACACCGAAAAGCCAGATCTTTTATAAATGTGAACATCTGTCAGCAATAATGCAAATGGTTACATACAAAATATTGTATAGGGTTCTATAACATGCTATACTCTACAAGCTGATATTCATCCTGTGAGAGTTCAGAGCACTTTCTGGCCGCTTTTGAGAGGGATCTTGAGAGGGATGAAAATCAGATTGTATATTTCCGCACTCTATACTATATCTATTACAATAAACAGTTAAAAAATAATAACTAAACAGTATAGCTAATATTAATGTGAAGTATTTTCCACGTAAAACAAAGCCATCTGATACAAGCTATTTGAAATGTGAATCAATAGCAGTCTCATTTGTTATATTTCTATATTGCTTATAAAATAGAAAGACACATCAGCTTAAACTTACCATTACAGTACATTACTGTCACAACTAGAAAAGGTGTACTCAAAAACAATATGGTCTACAAACAACAATGTATCTCAGTCACATGATTTACAGAAAGCAGTGCCGATTCACCTGTACTCAGATGCATAATGAGAGCACTTCCTGAAATCAACCTGCCTTCCCATTTCTAATTCTGTGGGGGATACAATACACAGGGATGGGCAGAATTAAACAAAAAACATGTTATTGATATAATTATTTTCATTATATTTGTATTTTTGCCATTTGTAATGCAAACGCTAATGTATAAGTATTTTGTATTGAAAATACACATGCCTGACTCTTTTGTAATTTCAAAATACATTGCTGCTGTGCCACCCAGAGCTGTTCTTTGCAGGATTTCAGATGCAAACGATCGATTTGCTGTGAGAACGCAACAACATAGAATTTTGCAAACAATGTTTTGTATAGAAAAATATGTACTTTTTCTGTTCCCTTGTGGTTTGTATCTGAAAAAAGTAGACTATTATATGAATGAAAGCAGCATTTTCCCCAAAATTTATTCTTGTGTACATATAATTTGTTCAGTCAGGAATTCCCCCCAGGAGCCCAAAGAAAATTGTTAACTTGTCAGCACATTAGGTAAGAAAAATTTATTTTATATGCAGTAGTCTATTATTATTATTATTATTATTATTATTATTATTATTATTATTATTATTATTTATTTGGTTTTATCTATAATTGTGTTCCACGTTTAAAAAAACTACAAATGGAACATCAGTAAGGAATAAAAGTAAAGTTTTAAAATAAAGACGTGTCGTTTGCCAAATGTTTACTTGTCATTTAATTCTAATAACAACAATGGCCAATGAGGGTTCAAATCAATTGTATTCTTTATTAAAATTATACATCTGATTGTATTCCCATTGAAGTTGGTGGGGAGAAATATAAAACGATAAATATATAGATAATAGCAGAAAAGCTAAAAGAAATGTACACTATACTTTGTTCGAGTCCGTATTTCGATTTAAGGGGAGCAAACGGTGCATAGCTCAAGTGGAATGCATCTGGTAGACCAAAAACTGTTGAAATAATTCTGAAAATTTGCCATTGTCCATTGATTATTCCATGATCTACTCAATGGGATTCATCGCATGACAGTTTGAACCTACTGATTGATATCTGTGAGAAAGTTCCCCAGTTGATGGAAAAAATCCAACTTCCTAGCTTTAAGGAAGTGGAGTTAGACTTCCTTGACTACTGCTGTTACTATGGTGATCTCACCCTCACTGTTTTTGCTGTGGAGTCAAATTTACAAGTATTACACAAATTCTAGAAACGATCTGGCAGTTTTCTTGAGCTGAAGACCGCGGTTAATGAATCAATTTTGACCACAATTGTCCATCTATGTGTTAAGATCCGTTGGCTGCCACACCATTTTGCTCTAGGAACAAAGAGATTCTTTAAGCTTATGCGTCATGCTGCTGAAGAGCTGGGTCTTGTCTGAATCTGCTTTGGGAGCGCCGATGAAGAGGAAGAGGACAGCTTCTTTGTTTATAGTGATAACAAAGATGCTTCCCAGATAATTACTCCCTCAACAACACAGCTGAGTTGGAGTTCCTTCGTGTTTTTGAAGTCACTTGGAAGGATGTGGCATCTTTAGAGCAATACCCTTTCATAAAGAAATTCTTTATGTGCTTGAATACCATTCTTCAGTCATCTGCTCTTATTGCGCGTCGGTTCTCTTTTGCTGGAATGATTTTCAGCCACCCGAGGTTTACTGACCACTTCCAGAAACTTGTTTTTTTAAAGGAGAAGTAGTCTCCTTTTTTTATTTATGTATTTATTTTTATTTAGTGTGCCCAATCATTTTTTCTGTTCTCCTCCCAATTTTAGTGGTGGCAATTTCTTCGTATATCAGTCGAACTTCCTCCTGTCAGACTGAAGAGCTCCAGACCGCTGTGGTGCTCAAAGCCACGTGATCCTAGATTCCCTTTTTCCACTGAAAGACTCCAGGCGTGCAGTTAATGGCGCAGCGTAACAAATTAAACTCCACCATACCACTATGGGACATATTGAAATGCCACCTTAGGCATCAGACCACCAAACCTTGCTGAATGTCAAATGCTTTGAAGGAGAATTGGCATAATATTTCACCAGATATCTATCAAAATGTAACAGCCAGTGTTAGCAACAGGGCCCAAGCGACCTAAACTATTTGATATTGGGTCCCCTGGTGGAAACAAGCATGTTTGCTTAATGTAGCTTGAAACTTGTTAATTGTTAACTGTTTCAGTTCTTTTATTCACAAAATAGATTTTTCTGAATGACCTATGAAAATCTTGGTGTGTTTATTAATTAATTTTGTAATTTCAAATAGCATTTTCCAAATACAATTGTATTTTGTAATGAAAATAAGGTTTCCAAAGTAGTTTGCATTTTGTATTAAAAATACATTTACCTAAATATTTTGCCCAAGCACGGGCTTACATTACTTGCTTTAAAGATAATAGTTTTAGCATATTTTTAAACTATTGTCAGAACAGTGCCATGTTTGTTCAGTTAGACGCAAATCGGTTATAAGCTTTTTTTTTTTTTTTTTTTTTTTTCAATAAATGGTATTTTATTGATCTTAAGCTGGGGGTCACTAAATTTCTAAATTTCTACATTCACATTTTTGGGGCAAGATATCCCTTTAAATCAGGGGTAGGTAACCTTGGCTCTTCCAATCCATCCCACTGCAGGACTTTGTTCCATCCAGACCCTTGATTATTTAATTTGACCCTGTTGGAGGAAAATCCAAACATCCATTTAAATGGATTCAGAGACTGAGGAGTATTTATCACAGGTAGGACCTTGCAGTGAAGTTCTGTTTGAAGATTTCTGCAGTAGGCAAGTTTTGAGAGACCGCATACATCCTCTTGACAATTAAGATGATATTGACCTTTATTCACATTTTAGAGTTAGATGTAAGCATATTTTGAAGATCACTGATGAACTCAAAAGTAGCATCGAACAGTCATCTTCCAGAAATAGAGCACTTCATCTCTTCAGATTTGCCTTGCTTTAAGGTATTTCACTACTGGATCTTTTCAAAACCAGGTAGGCGACTCGATGCAGGTACATAAATCAACAGTCTGCTGAATAGTCTGTTTCGTTACGTTCTCTCTGTGTAAATTGTTGCAGAAGTAAGTATACATCCCCATTGATACCAAAAGATTGGACGAAACTTGTCAGAAGTTTTTTCAGATCGTTGGTGTTCATGATGTTGTTGGCTGCATAGATGGGACACATATAAAAATAAAAACACCTTCCATGCATGAAGCAGAATATATAAACAGAAAGGGTTTCCACTCTTTGAACACGCAAATTGTTTGCAATGCAGATTTGTTAATCACCAGCTGTGTTATAACGTGGCCCAGATCCAAACATGACAGCTTTATTCTGAAGCATTCAAATCTGTGGGATGAATCTGAAATTACTTGGAGATTAGGTTATTCATTAAGAAATAGGTTAATTTCTGCAACACAGACTGTGTTGCAACGGTGTTACTATAAGCTTCATGTAATAGGTGTAATGCGGATGCAATTTCATTTACTAAAATGTGCCTTTTGTTATAATAAACACTTCTGTATATTGTAATGTAGGTACTGGTATATTCATTAACCTTAGATTTGGCATTATTTTAAACAGTATCCTTTGAAAATTGAATACATTTGGAAAATATACAGTATATGTAAATATTTTATTCAACATTATTATTATTATTATTATTATTATTATTAATAATAATAATAATAATAATAATAATAATAATAATAATAATAATGCATAATTTAATTTTAATAAATTAATCTTTAATATAAAACATTCCCAACTAAATTATATTTGTATTATCAGTACCTGTAATCAGTTGCCTGTACTACTAATAATAACAGTTTAAAACCAGGCACTATGACTAGTCGATTGTACATTCAAGTTTATTATGTTGGAGTTGTTTTGAGCAGCAGCATCCACACTCCAGCATCCTCAGTGCTGATTGGTTACTGTAAAGGGAACATGTGATCGACTTGGAGTCTCTGCTCTTAGTAACAAACTAGCGAAGTTCTGCCTTAAGTATGTGTTGTGCAACTGAAAATAGGACAGCGCCTAGTTATCAACTAACTAGTAAAAACAGCCATCTTGCATGTGGTGTGGAGAATGGGTTACAGACAAGTCAAGAACTGGGATTGAACTTGAAGAAGCACCACATACTTTTTGGATTTACAAATGCATGAGAACTAAACGTGTTCTTGTACTATACTTTGGAGGAAAATATAAACAATTAATAAAAACTACATTTATACATAAGCAATAGCCCTATCTCTAAATTGTTCCATGAGAAAGTTTTACAGTTACATAATAACTTTAAGACCACTAACAGAATGACGACAAGGGGAGTTTAACATCAATTGCATTGTACAGTCCAACTATAGTGCCTACAGTAACGCGTCCTGATATACTGCACTTAGTTCAACCACAGACGGGAAGGAAGATTTGTTACCTCAGACTGATGATTTATGTACTATAATGTCCACACCACCAATGTCCTGTCCCTACCTCATACTTTCTTAGAACAAACAAGACACTGAATATACAAGGGTCACCCCGCAAAATCAACATTTTTTTCCAACAATTATTTTAAGAGGTAATCCCCTCCACGCATTAAAACATAGACATAGACAGTACCCACACAACACCACCACCAACCCTTTCCAAAATTAAAAGATAAGCAAAGGGGAGACCCACCTCCACATTTTCCAAAACGTTGTGTGATATTTCTTTACTAAAGTTTGTGATATAAATTTAGATATTGACCTTTGCTTAACATTTCTATGTGAAAAAACAAAACAACAAAAAAAAAACAGTGGTTTTAAAATTGTGGTTTCAACAAACATGCTCTTCCTCGGAAGTTAACATTTAGGCAACATACTAAACTGATACCAGTACTAAATAAGACAATACTGTTCAATGGTTTAGCAATATGCAACTGGCAAGTTGTACTATTTCCGCTACATATTTTCCTTTGATCTGTTTTTGCACTGACTCAGATATCAGTAAAAGTTTGCAACAGTTTGTGCTTGGGAAACATTTTGCATAAGCCTAAATACAGTGGTTTGCAGAAATATTCACCCCTAGTAATGTTGCATTTTGTTGAATTCTAAATAATTTATGCACAGTTTTTCAAACAAACTTTTTTTATTCAAAACTGTTGTGGTTAAACTGAACACTGTTATATGAGGAGGAGGAGGAGGTTAAATATCAGCAAAACTTGCAAAAAAAAAATTTACAAAATGAAATTTACTGGTTGTGTAAGTATTCAGCCCTTTAAGTCAGTACTTGGTAGAAGCACCTTTTGCAGCAATTACTGCTATGAGTCTTTTTGGATAGGTCTCTACTAGCTTTGCACAGTAGGATGGTGAAGCTTTTGCCCATTCTTCACAAGAAAATTGCTCCAGTTCTGATAAGTTTGTTGGGGATCATCGATGGACTGCAATCTTGAAATCTCACCATACATTTTCAATTGGATTCAAGTCAGGACTTTGACTGGGCTACTCAAGAACATGAATTCTCTTCATGTTCAACCACTCCAGCATGGCTTTGTTTCCAGACAAAATGTTTCTTAACACAGAAAAACATGGATTTTCTATGGTGCCGGAGAATGTTTTTGTTTTACACATGGGTCAAGGCAAACAACATGCAAGGCTTTTTTTGTTTGTTTGGTAACCAAATCAATACACTTCTCATATTTAACCATAAACACAGGCAATGTTGCTTTACATTTACATAAACATACTTCAATAAAACTACTTCTGGTGAACAGAGGTCAAGGTTGAACGAGGCGCACTGTCACATTCATGTTGAAACGTAGCTGCAGTTTACTTCAGTATCCAGTGCGTTGTTACTACTGAACAAGCTGTTTAAAGATCTCCGAAATCATAAAAATCACCCCTAAACATCAGGTCAGTGAGTTTGGCAATAGCCATCCAGATGACAAAGACTAACTCTGAGATACTAGTAAAGTAATATGAATGTAGATGAAAATTTAACTCACAGTTGAAATTAGTATTTATGTTTTTGTAACTATTCTTGCATTGGAGCCTGTAGTTTTATAATTTATATGAAGTATAATTTAGGTTTAGAAAATAACCAGTAAGATTTCTCAAAAATAATCAGATATGCCTTAGATCAGTGGTGTCCAATCATGGTCCTAGAGGGCCATTCCACTCCAGGTTCAACAGGCCAAATGAAACAATGAACGACTCCAAGACCAGGGTGGAGGTTAAATCGTTCCAATTAAACAATTTAGAACAGGGTTAGAAGAAAGATCAGGACTGGAAGGGTTGTCTTTGGTCACCATAGTCTTTATACAGCACATGTTAACTGGAAAGAAGTGCAAAGCCACTAGCATAGCACAGGAATTCAACATGGAGACAAACCTCCATCCCAAGCACTCCCCACCCAGGAACACACAGCTGACTGTTTTTAAACATTGTGTTCTTAAGTGGTTAGACTGTAGGTGTAGAATACCTCAACATCTTAGCTAATGAAATGTGAAGCCACAGAAACAGCCTACACTGTTATTATCTATCATTCCAGCCACATGTACGCGTATCACAGAGAGGATCTCCCAAGTGCACCTACGCTAACTCTTAAGAAAGCCTTAACACTCTTTAACTCTCATCCCTTCCGGGAAAGGTACAAGTAGTACTCACAACTAAGAGTTGTATTTTAAAAGGTACACAAACTGATGTGGCTTAACTGTGATTCACCCTGTGAAGTCAGGGGGTATACACCACTGAGCAAAAAATATTTTGGGTCACACTTCAAATATACTTTTGTGTCTGGAGTTTCACCAGTCACTTGTTTGAAAAAATCAAACCCAGCTGCACTACGTATTTATTTATTTATTTAAAATAACACAACTCTGTGTTTTCATGTCCTCTTTAAATAGAAACTAATTATATTCACATCATTAACAGCTTCGGTGAGGTGCAGCTGATGCAAGAAACACATATTTGTTGTGTTTTGTTTTTAAAACATTCCTTCCAGTTGACTTATAAATCCAGTACAGTAGTTTTGCATATGCTATTTTTTCCAGCATAGACAACTGCTTGTGTTTACGTTTCTAACAATGGTCCATTACCTTCTGACAGGAACAATTGGCTTAATAGACTTTGCTCCGTTATTGCGGTTTCAGTCTGTTAAAAGGTTGACCCAGCCAAGCACACACTGCAGTAGTCTACTCTGATTCTCTGATTCCTACAAGGAATCAGAGACCTAGACTCTGGGATGGAGCAATTGTTCTGTTCCCTTTTCTGCCGTTAACCCTTGAGTTGCTGTTTCCCCTTGTGTGTACCATCTTCCTGTCCTGTCTGGGATAAGAGTGATGTGTTACTGTATAGTGTGTGTGTGAATGAGTCATTTGGTGTGACACCCGTGTCATTAGGGAACTATATATGTTGAATCAGTGGTTGGAAATTCTGGTTCGTGATTGGTTAAAACCTCACCATAGGAGCAAAAATAGATTGAACTATTGCCCTGAGATCCTTGCATCATTAGGCAATAGTCTTCGTCTGGCAGGTGATTAGTTCTCATCACTGTCAATCCGGCCCCTATCTTTCTCCCCTGCACTCCTCACAACAAGAGAAACTGTCTGAACACCGATTCTGCGACTTAAAAGAAAATTAATTACAAAACATACTACAAAAGAAAGGGATAAAAGTATTCTATATCAGCTGTTAAAACCTCATTTAAACAATATATACAGCCATGTTGACTTACAATGCTTCCCAGAGGTGTGTGAAGTTTGCTGTTGGTTCCATATATTAAATGTACTGCAGACTCAGCCATAACAATAGTCTTCCCTTGGGTAATTTCCACATAGCCCTCCTGTGATGTCGGGTGACACTGAAGCGACACAGATATATATCGAGATATGATGCGAAAAAAAATAGGAATGGTGTCTATTTTTCCAATTTTGTCAATGTACAAAACATTAGTACACCTTCCTGATATTGAGTTGCATGGACTCTATAAGGTGTCGAAAGCGTTCCACAGGGATGCTGGCCCATGTTGACTCCAATTTAAACGACAAAACCACGATGGCCGGATGTTGACTCCACTGCCCCCAGAGTGTTCGTCAAGTTTGCTGCTGTGACATACTTAATTCACTTTGGCCTCTACATTACACAGAAAAAAACGTGAATACATGCAGAGTATGCTGTGAGCGGGTGACGACTGACGAGGAACAGAACGCGACTTGAGTGCGACGAAACAATGGCAGCGAGCGAAAAAAATAGGAATGGTGTCTATTTTTGCGATTTTGTCATGCGACAGCTAAGGAACTGACCAATGAGGAACAGCTTCTCTTGCGTGCCTTCAGTAAACAATGGCAGAAGAAAAGATCATTTTTATATTATCAAAATACCCAGAGCTGAACAATAAAGGACACAAAAATTATAAAGACACGGCAGTGAGGAGAACAGCTGGCAGTCCATTTCCAGGGAACTGGATATTAAAGGTGTGTAGAATAGGTTTACCTTTACTGAAATAAGTATTCTGAAAAGCTATTATGTATGCTACGTTTCTATTAGCTGTATAACAGGATTAACATTCGTGTGATTTTTTTGTCGCAATGAAAATTCCACTTTAACGTCAGACAAATAGCATCATGTCTGGTGTATGGAGAACTTTAACATTACATAGTGAAGAAAATATATCAAGTTAAACTGTGTAAGAGGAGCTGTGAAAAGGATATTGATGTTAACAGAGGTCAGAAGGTGGATTTTAAAACTTTAGGGACCACAAGGAAATTGTATTTGAGCACTCAGTAAATCTGAGCTGCCATCATATCAGTGAAATGGGGCGCCTTTGTAAAGTATTTTTCAACTCTGGTAACCAGCAATTATCATTGGGAAGTACACAGGTTCATATCTCTGACAACGTTTACACAGTTTTACAGAGGCTAGTAACACATGTGGGTCACAGAGTCAGCATACTTTTCTGGGTTAATAAGATGATATGCAGTGCAGCAGTTGTCCTGGCATGTACCTACTTGGAAACTCCTAATGCAGGACTGATCTTGTTCTCAAGTGCAACTAACTCAATGCTTAATAAAAAACAGTCTCAAAAAGGATATTCATGTCAGACCTCATTGCTTATTATTTGCAAAATTACTTAGCACACCAAGGGAATTATCAACAAAACCAGAAAGTTTACCTATCACATTTTAATGTATTTAGAAACCAGATGCGAAAGTTGTACAACCATGATGAGGTGCTAAAATGTCTTAATGCCAGCTTGCGTTTACCATTAAGTAGGTTACTGGCAGAAAAAAAACACCAACTCAATGCTATCCCTTAATTAATAATGTATTATTATTGCTATTGACATAGGAGGCAGTGTGGTCCAGTGGTTAAAGTCCAGGGCTTGTAACCAGAAGGTCACTGGCTGAATCACCGTGTGACCCTGAACAGGTCATTTAACCTCCTTGTGCTCCATCCTACAGATGTAAAATCAATCTCCTGTTGTAAGTGACTCTGCATATAATGCACAGTTCACAGCCTACCTCTGTAAAGTGCTTTGTGATGGTGGTCCACTATGAAGGGCACTATATAAAGATAATATTAAAGCCAATTGTTATACAACTATATTAAAACATCCCACACTTAACTACTTTGACACAACCAAACCAAAACTGTATATCTAATACTTTGGAATGTTCTTATTTACTTCACTGATTTAGTTTTTAGCAATCTGGTGTGTGAAGAATTAGAAGCCTGTCCTTGGGGATTTCCCACAGGACTTATGACCTTCAAATATAAAGCCTTTGAAGGAAAGGGGAACTGGTACAAACACAAGCTACTAATATTAGAAGAAGTTTTACTTCTTTGCACAACAGGAAGTACATTACCAGCTACTGTAGGTCTCTTAAGAGACAGATATTTGAGTACCTTTCTTGGAAACTTAATTTACAAACGATGATGGCAGACAAGACTTTGTGAGTCAGTTGCTTTCTGCCCTTGAGCTTTGGGGGTAAAGTCTCTTAAGCTAGTTGCAAAAACAAGCTTATTTGTTACAGTTAACCTAATTCACTTACAGCTTAGAAAAACTAAATAAATTAAGGACTAAACAGCCTGCAAATTCCACATAGGGTTAGATGATTTCCTAGGAAAGTGGTATACTTTTTTATATTTTTAAATAAACTCTTATTAGAAGAAAAAAATATCCAAAGAACTATACCCAGTAATTTTACAAAACTATATCCAAACAACAAAAAAATCTCTTAAGAACTCTCATATGTGTGTTTTTTATTTTGTAACCCTAATGTGGAATAATGACTGAAATAAGTGAATTCATAGTCCTTGTTTACCTGCATCCTAGAATAGAATTGTTTACTACCAGGTACATCATTTTGTTTGTCTAAGAAACTGTGTAAATGTAGTCAAAGTAATTACGTAATCAAACTCAAATGAGTTTATGTTGAATCACTATTCTGGGCAACATGTTTTTGTTTTGTTTTTTTCTAAAAAGCTTGGGTAGAACATTCCGGTTTTTCAAGGTGGAATTGACACCTTTCTGTGAAAGGAAAATTACTGCCCAATTGTTAGTGTACTTTTCTTTGTTGAATAAAATTGGAACACAGTGTTCCTAAACCTTGCACAGGTAAGGGCTGATGTAAGTATAGGCACAGTGCAAACAATTGCAGCTGCAAAATCTAAATTGCCTAGCAGCCAGGCAATTATTTTGCACTGTGGCCTATGTAAGCTTAACAGCAATGCAAATTACTGAGCATGCATGAATAATGAGCTGCAATTATTATAATGAGGGACACAATGAGTGCCACCTGTGCATCGGGCTATTTAGCAGCCGCACTTACAGCCCAGAAGTGAGGGGAGTTAGGAGTGCAAAGAGCAGGTGATGAAAAGGTGGAAGGACCTGCAGCGAGGAACAAAAACAAAACTCGCAATTCAGTACAGGCATGCAGCAGGAACAGAAGGAGGGCCACCATCCTAATCACAGTTGACACCGCTGGAGAGGCAAGTGGAGAGGACAATCCATCCCAAAAAAAGTGACCCTGGGTTTGAATATGCAGGGTCTTCTCTGTCTTGCCCTTGTCCGAAGGTTTTCCTGCCCTCAACAAGAGCCAAGTGCTGCCACATCAGGAAGTGTACCACAGCAGCCATCCTGAGGCCAACGGCAGGTCTCTGGAGGTGTGTGGTTTCATGCAGCTCTTAGTTACTCACTTTTACAATGGTTTACACTTTGTAAGAGGAGGTGCAAAGGTTTTGGAGGGTCAGCAATTGCCCAAGTGCAAGGCAAAATCCTTGCATCTCATTATAATGTTTGCGCCTGCTTAGTATTCCAGATCCCAGCCCAATTCCATGCTCTTTTCTTCATTTGAATATATTTCATTATTATTTAAATGCATAATGATGGCAAAGTGCTAATTTTTTTTAATTATTATTATTATTTTTAATTTAGTTGTTGCCAATTTTTTTGTTATTTTCTCCCAATTTGAAATGACCAATTACTATTTAGACTCAGCTCATCGCTACCACCCCTGCGCTGACTCAGGAGGGCGAAGATGAACACACGCTGTCCTCCGAAGTGTGTTGCTGTCAGCCGACCGCTTCTTTACACACTGCGGATTCACCATGCAGCCACCCAGGAGCTACAGTGTTGAAGGACAACGCAGCTCCAGGGCAGCTAACAGGCAAGCCCGCAGGCACCTGGCCAAACTGCAACGGTCACTGGTGTGTGGTGAGCTGAGGACACCCTTGCTGACCTGAACCCTTCCCCCGGCGACACTCAGCCAATTGGGCGCCGCTTCCTGGGAACTCCTGTCCACTGTCGGCTGTGTAATAGCCGACTTGAACCGGCGATGTCCAGGCTATAGGGCACATCCTGTACTCACGCAGAGTGCCTTTAACGGATTGCCCACTCGGAAGCCCCCGGCAAAGTGCTAATTTGATAGCAGGTGCAGAACAGCAGATGAAAACCATTCTTTACATTCCCCACATTTTTTGTGAACGCTAAAGTCCTACTTTACGCCAGCTAAACACATTTTTTGGCAGCAATATGGGTGTTTTGCAGCCACAAATCACTTTGCACATACCATTATATCGGCTCCATAATGTTAAGAATGTTTTGAAAACACACCTTAAGGAAATGCTCAATGCATTTATTGTACACACCTTGCTAGATTGTTTTGAAAATAAAGTCTGTATTAAGTAAAGGTACAGAATCATTCACAGCTAAATTGGATCTTGTCTAAAGTTTGCATAAATTTAAAATAGTGTCAAAGATAATTTACAAGAAGTTGCTCAAGTGCTACTTATGTTTATGCCCAGTATCTTTCTATTTTGTATTATTTCTCCGGTAAAGCATGTGCTCTGGGTGAAGTGAGTTCCAAGGGGCGTTAATCCATGCATGTGCTTTTAGAATGAAAAATGAGAACACAGTTCTCAATAACAAACATTGCTACTTCCTTGTGTGGTTTGCCTTACTGTATTTGCTATATGCTGAGTTTCTGTATATTGATTCCACAGGGGTTACTCAAATTACTTGGGGGTTGTCCAGGGGAACTTTGAAGAGATTGTCAGGTGAACAAGATATTCTACAAGACATCTTAACAAACTTATGCTGAACAAACCCCACTAGACAGTATCTTTACTTGGCAATGCTACATTACATCTATTTTAAGTGAAAGGGAAACAAAACTGTTATTATGACAAAACTAGTACTAATAAGTGTTGATTAAGTGTACTTATGGGTTAAGTAAAATTGCACATATACAGGTTTAATATAAAATATAAAATCTGCATGTCAATATCCAACAAAACTTGACAAAGTAAAAGTAGAAGGGCATGAACAAAGCTTAGAGACTTTTTAGTTTTTGTACAGTTTTTTCTGTAACCTGTCACTATTACAATTGTATTATTAAAAAAAAAAAAAAAAAAAAACAATCCTGAGCTTTATTCAAAAAATGACATATCAATTGTTCAGTGTACTTTTCTTTGCTGAAAAAGATCGGAACATAGTTCAACACTATTATGTCCGTGTTCCTGAACTTTGCACAGGTAATTGCTGATGTAAGTATAGGCGCAGTGCAAACAATTGCGGCTGCAAAATCCACTGTGGCCTATGTTAGCTTAAGAGTGCAATGCAAATTACTCAATAATAATGAGCTGCAGTCATGATAATAACATCTGGTTACCCTAGAATAGATACAGTTCTTCACTGATGCTGGTTAAAAACATACTTCGGTCTTAACTTAGCCCTCCATGTAAAGCACATCTGCACAATTAGCACTCAGCCAATAACTTTAGAGGAAGTCAAGAAAAAAAAAAGAAAGAAAAAAGGTCAAGGATTGTATGGGCATGGAGACCGAACAGATCTTGTCTAAGAAGATGGTTCCTACAAGGCAGCCTTCAGTGTCCATTGCTGCAAAAAACAGCAACACAATTAAATTAATTGATTTAAAAAAAACAACAAGGTTCAAGGGTTCCTGGAAGAATCACTTCTTATCTGGGGGTTCTTCTTACTAGCTGTCCTCCTTGTCTCTGCATTTCCTTGGACTCCGGTCCCTGTCCCCCTTTGACTTGCTGTGTTTTCTGGCTACCTTTCTCCCAGGAGTGACTCCTGCTAGACTGCGGCACCTCTCCTTCCTTCCTTCCTCTCCATCGTCCCTTGGTCTCTGTATCGATTCTTGGCTGTGCTGAAAAACACTTTCAACTCTATGTAAGTTTTTCATGGTTTTTATATTTTTTTTTTTCACCAAGCACCCTACTAAAGCAAATAGCCCCATATCACCTTTTTATGCTGCCATATATAGTCAACTCAACATATTGTAGTGTCCGACTGTGTGTGTGTGGGTGTGGGTGTGTGGGTGCCAAGCGGGTGAAGACACTATTGTAGCAAACAAGCTTTTAATTTCCTGGCATCTCATTGGCAAGTACCCTTGGAATGGGGTTACATTAACCTTCGATAAACGACCGGGAAATAAAAAGTACCAGTATAAGTGCCTTTTCACCTGGACAGATATCCTTGTGCCACCTGCTCAAGAAACCACCACCAGAAGAAACCATGAAGAGAATGTTCCTACAGGAAAACAACTCACAAATTCCCCCACAGAAGAAAAACAAATCTGAACAAACTAAGTAAAAGATTTGTAACAATAGATGACAGGCAGCTAGTCCAGATAGAAACAAAGCGTGAGGAAAGAAACACAAAAAAATACCAAGTGGACCGTCACAGTATTTTAAGTGGGCTGGGCACAATGACTCTGAGGAAACTTTAAATAATCCCCTTTGTAAATTTTAGGCGGAGGTCAGAAGAGCTGCAGTAAAAAACTACTTGGTGGCTGGCTACTGTTCTCTGCACTCAGCTTAAAACCACAGATCGGCGGACAGCTCAGCATACACACCGACCCCACTTTCAACCCACAACAAAAGAACCGTCTTTACCAACCCCATAAGACAATGTTTTGTTTAAAGGCTTTTTTTTGTTCTTGTTTTGAAAAAATAAATGTCTATGTTCAAATTTTAAAACACAAAACGTGTCGGGTTTTATTGCTTACAGAAATACTACTTCATGAAAACTAAACAATAAAAGTGCTGTGTCTTTTGCAGAAATATTTAATAAAAATGGGAATATTTAGTATATATACATTTGGTTTGCCAGATGTTTCGAGCGGTGTCTTTGCCGCACTGTAAAGAACTCTTTCTTTACTGTACGTCTTCACTGTTGAAAGTGAAGTGCCTTCCTATTTGACATACAGACATACACGTACAACAATGACGACTGTCTTTACAAGTAACTATAAAGCAGTTTGAACACTTGCTTTCTACCTGCTAATCGGCTGTTGAAATTCTGAACACAGATCGTATCTTACTGTAAACGCTCGGTTGTGATCATCATATACATACAGTGCTTGTTAATTATTATTTTTTTTTAACAAAGTGGGTTAGCAGACATTGAATCTAATGTTAGTTATAATAACTCAATATTTTAGTGTAAAATGAAATAAATAGAAATAATAAATATATTTTAAAAAAGATTGTGTACATTAATACAAACTGAAACGTGTCTGTCTTGAGAAGTCGGCAGCACTCAGCAAATCTATATTTACACCATAAAGGAAAATCTCTTTTCGCCATGATTTGCAAATTTTCTTATTCTTGATTTTTTAAAAGCATATTTCACGCCTGAAACTGAAAAAATGTTATCCAGAAGGATGCCTTTTATATGAATGTTACGCTGGACGCTGACGCTTTGCCGCGAAATGACCTTTACTCTAATCTACGTACTCTATGAGCTTGCTGCTTACACAGCCGGATGAACATCCACTGCGCGTGTGAAGGATGTAACTCACACAGCAGGACCAACTTTTCAGATTGTGACAAAAACTAAAGAAGAACAATTACTCTCCGTTTTCATAATGTCTAGGCTAAAAAATACTGATAATATCTAAGGTTTTTTGTTTGATTTAACATACCAACAATGAATTTAGTCTTCCGTAATAGACTTACAAAACTGTCTGAGAATCAAACCTATGACCATAAAAACTGCGGTTCCCAAGTGGCTACCCTGGTAAAAGCGCAGCCCTGTGAGGTGCAAGATGAGTCATACAGCGCAGGTGTGCGTCCTGCCTGTGCAAAGTGATTTGTGTCCTGCCTGTCTAAAGGAGCGTCCCATTGGCTTTGGCGCTTCTTTGGATTAGGAAGAAAAGTCGTCAGGGACTGTTTTGAGCACAGTGATCTCAAAAGCAGACACCTGCAAGCCTTTGTCCAGAGGTCAGTAGCTGGATGACATATACTCTCCAGTTCCTAGGTGTAAAAGAGGAAGCTGGCTTGGTCATGGGACCGGAGGTCACTCTGAGCTGTGTGAGGAATTGCTGCAGCGAGAGATAAAAGGATTGGACGTTTCAAATTGGAGAGAAAGTCAGAGGTAAAATCTGGGCACACTAAATAAAAAAAAATAAAAACTCAGTTTCATTGGTAGCCTATAACTACTAGATGCAAATCTAGTCCTGTCCCTTTACTCCAGCAGTGCAAGGCCAGTGAAAGGATTCTCTTGTTTGGGTTTTATTTGGTCTTTTAGAACCAATTCAGAATGTTTGTCCAGGTTCTACTCATAGGATTTGAAGTCATCATTTATATACTTTCCACCTACAGTTAAAGAAATGTTGAAATAAAGCATAATTTATTTGCCTTATATTAGAAATAGAACTCTTGACTAGTTAAGTTGATCAGTGTATGTGGGTCTTCCTGAACCCAATACTAACCTTAAATCATGTACAATTTTACAAGAAATTTAAATTCACTGCTGTTATTTGCTGTAGAGACACAAGCTTCCCCCTCCTTGAAATGTGTCTGCCTCTGTGAGCCAAGCAGTTAATGCTACTACTTGCAGATAGACAGATGGGAGAGGGAGATCTGAGGAGGAGGCGGAAGAAGAGAGTTTGGAGAGACCATAGATATGGGAGAGACACTGCCAAACTTTTAAAATAAATCTGGGTGACTCCAACATTACAAATATCATTGTCTGTTTGTTTAAATTATAAGTTATCTGAGACTGAAGCAAAACAAAAAATCAATAATTAATAAATAAATGGGTTGCCTTGGATAAAGGCAGCAGCTAAATAAATAACATGTCGTCCTTACCTATACAGTATGCAACAAGGGAGTAATAATATGTAACTAAATTGAGGAATACACACTTATTTATGAATAGCTTCAGTATCAAATGATAAATGAAACAGAAAGAATAATCTCTGAAATACAATATTCAAACTATTTTTGATTATATATGGATGGTTACTGCCTTCTTCCACATTTCAGCTATCTGTGCACTCAACTTCTTTAGAATGCAGACTTTGCTTACATTCCAGTTTGTTATGGCTTCCAAATGTCATTTTTAGTGGGGTGGTCCCATAGTTTTGCACTCTGTATAACCTGAGTGATTTAAAGCAGTAGGGGTATATTTAAGTTGAGTGAAAAATAATATTTAGCATCAGAGTATTCATTGATTTTCTTAACAAATACCAGTTCTTTTCCCAGCCAGCCTTGTATTGCAGGGGCCTTGATGATCCTAAAGTATATTTTTCTTCTTGTTGATCTTGTCTTGCTGGGAGCAGTGCTGAAATAAAGCTCCTTCATTGCACTATGGAGTACTTTGTCAGAAACTACAAGCAGACGACTACTAGTCTAACACATGCTTAAACCATGCAAACATGTGCCAATGCACCTCAGTGACACAGGGGCCCCTACTACCTTGCAAGTGCCACATACTTCAAAACTAATTGAAAACCCACCAACTAGTTGGAAGATTTACCAAAGTCTTTACACTGAAGTGCACCACATTGAAAACAAAACTGTTAGTGTTATGAAAGTGGTATACACATTTTTTTATTTGGTCACTGCCAGTTTTATGGTACACATTTTACAAAGTAAAGTAAAGTATAGCCTGGTGGGTGTTGAAAACTAGAAATGTGTGTACAACTATCTATCCTGTTCTTTTTTGTAATATTTAGTCACCTAAAACTGTTGTTTTAAGCTATTGTTATTCAAGTTTATTTTACAGGGGTTAGTTGTAGGACTAATTAACATTCTATTTATTGTTTTATTGAGTAATTGGTTGTTTCATACACTAATTAAATCCACATGTATATATGTGTTCAGCTCGGACAGGGTGTGTAGGAGTGCTTTCGAGCGGTATTGGTGAGAAAGGAGAATGAGAAAACAAACAACCAAATATAAATTACAAGCAAGATGTTTTGTAACTCCAGTGAATCGGAGTCCAACACCTGTCCCGTGTATACTGTGTGTATCTCAGTGAAACACAATCTCCTTGTTTGGTGTATTGTCATGGAAAACGGCTTATCTGTCCTGCCCATAGTCAGTGAAACAAAACATCACTGTGTATAGTCAGTGCTCCAAAAAAGAGTTAGCATTTTCTTTTTTTATTTTGTGTTGTGTGACAGTTTTGTTCAAACATCTTATTTTTGTTTAATAAAAGTCCACTGAAGTGCTTAAACTGCAGTTTTTGAGTCTAGCTCTAGTAATTCAAGGGGCAGACCAGTATTGCCTGGGGCACGTTACCACTATATATATATATATATATATATATATATATATATATATATATATATATATATATATATATATATATATATATATATTGGCATGTCACTGTGACGAAGGGTGGACCCAAATCACTTTGTTTGCAACGTCCACCTGTGGCCACCGGTGATTTCAAAAGTTTTGGACCATCGGTTCACTTGAAAATAAAAAGGTTACTTTGAACTAGTACATGTTGCACACATGTTGCTTTAGCATGCTTTGTTTTCATGTAATGGGTGTTTTTTTCTTTATCTTTAAAATTGTGGGAAGGGAACTATATACAATCGGTGTGCCAGAGAACTAACTACATAAAATTCCAGAGAACTATATCCTGTGCATATGAGAAGTATAGAATGCCGGGACATATAGTACTATATTAATTAAATGCCAGGGAAGATGCCTGCATCAACATTCCAGGGAAGTGAATACATTTCTTTGTTTTTTCAGTTACTGTCACAGACAAACTACTAACATGGATTTTTTTTATTATTCTTTTATTTCCCATGCTGTCTAAGCTGATCAACTGATTAAATCAGGGAAACTTAATGGACTGTAGCGCTACAGCACTCTTGTAACACAGAGAATTTTTTTTAAAACCCCCTGTCTGCCATAAGGCATCACAGACAACTCAATACTCATCCCTTCTTGTTATTGGAGTGAGGGAAATCTACTTGCTTTTAAAGTTTTTTAAGTTTTTTAAAATTTCTTTAACTTGGCAATAACCGTCTCTTCTGAATGCAGGCAACGCAGAATTAACTCAGAATGATAATTTCCGCTATTCTATTTTACCTTGACTGGCTGGTGCGTGTTATTATGGAAACAAGAAAAGGGGTCTGGTTCCACAAAAAGATTGGCTCTGCGAGATGAAAAAGGCGCTGCAGATTCTGACAATAAATTGAAAGCCTTTGGCCCGGTCCACACTATGCCTTTAAATATACCATTAAAGTATTAGTACAGCCCAAAAATGTTCAGAAAAAATAGTTTGACATACTTTACAGATTACTTAATTGACACATTAGTTTAATTAGCATAATGTGTCACTTAGCTTTACTGGGAATTTGGGGGTAACTATCTGAAAAGTTTTTGGAGCCATTGTTGTCATTGACTTTTCATCAGATCCAAAGTTGAAGCAAACTGACAGTTATTAAAATGTGTGAACTTAAGTGACTTACTGCCCTCTAGCTGTTAGAACTAGTTCCTCTCATAATTAACAGCCTTTGTAAACTCAGCTGTGTGAATTTATTATCAATTAATGCTTAATGATTATTTTTGAAACAAAAAAATGAATCCCCATGAATCAAAGGATTTTAGTCAGTTAAATGTATAAAGGATGAAACAAATGAACATATATCATGAAGGGAAAAAATCCAAAGGTAATAAATAGTATATCTGCCGACACATAACAAATAAATAAACACACGGGGCTTGCTGTATGAAGAAAGCAGTCATGACTTTTAACTGTATTGCTTAGCAGAAAAGTAATAGAGGAGAACAAAGGATATACAGAATTAGCCAAAAAGTAAAAGCAACAGATTACTTAGAAGTTATTACTAATTGAATTCAAGTGATTTTTATAATAGATAGAGGCTTCCCCTTTAAGATAATTTTTATATATCTAGTACCACCAGGCAGGCCTCCCTGTCCCACAATAAACACACATGCAAACTGTACCTTTTCAAATTCAATGAAAGTGTAGCACAGAACTCTGGTTTTCCAGTCTTTAATGATTTCTGCAAAGAATACAACCAGTGTTATAAAATACAGTAAATGTTGCCATAGAACATGGAACTAAGATATGTGCTGTATTAGCTAACTGAATACAAAAAATCTTACAGTAGGTATATATTTGTTTTTTCTCTGGGATTCAAGAGAAGTTGTAGTGGTATCTGGAATAAGACTCCATTCACATTTTTGACATACAATGCAGTACAAAAGGAGTGCATTTCCCATCAAGTAGAACTACTTGAAAATGGGGCAAATGAAATACAATAGCTTTGTACTATTGCATTTTTAATCTCAGCTTTTGACGAGTCCAAAATCAAGAGAATATAATATCCAAATCTTCATCAGTGGTGACTGGATTTAGTTTACAAACAGGAAATTTTCAGGGGGTTTAATATCCACGTCAGGCAGGTCACCTACCTTTATATAACAACATGGGAAATAGTTACACCCAGAACAACTATAAAAGGCTCTTCTGCTGCCCCAAACATAAGGCAATACAAAATTATTAACCTTGCTACTTACTGCCTAAAAAATAAATAAAAGATTATAGTTAAGACTTTAATAATATATATATATATATATTCATATATATATATATATATATATATATATATATATATATATATATATATATATATATATAATATAAAAATAAAAACTGAAAATAATAAATTAAAATGATCTTCTGCAACAAATTCTGTTTAGTTTAAACCAAGTTTTGTTGGTGGATAACATAGTTTGTTATTTATTAAACTGTTCTAGACTACAACAGTCTTGTGCCAAGTTATTGATCTTGGCTGGGGATCTACGGTGATTGTTTCAGTGGCCACTGGGCTGTGTGAGCTGGGAGTATTTCACCTCATCACACACTAGCATCCCCTACTGGTCTGGCACCCAACAAGTCCAGACAGAGACTACTGATATGTTAGTGGGTTGCAGAAGTGAAGCGACAATCAAATTGGGTATTTCAAAATGGTTATAAAAATCACGGTAAAAACGTATCAAATAATATTAAACATAGCAGTATCTGATGAAAACCTAGTGGTCAAAACATCATTGGTTTGCTTTCTAAAATTGAAATGATTGAATACATTTCTGGACTTTCTTTGAGAAAGTGTGTAAATCTTTATTTTGTGAAAGAAGTAGCAGTAAACAACATTTCAATAGAGCAACTGAAACTGAAAGGCACTTGTACAAACATTTGTCTACTAGACAATGTAGTTTCTTCAGTTTTACTAACATTTCATGTTACCTGAGAGCCATGCTGGTCATGGGCATTATTCACCACGGACACTGACCCCTTTTTCTTATGCTTGCTCCTGAGCACTTTCTCTGCTTCAAAAAACCTAGATTGATCACCATACAGTTTACTGCAGGAAACATTTAGTTAAGTTAAAAAAATATTGCTCTTTTAACAAAAAAAACAAAAAAAATCAGCAGGGCAGGCTCAAGTTAATTATTAAAACAGCTGATGCCTTTTTGATTACCAACCTTTTGTACCCTGGAATTGCAACAGCCACTCAGTCATTATTTTACAGAAACCCTCTCACAAACATAAGATGCTTGAACTTGGAAGCTGTACAACTTGGATGTTTGCAATTATATTGTCTGTAGTTTTATTATAAAACATACATATTGTTCTGTGTCCTTTTGCAAGAACTTTGCTTCTCAACAAGATTCACCTTCCTTAAAACAGATTCACCTCCCCGGCCAGTGTCTGTGGGGTCACCAGTCTGGATGATAAAATCTCTCTGGATAGATAACTGAGCAAAGCAAGTTCGCAAAATAAGGTAGCATAAAATGTATGGCAGTAGATATTGCATTATCTGAATGATTTAAGAAACCTATATGACTTTTCAGAAGATCCCTAGAGATCTCCAGGCGACTGATTTTGGTAGAACATCACATAGTAATTAAAAATACCAGTACTTCTCTTGTTAACTTAGTACCTTAGATTCAAGAGCACTGTTAAAATAAATACATGAACTTTGTGCATGAGGCAATAGTTGTAACATTTGATTTTACACAACTTAAGAAAATTCAAGAAAGCTGCAAAAACAAACAGAAATTAAATATCAATCAGAGATCAATGCAAATGTGAGGATTATACTGAGGATGTATGTCTTGGGGTACACTGAAATGCATGGATAATTATACAGGTGTTTGCTTGTTGATAGATCGTGTATACAATCATGTACGAAACAGTACTTTACGACATTTCACATATCCCTCATTAGCTTAGCTTGCAGCAAATATTGTAAACAAGACACAACTAATTATGTGGTAAAATAAAATAACACATTTAACACCACTGGTTTTCTAGATACACAGTACATTCAGCCTCCTGCGTTGCTCAATACACGTTACCATTGATTAAAGTAACCTTATAAAACTTTGTTTTCTTTTAACACACATTTTCATTGTATTACATGTAAATACTGTTCAGAAACATCAAGCGTTCTCATCCAGCGCTCTTTGAAAACATGCAGCTGTGTCGGCATGGAATCATCAAGGGTACAGAATTCTATAGGTACAGAGAAAAGGTTGTATTCTGTGGCCTGGATCACTGTCACGTCACAGCGCCGAGTGGTCCAGGTAGTCTGGACCCACAATTTGAGCACACTTCTATATATTACCTTTTTCAACTTCATATGATGTTCCTTGTTTGTTTGAACTGTTGCTTTTTATTCAGGAAATCAGGAAAAGTCATTGTCAAGCTGTAATATAGGATTTAAAATAGGCTTCAGTTTTTTCCGGTTTTATTCTCAAATGTATTTAGCACATCCCCTGCAGTTTAATTTTCTATCAGATTCAGTTGTTCATAATAACTTCAAACTGAGAGTTATACCTGTTGCAAAAAGGTGGACGGCTAGTTATAATGGCTGTAATGTATATAGAAGTGTGTATGTATATGTGTGTGTGTGTGGCTGTTTGTTCAAGGGTAGGGGGCCCGCAAGTGTGTGCTTGCCTAGGGCCTAGTGATGGGTTATTCCGGCTCTGTTTATAAGGTTGTTCACGGCTTCGATGTATAGTCTTGAACAAAGAAGACTATGCGGGGAACTGATTCAAGTATTGACAATTCTTAAAGATATTGACAATGTCAACCTGAAAAAAGAAACAAGGACCAGAGGTCACAAATGGAGATAGGAGCATAGGAGGCACTTTTTTACACAGAATTGTGGGAATGTCAAACCAACTATGCAGCACCTTTGTTGAAGCTGACACCCAGGATTCCTTCAAGAAACAGCTTAGAGATTCTAGGAACAATAAGCTACTAACTAACTAACAACCAAGCAAGCAAGATGGGTCGAAGAAGAATGGCCGCCTCTCGTTTGTAACCTTGCTTATGTTCTTATGATAAAATGGTGTTCACCTCCAATAACAAGGGGCAGCAATAGTTTTAGTGGTTATAACCGCTGTGATTAGAAAGTTACTCGTGATCTCTGCATCTCTGTGGTTCACAGCCACAGCCAGCCTCAAGCAGTAATGCTTCAAGCAATGCTTAAAAAGGTACCACAGATGTTCTTCCCAGGACACTGCACTGTGGATGGCTATCATATTGTTAATAAAACAATGAATAATCCTCTCCCTACACCGAAACCCTAACCTTAAGGTCAGTATCCTATGCTGCAGCCATTACACATCTAAAGTAGTTCATGTTTGGCAGTGAATAGGCGTTTTTGTTACTTTAAAAAAAAAAAAAAAAAGTGACCGGAGGTGCTGACTTCCTCAGTTGTCCAGGCAGGAATATTTTTCTCAGTACCTTTGTAAGCTGTGCACTTTTCAAAGCTGCTTGCAGGCTGTGCTGAATCTTCCATATTTATGTGGGTGGATTGAGTGACGTCACGCAGCAGCCCTTGAAGAACAGGCATCTCCGCGATTCTGTGCAAAACTGTGCAGGACTGTGCAGAACTGCAGAGATCTGCGCTATCAGAACACGACCTATGTACTCCAAGTACAAGTAGAGACTGTTAAATATTTGTAGTGTATACGTACCACAGCAGCAAGACTGGTAGGTGACGTATTCACACACATACATAAGCCTGTTATACGCTCCTTTCAACATTATTATTTAAAGAAAGATATACTTTCTAACACACCATAACGCCTTAACGTGTTGGATTTTAAGACTTCAAATATTATTTTTAAAACTAATTGGATCAAGAACTATATTAAAAATAAAGATTGTATATGGAATATATCCCGTTGATTTGTCTTTCGGAAGGTTGGTGGCATTGAATTCTTACTGAAATGTAATTTTGATGTAAAATCCCTGTTAAACTTGTAAACTCATAAACAGGTCCTGTTGACTTGGAAATTAATATATAAACATATTTTTCACCACATAGATATACTATTTGGAATAATAGAGATATAAGAAATAAAAGTAAAACTTTGTTTTTTCAAAAGTGGTCATAATATTGTATTGGTGAGACAATTGCTAAACAAAAATTGACAGTTGTTTAATTACTCTGAATTTTTAAATACATTAAAACAATCCAATTAACCCTAAAGAAATTGCAATAGTTTTTGATGCAATTCCCAGAGAGGCTTTATTACTTTTAAGAAAATTGATTTAAAAAAAAAAACGACGCCTGTTTTGTAATATGGAAACAGAAACTTATCATTTATTTTATTGTTTATACTAAAATATTTTGGAGTGATATACAGCACTTTGTTTTAAAGAAGTTAGATATATTGTACGTTTTGAAGGTGTTAATGCTCTGTTTTATTTTAAACAGTCAAACGTAGAACAGAAATTGGTGTACATTAGTGAAAGTTAACATATTCATAAAGTGAAATGGTTGAATTATACCCAAATTTTGAATTATTTAAAATAGAAATCATGTACTATATCAATGCCACTAAAACAAGTAAAAATAAGAAAGCAAAAAAAAAAAAAAAAAAAAAAAAAAAAACTGTATTTTTTTAAAAGCTTTTGGTTTATTTTGGGAGTAGTGTAATACACCAATGCATAAAGTTCATTTGTTTATGTTTATTTTGATAGGATTTGTTATCCTTTCAATTGTACACTTTTTGTTGTTTCGTTAATAAAAGCATTAAAAAAAATAGAAAAAAAAAAGTATACGCTCCTTGCAAATGATCCGGCTGTTTTTGTACATCGGTATCGGCGCTTTGCTTGAGCGCAAGAGGCTGGTTCGCGCCCGCCCTCTGCTTGTGTGTGGTTTGCCTCGTCCTGTGTGATGCGACTGCCTGCGTTAACCGAGATCTCTGCAATATTTTATTCGAAATTCATTTTTTGTTGTTGTTGTTATTTTTTTTACAATGTTTTCATAAGAATTATATTGTGACAATCACACGTACATATTGTATTGCTCACAAAGGCAACCTACTTAAAACAATAAAAAAAACATGCCATTTAAATGTTTATATTGCATATGGCTGTGGTACAATACACTGCCAACTAAAAACGATTTTATTTTAATTTTATAAATTTTTATTTTTATTTTTTTTACTGCCCCTTTAATGTTCTGTGCTGTTTTTTTTTTTTTTTTTTTTTTTTTTGTATATATACCCAGGGTGCTTCAGCCAGGATATATTATTAAACACACATAATGGCAAAATGGAGAAGGGACTGAAGTGGCTCTATTTAACTGCCTGTGTTGTCTTTATTTTAGTTATTTTCAAAGATGCAGCGGCAATAGAACTCGATAGGGTAAGAATCTAATGAATCTAAGAATTTAATGTTTTTTTTTGTACTGCTTCAGCGATATTAAATTGCAGTAACAATTGTCATTATATACTGACAGATCAGATGTTAAACGCAGATAGATTGCAGCGCAATGTTGTACTTTCCTCAGTTGATTCGTGTATTTACACCGAGGATTTCAAAATTACACAATTGATAAATCAGATCTGTAAATGTTAGTGCCAAATATATTGTCATCTCAGTGAGACGAAAGCATCAAATGAATACACATATTTTCCAGGGATGCGTGGTTATTCATGTGGTTATTGCTGGATTTTTGTGATGCAGTAGGGGATGTAGTGTTTCTGTTTCTTGAAATTTTCAGGAGAGTATAATGATCAACGTGACAACAGTGGGAGAAACAGACGAAGCAAAGGTCATACAGGTATGCCATTAACAAGCTGTATTACCAAAGGGACTTATATATATTAAATTGCATTTTCTTATAATTTACATTTATGGCAGTTTTCAAAGACTGATTGGAACTAATCTTCGACTATACTTACTGTTACCTAAGGTAACAATAGCTAATTATGTTCTTATGAGTGCTAATTGGTGGCTGTGCTATTGGGCATACAAAACTATGAAAGCCAGACTTTGACAAAAAGTCAAGGCAGTTCCTTGAAGATATAGCCCTGTTTGTGTTTTTTGTCAGAAGCCACTATATAATTGGAATCCCTTTGCCTCATCTGGAAGAGTGTTGGAGTAAGCTTTGTCACTCCATAGTCCCGTATCTCTTAAAACAAAGATCATCTGATGCATTTTACCATGGAAGTGCAGTAGAGAGGAAGTCATCAATCCAGTGTAAACATGTTATTGAACAAGCTGTGGGGTTAAAACACAATGCATTACATTCCCTGGCTTTCTGCTTTGTTGCATCTGTTTCTGCAATATCTTTTCAATATCTTTTTCAACATAATCGCGATTGTTTTGCTATTTTTATTAACATATTACTGGTCATAAATCAGTTTTGGCCAGTTATTTTCATTTCACATCGGTTATGCAGTTGGACTTCCCATCAAAATGTCTTCTGAATTTACAGCATTGGTGACTTCAATCCAACCATCAATCAGAAATATGTAATTGCTTTAAACAGGATCCGAGGAATGGGAGGAGGTTTATGACTGTGCATGACAAGCCCCTTATAATGGCAATGAATACATTATTTGGGTGAGTTAGGGTGGAAAAACTAGTAATAAAACCATAAGCAAGAACTCTGCATTCTAAACAACACAACAGGATTGAGACAGACAGTGATTTCATAGCCTAGATTATAAAGTGTTCTGTAAGCCAATGACTTTTGCACACTTTGAGTACAAGGACATATTTTCATATGGTTTGAGGTACACCCCCTGCACATCTTGCATCTTCATTATAGTGGAGGTCTGTAAAGTGAATGCTGTGATTATACAGGGCTTGTCATGCATATTCATAAAAACCTGCTCCCGCCCCGCTGAATCTGCACCAGAGCGAACAGGTAGGACAGATGAACCAGTCAAAATGCTGAAGTTTGGGTGAGGCGTTGGGAATCAATGAAATGTTTCTGATTGAACAGGTTGGATTCCATCAGCCAGTGTTGTGAATTCAGAAGACATTTTGATGTGAAGCTCTGATGCATACCCGATGTGAAATGAAAGGAACAAGGCAAAACTGATTTATGACCAGGGATATGTTAATAAAAATTTCAAAACATTTGCAGTTAAGTTGAAAAAGATATTGCAGGAATACATACACAAAGCAGGAACTAAGGAAAGCATTACATTATGTTTTAAACCCCACAGCCTGTTCAGTAACACTTTAAATCAGTTGGCATGAGCACTGTTATCACCAGAAAATTTTACAGGAAGTTGCACATGATGTTGTCGTTTTTATTTTTATGAGTGTTGGGGACATACCTTTCCTCCACATCCTGAATGGAGGTTTTGTTTACTGAACTGTGGGGCGGTCTTCAAGGTTAATTAATCAATCCCACCTTCTACAAGTCTTTCATTTTTAAAAAAATAGCTTCATCACGTTGTGCTTTGTTGGCAGTGGGATGCCAGAGATCTCCAACTGTATTTGTCTCTATGTAGACTAAAGAACAGCAGTAGCAGATGACTTGCTTTATGTCCAACAATGATTCGGAAGTGAGGTATCTTTTCCTGCAGTTTGATTCCTCCAACATTAGTTTAGGCCAAGCTACCTCTTTGTTTGTGATGACTGTTCGTTTAGTTGCAAACTTCTGTTAGCTTTAAATGACAAATAAGCAATTCAAGCTTGAATAGCAAAAATTAGCCTTTTACACACATTGCAACCCAATAACTAAGCAGTCACTGTCATCCTGGATCACACAATGCATACAAATATGTTTCCATTTGAGCACACAGCAGCCAGTAGGTAGCAGCTGTATGTAAAGCAGCCACCGTGGCCACAACTCAGATACTCCAGTCAAACTGACCTTGCAGGAAATGAACTTACCTGACCTACAGTTGTGTCTGTGTGATACCCAAAGGGTGCACGTTGTTTTATTTTATTAAATATATTAGCTGTAACTTGTGACCTTCCATTGATGTGTCAGTTTAGTGCTAGTTTCTTTGTATTAAAGGTGAGCACAGTGTTAGACCAACATCTGCTAATGATGCTTAGCTGTGTTCACCGATACCTTTTTAACTGCAGTAGTTGAAATAAAGCTTTTGCAACTGAGTGCTCTGACTGTTTGTTGCATTTTTTTATTGTGTTAGTAGTGCATTGTATACTGTGTACTCTGTAATCCTGTGATACCAAAGAAAATGCTACGCAAATCAAGTTGGCCTATGTGTATGCTATGTAATGAGTGCATGCAATGACTTTCTTCAAAGATTTCAATTATACAACTTACACTTAACTTATGTTTTTAAATTTAGATTAACTTTAACATCTTGGCAGTTGACGATCAAGTTTATGTGAACAATATACCAGTCAAGCTTTCTGGGTCACAAGATTAAACTGCAGGGTGCAGCTTTGTGAGTATATCTGTAAACTCCCTGCCTCTCCTTTTTAAGAACCACTGCCATCTTTCCCTATACTGGAAAAAGTCACATAACTTGATTAAGCAAAAACCAAGATGTTAAACATATTTATTTATCTTTCGTTAGCATGTCAATTTTTAATGTTATTTTCACTTTTACCCATTTGTAGCCCATATCCTTTACTGTACTAGCGTACCAGGTAATATACCCCCCCGCCATATCCTTTACATTTATAGTTGAGTGTACCAGGTAATATACCCCCCCCCCCCCCCCCACCCAGGTAAAGTTCCTGCATTGAAGCATATTACCAGGAAGCTAATTTATAGCTTTGTGGCAGTGGCAAAGTGGTTTGCAGTGTGCAGGTGTAGAGGTGATGCCGTGCTTAATACAATGACAGACAACAAAGTACTGGTGAAATGGTGGTTTATTTAGAATTCATAGTCTGATGACAACAGTAAACAATAAAGAGAGCAGGCAATACACAGTGATGTGTGTTGCTCCGTTAAATCAACGGGTTCAGTCCCAAAATAATATACACAGTATTTTTAAACACACACGTATACACAAAACATGGTCAGAGTGTCCAAAGTCCAGAGTGCTGTAGTGCTCGTGGTGAAAATACAATTTATTGCGATCAAGGTGCAGTGTTATCCGGGTTTGTGCTGGCCTGTAGCGACATCTCTGGATCGTGTTAGCCGTCTAATAATAATAAACAAGAAGATTTTAGACAAAACACTCACAACGTATTTTACATTCTCCTTCTGGTTCAGCATTTAACCATAAAAAGGAACAGATCACTTCGCTACGTCCGCTTATATACCGTCAATCACGCCCCCTTGGTTAACGATTGCAACTGTTCCTCCAATCCGAGGCTGCCACATTGTTTCCCTTCCGGGTCGATGATTTTGTGTATCGTAGCTCCGCCCCCTTTCTAGATGGCCGACTTCTGCCGAACCCTGGGAGTGAATTGTCTGGCCACCCGGTCCAGGGGACACTGTTCCGTTTACACAGCGCCCTCATAAGAACATAAGAAAGGTTACAAATGAGAGGAGGCCATTCAGCCCATCTTGCTCGTTTGGTTGTTAGTAGCTTATTGATCCCAGAATCTCACCAAGCAGCTTCTTGAAAGATCCCAGGGTGTCAGCTTACTGGGGAATTGGTTCCAGACCCTCACAATTCTCTATGTAAAAAAGTGCCTCCTATTTTCTGTCCTGAATGCCCTTTTATCTAATCTCCATTTGTGACCCCTGGTCCTTGTTTCTTTTTTCAGGTCGAAAAAATCCCTTGGGTCGACATTGTCAATACCTTTTATAATTATGAATGCTTGAATCAGATCACCGTGTAGTCTTCTTTGTTCAAGACTGAATAGTCAGTTCTTTAAGTCTGTCTGTATTTGACATGCCTTTTAAACCTGGTATAATTCTGGTCACTCTTCTTTTCACTCTTTCTAGAACAACAATATCATTTTTGTAGTGAGGTGACCAGAATTGAACACAGTATTCTAGATGAGGTCTCACTAACGCATTGTAAAGTTTTAACATGACTTCCCTTGATTTAAATTCAACACTTTTCACTATATAGCCGAGCATCTTTTTGGCTTTTTGTAGTTTCCCCACATTGTCTAGATCAGGTGTGTCAAACATACGGTTAGCGGGCCGGATCCAGCCTCTGGAGCGATGTCATCCGGTCTGCGGAATATCATTTTTTTTATTCGCTAGAATACAGGTAAAAAAAAAAAATGCAAAAAAAAAAATTGTCAGTCACGGAGCAGTGGGGAGCGTTCTCCTGGTGCGCTCTGACTGTCAGCAAAGATCAGCCCGAGTGTTGCTGTTCACTCTACTTGCTAAATTGCTTTCTATTTTGGAAGATAAAAGTTGTACGCTTGGATTCTTTCCGGTTCTACAATCGGGGTGTGTTTCTGTCTGCAATATTATGATACAGGTCATACTTACAAAACTTCTATATTAATCAACATTTTAATTTTCTTTCATGATGGAATCCTAGTTTTTGTTACGTGGAATGGAAAAAAGAAATAAAACTGAGTAAATATTGTTTTTTTTCATTGTTCAACACCCTCTTTTTAACGTGTATTTTATTTTAAGTGTTTAGCAGCATTTCTTCAAAAAATCCATCAGAAAATGTTTTTGAAGAAAGTTATTTTGTGAGCAATCACATGGCTTGCCTTAACAGCAGCATCACTTATGCAACAAGCATTAGCTTTTTCACTGCTAATTCAGAGTATTTATCTTCATGTATTTCTTGCCATGGTTTGCTTCATAGTGTCTTTTAATGTTGTATTATTTCACAACATGTATTTTTGTATTTTTATAACTGTCACCCGGCCCGCGCTAAGCGCCAGGGTATCGGATTAGGCCAACCAAACGAAACGAGTTTGACACCCCTGGTCTAGATGAAGACATTTCTAAATCAACATAAACTCCTAGGTCATTTTCATAAATTCCATCTTCAATTTTAGTATCTCATATGGTATTTATAATGCATATTTGTATTGCCTGCGTGCAGTACCTTACATTTTTCTCTATTAAATGTCATTTGCCATGTGTCTGCCCAGTTCTTAATGTTGTCTAGATCATTTTGAATGACCTTTGCTGCTGCAACAGTGTTTGCCACTCCTTATTGTTGTGTCGTCTGCAAATTTAAAGTTTGCTTTCTACACTAGAATCTAAGTCATTAATTGAGATTAGGAATAGCAGAGGACGTAATACTGATTCCTATGGTACTCCACTGGTTACCTCACTCGATTCTGAGGTTTCTCCTCTAATCAGTACTTTCTGTTTTCTAGATGTTAACATCTCCCTAATCCGTGTGCATGTATTACCTTGAATCCTTACTTCAGTCTGAGAATTAATCTTTTATGCAGGACTTTGTCAAAAGCTTTCTGGAAATCTAAATAAACCATGTCATATGCTTTGCAATTATCCATTGTCGATGTTGCATCCTCAAAAAAATCATGCAGGTTAGTTAGATATGATCTCCCTTTCCTAAAACCATGCTGACTGTCTCCCAGGATACTGTTGCCATATTGGTAATTTTCCATTTTGGATCTAGTTTCCATAAGTTTGCATATAATAGAAGTCAGGTTTATTGGTCTGTACGTACCTGGTTCGATTTTGTCTCCCTTTTTGTAGATCGATATTACATTTGCAATTCTCTAGTCTGTTGGTACAACCCCTGTGTCAAGAGACTGTTGCATGATCTTATTTTTGTGTCTTACGGGTCAGGAGGGAGATTTATCACCAGTAATCATATGCCTCTGTCACAGGCAGGAAATATGAGTTTCACCTGAGCCAAACTGAACATCTATTCTTAAAAACAAAAAGATTAACAGCAAAACTAATCAAAAGCTAGTTTCACAGACCCTGATTAGCACTAGTCTTGGACAAAAGTAACTAGATAGTCAAAGACTTCTGCTGATCAGGGTGTGTGTAACCAGCCCAAGTGTTTTGCTTAAAATGTAATTTGACTGCTGCTTTTGTCTTCTATGGCCCCCTTGCAAATAAGATGCAAATCATGTGGCTCTTTCCTGGAGGGACAATTGAGTTGCTTAATATTAAGATGATAGTTTGAAGGAAAAGAGCTTTTTATTATGTTCTATGTTAATACAAAATGTTATTGATGAGTTTTATATTGTAACTTGTTTATTTAGTTGTTTTCAAGTTACAGCACTAAGTATGTTTGTTTCCCTTACCTTCTTAGTGGAAGGTGGAAACCTCAGTAAGGCAGAGGAACCAGGTCGTTTTGTGATGGTCAGTGTTCGTGTGCTGGTTCGCCGGTGGCCTTTAGAAAACGAGCCTGTTGTGCATATCCTTGCGTTTAATGAAGAGGTGACTGAGGTAGAAGGCAAACAGGTAAGCACATTCGTTTTTGCAGCAGGAAAAAATACTTTAAAAGTTATACACTTAAATTCCATGCTCATACATGCATTTTGTTCCACAGGTGCAGCAGACAGACATGTATGAAGTGAATATCTTCATGAATAAGGAATTCCAGAAACTTAGGCAATCCAGCTACTTCTACCCCTATGAAGGAAAGCATATTAAACAGCATTCCCAGGGACAGAGACATCTTATTTACACTTCCAAACCTTCCAGAAAAAGGTACAAACCAGACACCAGTCGACATTCTGGAAAATAAATACATATAATAAATTTATAATTTGTTTTTCCAACCTGTAAACCGACAAGAAGTTACTTCTACTATGGTACCCTTTCATTTAAGCTGTGTTTTTTGATGTAATTTTAGTGGGATAAAAAATGAATTGAAATGTACTCTCTGAAAGGGCTGATGATGTGTTTTCCTTTGACAAACAATTATGCATGACTGCCTACTGATGCTTGTATAATTACTTTTGCTGTCTGCTGTGTATTCAACAATCACAAAAAATACATATGAATAAAAAATGCAACAACACGTAGTACGTATGAGGCAGTAAGTTTAATTGGTGAGAATGTTCTAATGCAGCCTAAGAATACAAAATAATGTACAGAACATTTTACCTTTTATCCTTTTGATATAAAATCATTTTGACTTTATGTTGCTCATTTCCTTAGGAAATGCATCATCTCTGCAGTGAATATTGGGATTGTAGCCTTGGGCAACATCTGATTTTACTTGACAAATACATATCCCAGTATATATATCGACAGGTCTAAGGAAAGGTCACATGAATCAAGCTGTAACATGTTTAATTTATATCCTCAGTATGGCAGTACGGCAGTAAACATGTTAGCCACCATGTGAAAGGAACATTTGCTTCCAAGCAGCTTTTAAAACACTCAATGTGGAAGTTAATAGTCATTGATTGGTACTCAACTGTGATTCTTTCAATAAAAGCATGTTACAGGTGGCATATATAGTAAATAACCTTTTTACCTATCAGTGATAACTTTTTTTTTTTTTTTACATCTCTGTACTTCATTTCATACCCCTTGATTATTCTACCGGGGATGCTTTGTTTTTATTCACAAAAACTCTAATTTCTTAATTATTATTATTCTTATTTTATTATTATGAATTAATTAATGTATTTATTTTTTTGCAGTAGGTGATCAAAGTCCTGCTCAAACAATGACAACTAGTCATTACCCCTTCAAACAAGCTGAAACCACAGTGGAGGAAAAGGCAGCTTCTGGCAAGCTACCTGAGACTCCATTGAGAATGACACCTGACTTGTTGTATAATGAAGAAACAGCAGATGAATATGGACCTGCTGGTAAACTGCCAGAGATCCCCCTGAGATCACAACCACTATCTTCCTATAATGTAATTACTCACAGATAAGTGAGCTGTCAGACTGCTAAATGCAGCATTTCTTGCAAAACAAACGCAAGCAGCAAATTACAAGCAATTGAACAAGAAGTGTGCTAAACAAAAAAACAAACAAACAAATGTATATATAGCAGTGGGGAGGTAGGAATGTAAAACATCCTTAAAAGAGACTCTTATCTTTCAATTAAGTAACAGGCCACTGACTGGGGAATTTGGGAAATAATTTGAAAACTGTTGACTTGGTGGGCATGAAATGACTTTGGGTTGTCTTTCCAGGCAGTGTGTCAGTGGGTGGAGCAGCTGAGAGAAAGGCTGCGTCAATTCTGGACTGAATCCCTCCCATTGTTCTTCCTGTTCATGTGGGTGGTGGTGGTGGGTGTTGTTGGATCAGCTGTCATTGTTAAAGTCCTCGACTTGCTTTTCCCAACCTGCCAGCACAAGTGAGTATTTGAAGTCCAATATATATATAACCTAAAACATGGAAATAAATCTATCCTTGTACTTTATAGGCTATACTTTTGTAACTGGTTGTCTGGATTTGATTGATTTGCATTGTTATTGGGACTGTTCAGCATGCTGTGGATTTTGGCAATGGTGATTTTTTTTTTTTTTATGATCCTGTACATTTTAAACATATAACTCTTATCCAATTGTGATAAAAAAAAAAGATGATGATATTGGCTTTTTTTCTTTTAAAATAACACAAGTCTGTCTTTATTCTTAAAGGGGAGATTTAAAACTTGATCCTATTACAATGGTGTCATTGGAATTGCCTGTGGAGGGTAAACTGTTACTTCTGGACCACTTTGAGATGGAAACAGATGAAGAGATTACAAGCCCTTAAAGATAACTTTTCAAGTAGTGGTCAGTAATACCACTTTCAGTGGAACTTTTGTTACAGAAACACTCGGACCTCCACTCAGAATACTCTGATTAATGACAATGTGGATGATTAATTGAATTACGGTACGTTCTTTTAGTTTCTCCACATTACCACAAATTGTATTTCCAGTTCTGATTTGAAAAATATATATATATATATATTGATGGCAATTTAATGAATTGAGCTTCATGCATGATACGGCTGTATTTATTTAGTATAATATAGAGTACAACATTCCTTATTGCTAATTTGTAACAAGCTGAAAGGCTTTTGCATACCACTGTTTAACACCCTCAATACATTAACATTATTACCTACTACTCTAACATCATAGAAATCAGTTTCTAAACAAACTGTTACCTGTATAAATGGTGTGCAGACCACATTTGTACAGGATGGTTGCACTACTGACACTAGATAGCCATTGTTTGGCTGAAAAATAGCCAAATAACCCTATACTTCGTAAGGAATTCATTATATAATACCTTTATGTAGTGTACAAACGACAATTAGAAAATGGATCGGAGATATCCTTTAACCTGATTGGTCAATACAAGGGTTTAAATCTCTGATAAAATCGATGATCTCGAATGTCATCTTTCAAACTATGTTTAATCACTGTTCCAAATTAATCCACCCAAAAATACATAAACACAGTATTCGTGTATGCTACCTTTTTTTTCTGTTTGTTGAAAGAAAATCTCCGTTCTGGTACATGCCCTCTGAATGTTGACTGTAAATGTAGACTATTCGGTTTCCTCGCTGTCCTATCAATCTACTTAAATTTAGTATAGCAAATAAAGTAAGCAAAATAAAATAATTGAGAATAGTGTTTGCTGTCAGCGGCAAAACAGTAACCACAATACGATAGCAGCTAGCCTCCAGTTTGAATGATGAGTTGAAATCGGACAACTGCATGCAGTCTGATCAGTCTGATTACTTTCAGCAACTTTATTTAAGCATATCACAGTAGCAACACAAGCACGTCACATCTCTTCTGTAATGCCAGGAGAAAGAGGCTTAGACTTTATGCCACACACTGTGAACAAGTTACTGAACAAACAGCACGATCAGGATTAACACATACTGAGGATCAGCGTCAGAGTTAAGGGCCGTTTACACCGGACGCGGCGCGCATGCAGTCGCCGCAGACCACTGTTCACACCGAACGCGATGGGAAAGTCGGTGGGCGGTCTGTTGTTACGTCACGGCTGCATGTACAAGCAACGAACAGTAAATGTCAGTGGGAAGGGGAAACTTTTTTTATACAGAAGTCACAAAGCTTACTTAAAAAATTTAAATTCAAGTAATGAGCTAAACATATATATATATATATATATATATATATATATATATATATATATATATATATATATATATATATATAATATATAAGATATATATATATATATTTTGTAAGACCTAATTTTAACCTCCCTCCCCCCACATTTTCACTTTGTGAGTTTTGTCTGGTTTGCTGGGTATAGGCAAAGACAGCGTGAGTTAAAGGCATCATTATGCATTGATATTATTAAGCATTGTACACATGATTAAAAAATGCAAGTACTGCCATCCCATCATATCAAACTTTTTTTTGGGGGGGGGGGGGGGGGCACGACTGTAAACGCTGCAACAATCAGTGGTACTGTGCAACTAACAACACAATACCTGGAACAATGAACAACAAACAAAAAAAAGATAATTGCGATCGCCCTGCTGTACCGGAGGAAGAAAAAAAAAGGTCGCTGTGGGTCCATGACATCCTCAAGAAAAGAAAAAGGTACGGTGAATATCATCGGCTGATACAGGAGCACTGGTTTGATGAAGGCATATTTCAAACCTACTTAATGTTATATTATACAACTCTGGAAAATCTGAAATTAGAACCACAAGCTTTTTTTTTTATTTTTTATTTCATCCTCGCAAAAGAGCCTCCTACTTTCTCCTGATTGGTTGCTGGTAATTTACTTCACGGCGTGGCGCGGCGAAAGTTGAAAATATTTTATCTCCGTTTCCCTCTGCCGCTGCGTGTGACTGCCTTCATTGAAAACAATTGCTTTTGCTGTGCAGGGTCTGGTGTGAACGGTCCTTTAGGCAGTGGCAAGCAGGGCAATTTCCCATGGGCTCCACAAACCTATGTTACATAATATCTACATCGTCACTGTGGGTAAATGTAATACGAGTATTACAGTAATTTAATCTCTAAAAGTGGAAATAAATCACACTAAAGTCTAAAAAATAGTAATAAAAACTGTATTGCAGATTGGAAATGGAACTGTTTGGCAGAATTTGACCCCGTAATGAATGAACATGAAAGTGAATTATGAAAAGAGAAATTGCCAATCATTACCTCAGCAAAGATATTCAAAATGAATTGACTGCTAGATTGGGAAAGCACATCCTTCACGCCATTGCTGAAAGAGTTAATCAAAATATTTGTGATCATGGACAGCACTCCTGACAGCAGCCACACTCTGCATTGTTAATTGTGAACGGTGTTGGTGCTTCAGTTACAGAACGTTTGACTAGATTCCTTGCTGTTGAGGACACTACTGGCAAGGTGCTATGTAATACTTTTTTGGCCCGCCTCGAGAACCTAGGAATTAGTGTTAATGACTGCAGAGGACAGAGCTATGACAATGCAAGCAGTATGAAGGGCAAAAGACAAGGTGTACAAAAGAGTGCAGGACATTAACAAAATAGCTGCCCTGTAGCAGTCACAGATTGAGTTTGGTCATCCTGGATGCTTCTAAATCATCTGTGCTGTCTGTGACATTTTTCAGGGTGTTACAGCGTGTTTTTGTTATTTTCAGTTCTACTCAGCGCAGGTCCATACTTAAACAGCACGTCACCCAGCTTACGGTGAAACAGCTGTCAGATGCTCGCTGGGAGTCTAGTATTGACAGCGTTAAGGTGCTTTGATATCACCTAGTGCATTGTGCCCTTGAAGCACTCATAGGTCACGCAGTTCAGAAGAGATGGTGTGACAGCCTCAGAGGCACAGAGCCTTGCACGAGAGCTGTCTTCAGGGCCCTTCATAATCTGTATTGTTGTATGGCATGGCGTTTTATTTCAGATCAATCGCGCAAGCAAACTCCTTCAAAGCCCCACTGTAGGGATGAAAACCCTTAAAAATTAAAGGAGTGCAGTGCTAACGTTTCCTCAAGATCGGACAAAATGGGTTTGCTGCAGAGGAGAAGCGAGATCCCCCCCCCCCGCCCCCGCCACTAGTTGATGCAGCCGTAACTAGCTTGAACAAGAGGTTTTTTCTAGTTTGGTTTTCTTTTTAGCACCAAGGTGATGAGGAAGGCTAGGTGCAAACACATTAAATGTACAGCGGCTTGCGAAAGTATTGACCCCCCTTGGCATTTTTCCTATTTTGTTGCCTTACAACCTGGAATTAAAATGGATTTTTTGGGGGTTTGTATCATTTGATTTACACAACATGCCTACCACTTTGAAGATGCAAAATATTTTTTATTGTGAAACAAACAAGAAATAAGACAAAAAAACAGAAAACTTGACCGTTCATAACTATTCTGACCAGTTTCCCAGTCCCTGCCGATGAATGGTGTTCTCGGGGTGATGAGAGGTGTTGGGTTTGCGCCAGACATAGCGTTTTCCTTGATGGCCAAAAAGCTCAATTTTAGTCTCATCTGACCAGAGTACCTTCTTCCATATGTTTGGGTAGTCTCCCACATGCCTTTTGGTGAACACCAAACGTGTTTGCTTATTTTTTCCTTTAAGCAATGGCTTTTTTCTGGCCACTCTTCCGTAAAGCACAGCTCTGTGGAGTGTACGGCTTAAAGTGGTCCTATGGACAGAGACTCCAATCTCCGCTGTGGAGCTTTGCAGCTCCTTCAGGGTTATCTTTGGTCGCTTTGTTGCCTCTCTGATTAATGCCCTCCTTGCCTGGTCTGTGAGTTTTGGTGGGCGGCCCTCTTTTGCCAGGTTTGTTGTGGTGCCATATTCTTTCCATTTTTTAATAATGGCTTTAATGGTGCTCCGTGGGATGTTCAAAGTTTCGGATATTTCTTTATAACCCAACCCTGATCTGTACTTCTCCACAACTTTGTCCCTGACCTGTTTGGAGAGCTCCTTGGTCTTCGTGGTGCCCCTTGCTTGGTGGTGCCCCTTGCTTAGTGGTGTTGCAGACTCTGGGGCCTTTCAGAACAGATGTATATATACTGAGATCATGTGACACTTAGTTTGTACACAGGTGGACTTTATTTAACTAATTATGTGACTTCTGAAGGTAATTGATTGCACCAAATCTTATTTAGAGGCTTAATAGCAAAGGGGGTGAATACATATGCACGCACCACTTTTCCATTATTTATTTTTTAGAATTTTTTGAAACAAGTTATTTTTTTCATTTCACTTCACCAATTTGGACTATTTTGTTTATGTCCATTACATGAAATCCAAATAAAAATCCATTTTAATTCCAGGTTGTAAGGCAACAAAATAGGAAAAATGCCAAGGGGGGTCAATACTTTCGCAAGCCACTGTAAGTTGCAAGCATTTGGCTCAAGAAATGGGTGACATTGATGCTGACGACTTGAATCTTGAAATATGCTCAGCTGTAAATGCCTTGCCAACTAGGGTGTCTAATTTGCCTCTGGAGATGTTAAACTACATCTATGCTGAAAAGTTGTTCGATCTGTACCAAAACTTAAGCATTGCATTGCGTCTCCTTTTGACGAGTTTAAAGTTACTGAAGAACTATTTACGTTCAACAATAACACAAGGTCTTCAATAGTCTGGCTGAGATTTCAATTGAACAGAAAATTTGTATCAAGTTGGACTTCTCTAAAGTAATTGAAGACTTTACCACCTGAAAAGCAAGGAAGGTCCACTTCTAAGTGATATTAATGAGTTTGTCATATTTCATACTCTTTAAGAAATACATTCTGATTATTTTTTCTTGCGTAAAAGTCCTTTTTATGCTGTATTATGATTATTATGGGTGGCAGTAGTAGCAGTAATCATAGTAGTAATGTAACCGTTATGGTATTGATAAAACCAAAATGTTGCAAAAATCCAATGTGTGAGCAGGTAAGTGATGCGGGGTGGGGGCCCAATCCCTAGTTTCTGCCATAGGCCCCAGCGATATTTTAATTACCAAAAACTTTTTTTTTTTAATTTATTTTGCTAATATTAGGACCTAACATTAATGTGAATACTGAATATTACACAAATACATGAACATGCACTCAAATCTAAATAAAAAAAAAATGTTAGCTGTACTTTTATTCTTTACATGTTTTACAAACAGTACACAAACCATGTTTGCTTTTTTTGTATGAGGTATCTGAACTGAAGAACAGCTTTTTTTATTCTTATTGGTAATTGGAAATACCCAAGAAGCCTCCACCGCTGGGAAGAAGCCTGAATGAAGGCTACGAGACTTCAGGAATTCTGAGCAAACAGCATTATTCACAGAATAATGAGGAAAACGTTTGTATTGAATAGCAACAAAAACTAGCACTGCATAAGATCACAAAAATATATAACAAAAACTGTCAATGTTTTTTTTTTTTTAAACATCCATTTTCTAATAGCAATAGAAACCTCATAAGAGAGCGTTATTGTCTGGTAAAGAAAGCCCTTCTCATTATGTTAAATGCCCTCACCTTACCAGACGATAAAGCTCTCTTCAGGTTTAATTGCTTAAATAGTACTAGTATGTATCTGTATATCCTCACGCAACCTCCCCTGTACAGTAACAGCATACAATATATTGCATTCTACAAAATGCCTTCCGTAGGCAGGGAGGGGTGGGGGTTACAAAAGGATATATAACTAAATAAGATACAATGATTTATGATGTTTCTTACTTTCCAAATTATTTTAGGTTGTGTTCCATTTTCTTTCCCGACCATAAAAAAGGTGGTCTTTCATAGTTTCTTGTCAACAATGGTGTTTCACCCCAGATTCACAGATGAAAGACAAAATATGTTGTCTTGATCGCACTTTTTTTGGCATTGTGTTTCTGTTAATGTAAATTAAATTTGACCCATTATGTTCTGTCCTTTAATGCTTAATGTGCCCTTTTCATATCTTTCCAAACCATACTTTTTTTTTAAAATGTAATGACATTGAAGCATGGCATAGTGTGTGACATTTACGCAAATGTTTTGTTGAAAATGAAGATGACCAAAATGTATCCAGTGGTGTAATGTTCGCTACTGCTCAACACAGAAAATAAAACTTTTACTGAAGTGTTTCATATTTTGGACTGTTTGATTAAATGACAAATGTACGTTTTTGAGACTACAGAAACATTGGCCACTTCACACGGGTGGGTGGGAGCTACAGAGCTGTACAGAAACAGGCAGGTCGGAGTTTAATTCTATATCCAGAGTCATACCAGTAGGTTAGGGGTTTTCAACCTTTTTTTTTATAAATCATCTCTTTAGAGGTTTCAGTACAGCTTTACAATTTTTGCTCACTGAATGGATAACGCAGTTGAAATAAAAGGCAGAATAATCTGATTAACACATTTTTTTTACCCCCCTTTATTGAATATGTAATTTGTCGCAGTTTGGGGCTGACAAAACTGCTGGATTAGAACAGAATACCAAACAGTTGGCTTAATTCTTAAAATGTTTAATTACATGTCTTTGGATGCACAGAATTAAGACAGTATTTAGGAATCTTTGGAAACACTCTTAATCACTTTCTACTCTGCAAAGTTATTATAAAGAATACACAAAAAGTCTGCAATGTATGTTTTACGTTACCATTTACTTCCCATCTCAGCATGATTACGCGTGCCACTTAAAATGTTTACATCAAAAACATTAACCGCAAGATAAAACTATAATGAAACTTTTTATTATTAAAGACAGCATAAAAAAATAACCAAAGGGACTCTCTGTATAACTTTGTTGCTTTGCACTTTCTGTACTCGTTTTTTCTTCGTTTTTCTTTTGCAAGTATGAAAAAAACACCAAAAACAAATTAAACCAGCTGTTGTTGTTGTTACTAAAATGCAGCCGCGCCTAATAAATCAAAAACCTTCAAAAGTATGAGTTTTGTGATTATTATTAATTTATACTTCCAAAAAAAAATGCAGAAAGATTGTGCTTCACTGATAGAAGTTGAAAACAGCAAAGTTCATGAGCCAAACGCCTTCTTCACCCTCCTAATAATACATCAGAGTGGAAATCCACTACTCACACCCCCAGTTGAAAATCCCTGCAGTAGGTAGTGATTTTCTGAAGTGAAAGAAATCATGAAATGTTAAAATATTAGTCAAGAGTTATTGGTTCAATGAGGTGTACCACAAATGAGTTACATAAGGGGTAGTTTGCTATTCATATTTAGCTTTTTAAACTCTTTTGTGTGGTTTAAGAGATTATCTGGGACATTACAACTTTAGTGCAGTTTAAAGTTGTTTTCTAAAAATATCAACTGGTAAGAGTTCTGAAAAGCAAAAAGGCACTTGTATAGTAAAATCACTTTGAACTATAACAGTACTGTACAGTCAGACTTAAAATCTACAGATTCTGTTAAATTGGTTAAAAGTATAAACTGATTTTTGTTCTCTAAATAACTAATCAATTTCACACATCTAGCTTCTTATTGCATACGTGCTTTTACAGAAGTCATTCTGAGAAGTGACAGTACTTTTTTTTTTTTTTTTTTTTTTTTTTTTTTACACACACACACACACACACACACACACACACACACACACACACAAAAAAAAAAAAAAAAAAAAAAAAAAAAACAACAAATCTTAATTTTAGTAATCTAATCTCTTCACCTACTGGTCCTTGCAATTGAATACAAGAAAATTAAGCCACAGAATAGCACTCTGCAACATGAGAGTAGGCCTCAATGATCCTCAAGATGCCCAATTTTACTTTATTTATAGGAGTGTGCATCCACCATTTCTCAAGCAACACTTCTACATCCATTAAACATGAATGTATCTACATATTTTTCTCAAAATATTAACTGCAACTCTTGATCTGAGCTTATTAAAAAGACTTAAGGCAGGATTTTTGTTAACTTTTTTTTGTGAGGAACAGTCTTAACAAGACCCAAATTCTGCAATCCACTCCTCATATTTTTCAATGTCTGGAGCAGACACTGATTTAGAGACTTTTTTTAAAGAGCTTTCAAAATCGTTCATGGTGGTTGGCATATGCATTTCATCTTTGGAAATGTTTCGGATCTCTTCTGGTGTCAAACCTTCAATACGACGTCGCATTGCCATCAGCGAGGCATCCCTGAAAAAGAATAAATAACTTTAAAAAATGTAAAATTAGAACAAATAAATACCAATTCTCCAGTAGTCAAGTTTGTCAGTTTTATATAGCAAGTGATCACATTAGACACCCACCGGCACACATTTGTAATGTCAGCACCAGAGTATCCGTCCATCTGCTCTGCTATTTTAGCTAGATCAACATCACTTGCCAATTCTAGCTCTTTCAGGTTTATTTTTAGGAGTTCTTCCCTGCCTTCAGCTGAAAACAAAACAGAAATTCAGTATATATTCAATGAAAAACACATCTGACCTGCAAAAATAAAATTGCAGAGTTTTTACTACTGAAATCTACCTTGTGTGATTCCTCACTGTGCTTTAACACTCAAGTGTGAAATGTCTAATCTAAATGTATTAACAACTGTTCTAGAATTACTTAGTTAAAATAAATGTATGTCAAAGCCAGTCGGTTAAAGTGTGATATTTGTGCAAGTAAAGGTTTTTGAAACAGCCAATGAATACCTGAAGGCAAGGGGATGTAAATCCTTTTTTCTAATCGTCTTTTAAGAGCCTCATCTATGTCCCATGGAAAATTGGTGGCTGCCAGAACCATAACCATTTTTGAAGGATCTTCATTGTCTGATGCCCCAACACCTACAGTACAGAATTACATGACACCTGCTCACAAGTTGTTTCACAGTGAAAACACAACTTATATTTAGCTTAACTGAACTTCATAACTAACTGAAAATTATTTAATGAGCTTAATACATGTAGGAGAACTTTTGGCCATAAAATGTCAATTTTTTTTTTTTATTATCTATACACACACACACTGAGCATCAAAAGAAATGTACCACTTATATTTGGCTAAAATTTGCTAAATGTCATCCAAAAATGACAAACTCTGTTTCAGGTGCAGCGACTTTTTATTGTACTGATTAACAACTGACATCACGAAGATGCTGCAAAATGATCTGTTGATTTTGGGCAGGTGCTCGTGGCCTGTTATTGACAGTGTGTCTGGTTAATCCGTCTCGCCAGGTTTGAAATTGCTGACTGTGAAAATCCAAGACGGCGAACCACAGTACACTAACCTAGTCCAGCCAACAACATGCCGACTACACGAAGGCGCTGCTCTCTTGACAAACGTGGCATTTTTTTTTTGGCGATTTTCTTTATTGCTCCATACCCAGTGTGCAATCAACTGTCTCACTAATTAGGTGATTAAGTGCATATGCTTCAGTCACAGTTACTCAAGCACGTCACAGTCAAGGATGAATGATCGAGTGATTAAAAAGAAACCAAAAACACTTCATCAATGTCTATAATTTAAATACCTTATTTTTTTCAAAAATAAATGTGTTATAATAGTGATGTTTCTTTTGATGCTCTATTTATATATAATGGATGTAGCAGGACAAGGGGCCTGCAAATCATAAGGATGTTTGTTTTATGGCAGGGATGGGGTTATAAAGCCTCTCTGACAAGCTAATTGTTTAATTTAATTGTTAATTGGTTAATTATCACCTGCACCTGGCAATTATTGAAAAATAGAGCCAGGTGCAGGATATAAAAGGGAAGCTCCAGTCTGCTCGAGGTAGCTGCTGCTGTGGAGTGTACAGCCCGACTGAAAGTCGTTAAGGTCTGTTTGAAACCTACGTTTGGTTTTATAAACAAGTGTATTAAAGTATTTTGCCTTGGTGTTATATGTCAGGCGCGTTAGTCAGGGACCTGCATATGTTTAGAGGTGTTTGTTTATTTTTGTTTGTTTGATTTGTGTTTTGAATTAAAGTGCGTGTAAGCACTAAAAACAAAGTTTTGAAAATGTCACACATTTTCTACAAGGCAAATAGATATCAGTAATATTCACCATCCATCTGAACTAATAGCTCGGTTTTCACCCTCCTGCTGGCTTCATGCTCTTCTGACGTCCCTCTGCGGCTGCAGATCGAATCAATCTCATCAACAAATATAGTACTAGGAGCGTAAAACCTCGCCTAGTGAAATGATAAACAGAGAACCAAGTACAGTAATTATAATGATCTGTATACGTCACCCAGTTGCTAATTAGAAATAAAGGAGGTAAGTGTAGCAGCAATTTTGCAATCTGACTTAAAAAAAAAGTTGAAAAAATAGCCAAGGGATATATTGTAACCACCAGCTCAATATAAATGAAACACATCTTTTCAGGGTTGCCTTGTAGAGATTGCTTGGGTCTAGACCATAAAAACTGGTTCAAGCTAAATGTTTTTGTACTTAACTGCCACTTAACACCCCCCCCCCCCCCCAAAAAAAAAAACAAACAAACACATACACTAAAAGAAACTGCACTTTCAAATCACATTTCAATTTAGTATAGAACAGACCCTAAGACAAATTCAGGTTTATAATATTATATTACAAACTTTACTACCATTACTATTTGGGGACGTTCGTTCAAGGATTAAATCACTAAAGGGGGACAAGTTATATATTTATAAAAAAAGGTATAGCTCATTACTTATGTTCACATTTCTCAGTTTTCAAACATTGTTGGTTTTCAATTAAAAAGTAACCATGATGGATTTGCCAGTTGATTTATTACTTTATATATCGCTATTAACCTTCAAAACAAAATGTATTGATAAAATATTAGTCTTTACCATTTCAAATAAGAGACGCACTAATTTCTCAGATTCCCCTCTGTACTTGGAAGTTAGTGTTGAAGAAGAAACGTTGAAAAAGGTTGTTTTACATTCAGTGGCTACAGCTTTGGCCAGCAGTGTTTTTCCTGTTCCAGGAGGGCCAACCATCAACACTCCCTGTAAAAGTAAGAAGATTGCATAACAAATACTTTATTCAGGGGCAGGGGGAGGAGTTTGTATAGCACACAATGTTTAGCTGCAGTTATACTCTGCGTAGACTTTACTTTGTGAGATGTTTGTTCGAAATAAAGGGGTACCCCCCCCTGCCCGGGGGGACGGGGGAGCCCCCTCCCCCAATCTTTTAGCTGAAAAATGCTCTGACGCCGTTGACTAATTACGCTGGAAAATGTCGCAACAAACAAAAATATAATAACTATTGTTTTTTTTGTATGATCCCTGTATCTTTGGTCAGAAAAGTAACTTTTATAATGATTTGGTTCTTTGAAATAAACCAATAATAATCGCATCCTTAAAAAACAATAATATTTACATAAACCATTATCTGTTGTGCAGTTTTCATTGAAAAGATGTATTTTAATTTAAAAGTACACTAGGTTAAATAAAGCCTACTGTGGACTGAAACATAAAGAACGCCCCTGAAATTGTGACAATATATTTTACTAGCATGCCCCCACCCCTCCATAATATACCTTCCACGGTCGTCTAATTCCTTTGAAGAATTCTGGCATCCACATGGGCAAAACCACAGCTTCTTTTAGCAGTTTTTTTGCCTCTCCCAAGTCTGCTATATCATCCCTGCAAAACATTAACATTAATTTAGATGAAGAAGTTGAGCGGCAAGTTAAACTAAAAATGTATAATAAAAGTTAAGACTGCCAGCTATGTATAGAAGGGAAACGAATGGTCATTTGGCACAGATGAATTGGGAATCAACACAACAAAAATGTACAGGGGATATTTCTTAGATAATTAGATAGACAGGCTCATTAAATACTAAAATAATTAGTTATCCAACTTCTTCCCCTACTATGCTGAAAGTAAAAGACGTTCAAATAAAACAATTACAATTTACCATTTAACATTTGGATTTTGCGATATTATATCTCTTTCCAGAGCCTCTACCAAGTCTTTATCATATCCTGCCCCATCAAATTTCTTCATTTCAGATTCTGAAACATTAGCAGGAGCAGCAGATTTGCTCTGTAAAAATACAAACACACAAACATAAATGATTAGGGTAAACTGTTTACTATAAGCATGACCTTAAGTCATGAAGGTCAGTTTTTCATGAAAGAAGTTTAGAATATACCCCACAGTCACAAATACTAAAGACTGTTTTTTCAATGTCTGTTTTCGATGAATAAATAAAACGTAAGATGAATTTAAACTAGCTTTGACTGCTTAGAGAAGCCAAAACATTCATGAATAATCACACTATTTTATTCATAACAAAATTGACCTTATCCTCTTTTGCTTTGCCCTGTGCCTCCTTTCTCTCTTTCCCCCTGACAGGTCTCACTCGGTCACTGTTTGCACTCCGTGGGGATTGCCGATGTTGGCCTTTCTGAGCAGCACTTAATCTGTTGTTGTGGTGAGGTTTGGCATCATTGTATGGAACTGGAAGTCGCCTTACAGGACAGGGTGATGGCCTTAAAGATAATGAAGAAAATGCAGACAGCATTAATATAACAACTCTCATAGCGTCGGAGGACAACACAGCTCTGAGCAGCTTATAGGCGCCCAGCCAGACCACAGGGGGAGCTGGTGCGTGGTGAGCAGAGGACACCCTGGCCGACCTAAACCGCTGGGCAGTGCTCAGCCTATTGTGCGCCGCCTCCTGGGAGCTCCCGTCCACAGTCGGAAGTGGAATAGCCTGGACTCAAACCAACGATGTCAAGGCTACAGGGCGCATCCTGCTCTCCATGCGGAGGGCCTTTACCGGATGTACCACTTGGGAGGCCCTATTTGCTTATTAAAGAAGATCCAAGGAGTCAGTTAAAAAGTCATGGTGCTAATTAGAAATGTCATCCAGGACAGCAAAGAGTGTTAATGATGGACAACACCACCTTGAAAGAGAACTCAGATAGAATTAAACAATAACATTCAATCTGTATCATCATCATCAAACCAAAACTAGCTTTGAAACGAGAGTACCTGCGTTCAACTTGCACTGGCCAAATGTCTTCATCTGGACTCGCTGGTTTAGAAGGAGTGCTTTCTACATTAAAGCCATCCAGGGTTGCCATAATTTCCTTAACATGTTTATGTTCTTTACTGATCTCTTGCCAGACCTGCCAGAAAACAAGTGGACCTAATGAATTACCATATTTAAAAAGTTAAAATATGCCATTTATTCTGCCGTTTCATCTTCTCTCTGTAAATACTGGTTGAAGTTTACTATTCATCATTATAAATAAAAATGAGTCTCCTGGGATAAAAAAAAAGAAAAGTAAAATCAATACAAGACCTTCATCACAGGCATTTTTGGTTAAGATTGTTATATTAGTTTAACAGTAAATGTTTAAAGATTGTGCTGATACAGTACTACACTTCTATCACATTTTTATGGAAGTCAAACAAACTACATCCACATGAAAACTTCAGGAGCTTGCTAATTGTTATGGATAATGTGAAATGACCACATGCTTTTCAGATGCAAATACATGTGTTTGTATCACTGTATTTATTACCTGTTGCCATTTTTGTTGTAATAAAGGGTCTTTAACAGAAAACAGGTATTTCCTCATCTGCTCAAGCACTCCTTGGTAATAGACAATGGCAGAGTTGTAATTCCCAAGTAAGGCATATTCTCGGGCAAGTTTCACATTTTCACTGATTTCAAGGAGACTCATTTCAACAGTGTCTGCTGCCTGTGGAAAACAAGTGCACATCATTGTTACAATGGGATCTGCAGACCAGACTTGCTACATTACGGACTGCTGTAAACCAATCACCGCAACGCCTTTAGTTTTAATGCTACAACGAAATGCAATATCACAGATCTAGGTTGGTCATCCATAATAACTTTTTTTAACACTCAAGGAAGATTCGCGGCTGATTTTGTAGCACTAAAAATACACATTGTACAGTTGAATGTTGGATTTAATTTGTGTCACAGCCACTAACTGAATATCATTTTTGTGCTGCCTTTCCGAATAAAAACTAACTAAAAATAGCATTAATGATTAAAGTAGTTTTAAGAATATTCTGTTTCTGACCATTATAATTAGTTTAAAACCTGCAAAAATATAAATAATAACATCCGGGTGCTATGTGTTTTATAAGGTGGAGTCAAGAACGACTGCTAACTTCACTGCATACTATTGAGATGCAAGAATTGTACGTTGTCAAAACAGTAAATAAAATAATAGATAAGACATCCAAACAAAATCCAAATAATTGATTTTGGATACCAAGTTTATTACAAAAAAAAAAAAAAAAAAAAATCTTACGGCTAAAAACAAGTCAGCGATCAGTCAATCGTCTACAAAGGGTTCCCGAATTTGATCAACACTGTTGATTCAGTATGCAGCATTTTAAAAAAGTAATCAAACATTTACCTGTTGAAATTGACTGCACGATGCAAAATAAAGTTAGAAAAAAAAGTAACAGTCCAGCAGGAATATACTCATCTGAACACAAAACAATGTCCTGTAATTAGTTATCCGTTTTTCAAATGTAAGTTCTCATCCCAACCAACGTTCACCACCCCGCCTCTGTCTGTTTGACGTAAAAATCAAGGCGTCACTTCCTGAAGACGTAACTGGAAGGATAAGGCTGAGTTGCCTGCAACTTGACAAGTTTCAATTAATAAAATAAACACATTTAGTCTGCTGTAAAAGAACGCGTCTGAAAACGAGTCACTGTTTACCTGGTGTTAGAGACAAATAAATGTTTCTAAAATAGAGAACAGAGGCAACTTGCACCGGCTTTGACCCCTGTCAAAACGCGAGAAACATGGGACCCTCGGGATTAATCTGTGCACCTGGGTTGGGGTCAGGGGTTTCACAATTTTGCACTTTTGGATTGTGAAGAGGGGGCCCGCGGGCTGGCTGCTGGTGTTGGGGACTCCAGCGAGTGCTCAATCGTGTTGCGTGCCTGTAGGGTACCTGCTGCTGTTATGAGCTGCGTGTCAGCTTCGTGTCCTTCCTTCTTAACTAAAACGCTACATCCTTTATAGAACGACCAGGGTAACGATTGTATTGTCAATTTTCCACTTAGATCCTTTACTTACTAAATATCTATACTTGTCAAACATATTTACACACTATCTTTAAAAAAATGGAACATATTTTAATGAGCGAGACATCTTACAATAGAATGTTAAACCGAATTGTTCTCCCTTTTCTAAGAAAGCAGCACAACTGGGGATGGGGAATTTTTTGCCGAATAACTTCAGACTTGCTCACTAAATATTTTGGTATTCTTGGATAGATCATTGTCTCCTTGTTAAAAAAAAAATAGGGTAAGGATTATAATGAGCAATCCGTCTCAAAGCTCAGTGGTACTCTGAATATAATACGTTTACTAAGAATGCTGAATAACTGGGTGGAGCGTTTGCTCTCTATTGTACGCAAAAAAACTGTTTTTGAGTGATGACTGCCACGGATGGTACAGTATTTAATGAAGTCTTGTCCATGTCAGTTGTTAGCCAGAAATCTTTTATTTATTAAGTAGAAAATAATGAGGAAAAATGGGCAATGCCCACCCATGGCCTTGCTGTAAATCACTTGTTGTTTCCATAGTTTGTGTCGGTACTATACAGACTTAAGACTTTATTTCCCCATGGACTGAAACTGAACCTGGAAGACAATGCATCCTTTTAGGATTGGAACTCCACCTTAGAACTCTGTATATCACAGTGTCCTTAGAACATTCATGTGCAAGTCACTGTTCATCTTCCAAAACTTGTGAGTTTAGCAATTACTTCTCTTATACATAAAGACAATTAGTTGTTGTCTATTCATGCAAGTTTAGTTTTAAAATATTAAACCTAGCACTCATGAAAAAATGGTGAAGCTTACTAGTGAGGGGGAGAGTATCGTCTAAACCTGTAAATTTCTAAAAATATATGTCTAAGCATACAATATAATTTGACATTTCTTTATGCTTTTGTCATTTGCAAACGAGATAGGACCATTCCCCCACCAAACAAATTGTTGAACATTCTATATAGCCTTTGACCTGATCAGGCTGAATTTTTTTTTTTTTTGCTTGGAACAACCCTAAACACAGAGTTCAGTGCTAATTGTAAAACAGGTAAGAGTTTTAAATGAAAAATTATGGAGGCGATTTATTAAAGAATGACTGATGTGATAATGCCAATACTTTGTGTGACCCCTCCCCTCCCCTGCAAGGGAATTAGTAACAAATCATCACCAAATTGAAATTTTAAACACAGCTCATACAATAGTACTATGTACAGTATACTATAAAGAACTCTCAACAGGTCACTGAATAAAATACTTGGAGGAGTGTTTCTAAGTCTGCTTTTAAAGGGTGTATGTGCTACTTGATCAGTAGGCTGCCATATTTTAACTTAATTTTTTGCAACCAAAGGGACTCTACTGAGCAACATTGCATTTTTTATTCTAAAAGACAAAGAGGTAATAACAACACAGAATGCAAAAATTGTGCTTTAAGTTTTTTATTCCCCCCCCCCCCATCAGAAATGTTACACAAATAACTGAACCCAAGATCATGATTACTCTAAAATCAAAAACACACCATTTATCAGACTCCAGAGCTACATTCAAACCGGCACAACAATTGAACCAAATGAAAAACATTTTTAATTCAGTCTTGTGAAACGAAGTGTGATATGTTTAGCTACGCTTAAGTTTTGGTTTAAATAGGTCCAGGTACATTTGGCCTGTATCTGCTAATGCCCACTTTTCACTGAACAGCAAGCGATCAGAGGCCCCCTGCTCCCCACTCCAGAGAACAGTGTCTACTCTGTGTTTCCCAACATAGGGAAGGTATATTGAGTATGTTTTAGTACTTTGTCTGTATTGTAGAAGGCACATTCCTTGGTTGACATTAAGAGGGGTGGCCAAACTGGAATGACATATTGTATGATTTTCTCTAATTTATCTTAGGGAACAATACCCAGACCCACACACTAATCTAGTGAGCCAGAATGAGAAGCTAGATTAAGAAAATAAAAAGAAAAATGGGCCTGCCCTAAAATTGCTCATCACTGAAACCAACAGGATAAGTAAGAAAGGTATTTACATCCAGATTAAACTCTTTATACAACATAATTTATAAATACATTTATATGCATAAATAAAATTAACTGCTAGTTATGACTCCTAAAAATTACCTAAGTGTAAAAAAAAAAAAAAAAACACACACACATGCCAGGATGATTCACATGTTCACATATTTGGTAAAAGCAAACAAATTTAAATCTCAAAGGCATGCAACGTCAATTTACTTCATAGGCTTGGCATATTTACAAAATCCATTGGGAACTACTTCTCAAATTAACCCCACTGACTTCCACTGTGAAAGATATAAGACATTGCCAATTGATGTAAATATAACTTAAGTAATTTTACAAAGGAAAAAACTGATCTTAAATTGAGTAAAAACTTTAGTGTTCATCCTGAATATGCATTCAATACCACCAGTTAATAATATTTAAATAAATTAAGGCTGAAAGGGGTTTCTATTCTGTAAAACAGCGATTCATATAAAGTAATCAGTCACATATCTGCCTTTACCATTTATCTGCCATGATCATCTCTTCAGCAATGTTAGTTTATTATTGAACAGAGAAGATTAGTTCAGCTATTGTAGATCCTACCAAAGTTTTCGTACACAGTGCTGAATGTACTACGTGTTCTGCCATTGCTGGTTGTGTCACAGGACACTGGTTTGCCTGCGGAGCATATCAACTTCAACCTCTGTCACAATTTCCTGCCTGTCACTCAGCATCGAATGCATGCATCCACACGGCAGATGGCTACTATGCCACAAGTATCTTTCTAAACATGGAATTTAGGGGAGCTCCCTAAGAAAAGTTGAAACTCGAAAAAATTGTGTGAATACAGCAGCTGTTGCAGCTGAGTATAATGGTATTTAAAACAGGATTCATTCAACTGACTTTTTACAGATCCACCCTTACACTGGTCCCACCGCAGTCGGATATGCGACGGATTACTCTATATACATTTTTTTAGCATTAGTTGCCTTTACACTATTATTAGAACATCTTTGTTCAAACAGCAAGTTCGAGGACCATAACAAGCACCTGTGCAACCCCCCCACTTTTAGATATACAACTACAACACAAACAGAAGCCAGTGCATGCAGCCTTCTCTATAGTGCTTCAATCAGTTTCCGACATCCCGGGCTAGGTTCGCCAAAGCCAGGTCTGGTCAACAGCTTCAGATAGTGCCACATAAGCGTAATGCTTCATCAGGTAATGCAACCTCTCTACAATCCTATAAAATAAAAAAAAATGCAATTTCCACCCTCCTCCTTTGCCAACAAACTCAGAAGGAGCTGGCAATGTCTGTGTGTGTTTGTGCAGGGTAGCTTTCACTTAATCTACACATATACTAAATTCCGGCTCTGTCCAGCATGTCCTGTCTGGCTGGATCCATCCTCCCCCCCATGCTCCGAGTCCGGGTCCTCTGGGTCATAGCCGTCATACTCTATGGGTTTAGGATAGCTGTAGGGGTGTCCATTGTCATCAAAAAAGCGTCGGAAGGTGAACTCATAGAAGGCGTGCTCGGGGTGCTTGCCGTTCTTGTACCAGCCGTTTAGAGTGTCGTTCAGATTGCCCTCGCCATCATCACCACTGCTCCACAGCTTGTCTGGGTCCACGGGATCAAAGTTGGAGGTGTCCGTGGAGTGTGTGATCTTGGGTATGTAGGGAGCAGGTCGCTCTTGCTGGCGGAGGTCAGTGGAAAAATCAATGGTTTTGAAGAAAGGTTGAACTTTGATCTCATCGGCCCCATTCTTTCCCAGACGGTCCTCGGGTCCCCGGCACAGCTTGATGATCAAGTCTGATGCCTCTGGGCTCAGCTTGGCATGAGGGGGGACATGAAGGGTTGCCTGCCAGTTTATCACCTGCAAACACAAAAGGCAAAAAGTGAAGGCAAAGAGGTCAGTGTGATATCGGTATTTAGGACTGAACTATGTATTTATCTTGGAATACTAACATATTGTGCACATTATTCCAGACTCATTCCAGGATTCTGCTGTGAAAGAAAATGTAACCTCAATTGTAATTTGTATTTTTGTTACCTTTAGTTGTGTTTTCAATGGAGTTGATGCCAGGAACGGAGGTTGTCCCACTAACATTTCATAAAGAATGACACCAACACTCCACCAATCGCACAGCTGGGTGTAGCCTGAAAAAAATTTAAACATCCTTTATTTATATTTGTTAGAAAGTGTTCCTTGTGGACATTCTGAAGCATCTTCAACCCCAGAAAAACGGACTTTCAAAAATATGCAATCCCATTTAAACTCGATAGACTTAATGTTTGCACATATTTCTGAAAGCCCAACCTCACATTTTCACTAATTTACCTGTCCTCAACAAGACCTCTGGTGCAATGTAGTTTGGTGTCCCGACTAAGGAGTGTGCTAGACATCGCTGGTGCTGTCGGGCTGCTCGTCGCTCCAGAGGTTTCAGTCTGTCCTCGCAGCGGCAGTTTGTTGGATCTTCCCATTCTTTACTGAAGTCCATACTATCCTGTCGCACATGGTCACCTTAGAATAGAGCAGAGGGGAACTACAGTTCATGGTTGTGGCCTTGTGAGATTAGGAAAAGGCAGCAGGCAAATGTAATGAATTCTATTGGAGGATGCACCTAGTTTCATAAACAAAATAATCTGCTTGGTCACAGATTTAAATTAACAAGACTTAATGAATCCACCATGTAAGAAGGGTTTTATCAATACGTACCCAATCACTTGCTTATTAGATTTCCAGACACTGGAAATAGACTTTTGGCCACCTATAATAATTGTTTAGTTGGCTAGCACTGACATTAATATATGTAAAAATATACCTTGTTTTTTGTATTCAAGACCGTACTCAACGAAACAAACCAACAGAACAAATTGTGGATGGGACATTTACCGCTCTGGTAGTACTTCGAGTCATGGGTCCAGCGGAAGCCTGTGCAGAGTCCAAAGTCAGTAAGCTTGATGTGCCCATCTCGGTCGATGAGAATGTTGTCTGGCTTGATGTCGCGGTGGATGAAGCCCATCTTGTGCACGCTCTCCACTGCACAGGTGAGCTCAGCAATGTAGAACTGGGCCAACTCCTCAGGAAAGATGCCCATGCGAATCAGCAAGCTCATCATGTCCCCGCCAGGGATGTAGTCCATGACAAAGTAAAGATTGTCCTTATCTTGGAAGGAGTAGTAGAGACGCACTACCCACTCGTTATCAGCCTCAGCCAGAATGTCCCGCTCTGCCTTTACATGGGCCACCTGGTTCCTCAGCAGCACATCCTTCTTGCGCAGGGTCTTCATGGCATACAGAGCATTGGTGTCAACCTTCTTGGCTAGACACACCTCCCCAAAGGCCCCAATGCCCAGGGTTTTGATCTTCACAAACATGCACTTGTCCATCTTGGCTCTTTTTAGCCGGATGTAATTGGACTCCTTCTGGCACAGCATCATCCGCATCTGCTTCTGAGCATCTTCAGAGAGACCCACCTAAATAACACAAGATGCAAAGGTTGTTAGGAATCTGCAGCAGCACTATCTTAATTAAATAGTCTTGTTTCTCATTCCCCAATGCAAGGACAAACAAGCTGTTTTGCATGCTTTTTGGAGATATAAAATTACACTGGCTTCTACGGTAAGCAAGACAATATTGTTAACATGTACTAACAGCCTTTCAGATTATTTAGGGTGATTAGGACATCCTTGGTTTGTTAAAGGGTTAAAATAAGTGTTAGCAGATATGTGACTTAGAGAAGATTTTTTTAAAGCACAATGTACATTTACCCAAGGCAAACCCATACCAATTAATGTTGTGATAGTTTAAGTGGGACTACAGAATCTGTAAAGTCACAGGGCGGTATGCATAATAAAGTTACAGATGATACATGTTTAATATTTAGAACTGCATGGTCACATTTTATATGCATTTATTGATATTTAATTATTTACATTGTTAATGGAAACATAATCCACCCCACATGACGCGATCAAGTCTTCTTTTTAAATTGAAGTAACTGGAGGGTTAACCTGTGTCATTTTATAAGTATGTATTTTGTTATTTGTAACCAAAAAAGAATGTACAATAACTTGTTCTGTAAACCACATGCAGCAGGTTGATGAGAACTAAATGACGAGAGCAAAGACTGTAATGATCCATTAATGTCACAATACAAGACGTATAACGATATCCACAATACACTGGATGGTTCTGATGGGCTGCTTGCATGATGCATAATCATTTCATGATGGACCACTTTGTTGAGAGACAAACAAACAAATAAATAAAAATAAATAAGTAATAGTATGTATTCTTAGCAACTAGAAAAAAATCCACTTACTCTTCATTCAAAACCATTTAGTGAACAACAATGAGTTATGCTGTGGTTTTGGTCTTGTATCACAATATAAATCATACCAACTTTTATGACACAATATATCATGTTGGTGTTAGCTGATTCAAACAGAAGCCGAGCAGAGGTGGGCTATTAATGTTGATATCTCATCAGGACAATGGCAAAATTCGATCCGGCTCTGGCCAGTTTCTAATCCAGTGTGGACTCACCTTATGTTCTTGATAAGAGTCACGCTATGTGTAAAATGTGTAAGGCTCAAATCAAGTATTCAGGGAATACAACCAATCCATTACACCATCAGATCGACATCACATTACCGCCATCAGAGTTACAGACGGCATCAGATCATGAAGGCATAACTCGATATGCACAAGCTACACTAGAAACATTAAATTGTTCAAAACTATCTGCAACATCTGTGCATGGTAGCAAAGCTGTTCCTGTGTTCTCGGCTGCTCCACTGCAGTGGGGAATCTGGTAACAGCACAGAGAACTGCACTCAAACCGGGACTTGTGTCATTTAGTGTTCCTCAAGACAAAACTCAAAATATAAAAATTCTATTTGTTTTAAAAATAACCTGCATTTAGAGAAGTTATTTTCTTTTTTGTCAGATTCAAAACTTTTGTTTCCAAGAACTCTGCACGTTTTTATTTTAGTTTTATTATTACTTAGATTATTTGCAGGGCTCCAGGCTGACTAATATGGTTGCAAATGCAACCAAAAAAATGTGCAAAGAGTTTTTTTGGGGCTAGGCACATTGGGGCCTGTAACACAAAAATGCTGCCTCTCCCTTTAAAAGCACGTGCAGGGGCGGACAAAATCAGTAGCCCGGGCACTACCGGTGGCTACTAAAGAATTTTTTGTCTTAAGCAGTTGCTTGAAAGATCTTCTATATAGAAGATCTCTGGTTACTTTGTACAGACAGTTAAACCAGCTCAGTTTAGTTCCCGTTTAGTACACACCTACTCCGTTGAAGCAGTAGCTATAGTAACCAGCAAATCCAATCGTGATTGGTTCATGCCTTAAGATTCATGACATTCCTTTTTTAAAATCACGCAGTATTTGCTTGCAAGGTCAGTGACATGACAGATAAATCAATCAAGAGTGGGGAATTTGCTTTATACTTTACTAGAATGGCGCCGGTGGTATATAGTGATTGCAGGTATACAGTAGGCTACTATATTTTACCGGAGTTATGGATGAGATAATATACATATACTGTATACATAAAACTAATTAATAAACAGGAGAGAAGGCCGTACCCTCAATGGCTAACAAAGTGTTACCGAGGTGCAGGGACACTGCAGCTTGAGCACACTAGAAGGTTAATTCCAAGTTATTTCCAACTAAACAATTAGCCAACAGTATATAACAGACAAATGCTAATGTCTTTATAAAAAGTGTGCAATGCATTTGTACTATTTTAAATGCATACCCCAACGTTATTGTTGTTTTAATTAAGACAGCAGAAAGCCGTGCTCACGTTTATATTCTGTGTACATGTTTAGACCACCAAGTTTATTTGTACTGTACTACGGTATATTGATTGTATAATAACAATGCATTTGTTTTCAAGACATAACACTTGCAGAGTTTAGTTACTGATAGTGGGAAGTGGATACTGTGAGTGTGAGTGCACAGGATAAAGAAAAAAAAACTAACCTTTTTATATTTATGTGTTTTATAGGTATTTTTATGAATATTTAAAAATATAAAAGTAAATGGTACAAAATCGTTTAGCAAAGATTGGTAAAAGTTGGGGTTAGGTTCTATAAATGGCACAGGTGAGGAAAAATAAAAACACTACTAGTACAAGTGTATAATAATTCCCAAAGTCCACTTAGGACCCAGAACATGATTGTTTTAATTTGTTATGCAGTGGATATTTTTAAACTAATGATGAGATATTGGTTGGATCAAAAACCCAGACTAAGTCCCCAGGACTGATGTCTGGGAAAATAATCAAATGATGCGGTCAAACATACTTCCTTACATTTTATATAAGGAAACTATTATTAGCTTGTTATTGTATGATAGAAATAGTAACAGAAACTAGGCTGTTAGCAAACTTTGGCAGTATCTGGTTATATATGGCAACCCCCCCCCCCCCCCCCCCCCCCAAAAAAAATTAGTGGCCCCCAGAAGTGATGTCACATTTCTTTTCTGAACATTACAATTGTATCCGTCTACATTTTTTTAATGGTGCGTAGGGTTAAAAGGAAATGTTTATCTACTGAAAAATGTGGGCTACCAAAATTTGTGGTGGACTACCACAGTTTACCTTTTGGTAAGCCATTGGTCTACAACACATAGTAGTGATTTGTCCACCCGATGTGTCAATATTTATTAATGCACTATCGGTCTGCAAGGGGGAAAAAAACCCACATAGCACATGTTTTAATAAACTGAAGTGCAAGAAGGACGGTAACAAATAAATGAATAACAATTTCATTAACACAAATGCTTTTAAGAGCAGATAGGTGCTGTATTAACACCAGCAGAATACGGTAACCCTGGTTTCATGCAACAGTTGTGACGGTGGCCTAATTTGTTTGAGTGTTATGTACAAATTTTGTATTTAATATCATTAATAACACACCCAACTCACTGCAATTTAAACTTGTTTTTACTGAAAAATAAATGGTAACTTGTACTTATAAGAACAGTCTGTTACATGCTGTCAGATCAGGACTTTTCTAATGTGGAGCATGGGAGCTGCAGCATGCTATTTCCTATGTTACAACTGTACACAATTAGGAGGTGCAGTCACCAATTCTAGACAACACTTGCAAAATATTTAGAATAAACATGCTGAGTTAATTGCAGTCATCAGCTCCAAAGATTAACCATTCAGCAGAATGTGGTAATACACAAGTGAGTACAGGCATTAAGTTACTGTTTTAATATCACTAGTGTCTTAACAAGTTGTTGTATTTTAAGCAGTTAAACATGGTAGCAACCAACTGGCAACTTTGGCGACCAATTCTTTTTGGCCTATGAGCCATTAGCTCCTACAGCAAAAACTTTGTCTGGAGCGCTGATTTGTAACTTTGTTTTAAAGAAATGTATTTTAAAGAATAAACAGGAAACAAAAGCAAAACAGGCCGTGCAGCTTATTTGACCAAAAGTGCTTTACCAGTGTTACTGCACACTTGCACAAGCAAATTAGACAACTGTGCGATTTCTATGTTTCATGCTTAATTTACTGTATTGTGATCCTCGTATTGTGATATGCAATGTATCGCGAAGACACTACGAATACCCAGACCGAATATCATGTAATGAAAATATCACGGTTCTAAATACAAGTGTAAGGATTGCAAAACTAGTCGAGTAGAAGGTATTAAATCAGATACAAATTACAGGTTATGTGCATCGTGCAAACATATATGGTGCAAGAGATCCAACCATTCTTCCTCCGAGACATGCTATTCCTCTGGTAGTGTATGTGACCATGCAAACGCAGGGAGCAGGTTTCATGCGGTTAATAAAACAGGCTCATGGCAACAGCAGATTACTTGCCCAGAGAATTGTGGATGCTATTCAGGTCACAGCACTTCAGGACACCTTTACGATCTAAACCAGCTGTTAGTGAGAGTGAAGAGAAAGAGGAAGAAAAGCTCAGAGACAGAAAAAAACACAACTGGAGACAGTGCTTTAAGAAAAATGCTTATATTTAAGGAGCACGCTGAAGAGAAGATACAGTGAAGATAACACAGAACATATTTTCATGTGGCCCACAAGGCTGTGCCATTCCGAAAGAATCATGTGTGTGCATGAAGAAAACAACCTATTGATAAACATTGCTCAACAAGATTGTTAAGACATAAAATAGGACTTCCACTGTAAAAAATGACATTCAGACAAATTAATTTCCTAATCAAACTATCACAACTGTATAATGACTTACGGACAGACATACAGAGTGAGGGTATCTCCCTAAAACCTGAGATTCTAATACCTTTAGCTAAGTGGCTCCCTAGAAAAATTGTGTGACATGCAGACATGTAATATGCAGATGTTGTATATATATATATATATATATATATATATATATATAGAATATATATATATATATATATATATATATATATATATATATATATATACACACACACACACACACATTCATACACACACCCTAACATTCTGATACTTGTGCTAAAGAAAGCTCTTAGCTTTTTGTGGTAGTAAAAAAAAAAGCTAGCTTAACCAAGAATTCTAAAGATTCTGATCCAGCCTTGAGAAAATGAGTCAATGGAAACAATGTTCTACATGATATGACCAACACACATGAAGTATGTCCTCTTTTATGATGTTTGAAATCAATGCAAGTGGCTCTGTTGCTCCAATATAGTTATCATTGAAATTGTTATTCGTTAGTATTTGGCAGAATAGCCACATTGTAAACATCATTGCAAGTGTGGGGTCCTGCATACTGTGTGTATCTCCAGGTTCTGAATAGAACATTCCAGATTTTGAATAAAGTTTAAACTAAATTTGAGAAAGGCATTTTCCCTCACTGCCTTTGATTTGCACATGTCCTGCATTTATTAAAAGGGCAAATAAGAGCATAAACTGACCTTAGACTGCACCCCACCCCTTCAACAAGTTCCTAACAATTAAGGAAACGTCATCTTCCTATGTACATCTTTAAGATGAAAACAGGTTAAAAGAAGAAAAAAGAAAAAATCTTACCCGCTGCATCTCGTTCTCAAGCTGATTTTTGCGTCGTAATCTCTGTTGGTGATTCTTTAAGATGTTCTCCACATGCTGCTCCATAAAGAACTTGAAGGCCTGCGGGGAGTAGATCTGAATGCGCGACTCATCCTTCTTGTTTCTCCTGACTGGCACCGGTGATGTAGTGATCTGCTTCTTCTCCTTGTCTGCTGATACGACAGACACCCCTACTGCTCCTTCGGTGACTTCTGCTCTCTCATTAGCACTCCCACTGCTGCTATCCTCTTGTTCCTTTCTTCCAGCTCCGCCACCTTGATCCTCTTTGCTGCTGCCTGATTTGGTAGAGGAGTCACAGGGCTGATTGGGCTGCTGGAGGAGGTGTTTGGGGTAGGGCGGAGGGGGGCCCTGGTAACTGGGGACTTCGGCAACCACAGGAGACTGACCAATAGAAGGAGGAGCCTCCTGGTATGAGCCAGATGGAGGGGGTGGCTGCTGCATCCAGGGAGGGTGAGTGGGTGCCACGGCCGTCTGTAACTCAGGCTTTTGTACCCTCATGCTCTTGACAGGTTTGAGGATGGGCGCCTGGGTGATGGCAGTCACAGTGGTAGCTGATGGTTGGGAGCTGGCTGGATGGCTCTGACGGCCATTCAGCTGGGGGTTTGCAAAGGAGTTGGAACGCACAGGAAGTTTTTGTTGCCAGGAGGTGGGAATTTCATGCCCACCATTACCTGTGGAGGCTTGAGGCTGGCTGGGAGGAAGAGGCTGGGGCCATGAGGAGGGGATACCGGCAATGTAAAGGTCCATGTTGTGACTATTCCTGCTGGGCACCATCATTGACTGGGGGAGGTTGCTACCATTGGCATAGGTGGGCGAGGAGGCTGGTCCTCCAGCCTGCATCTGTGAAGCAGGGGGGCTCTGTCGGCTGCCCTGGGACATAGGGTAAGGTGGCGGGGGGCCTAGGAAGTCTGGCTGGCCTGTCCCATTCTGAGACCAGCCAGGTGGAAAGCTGAACTTGGCCCCCCCGGAGCTTTGCATGATGATAGGCTGCCGGCCCAAGAGCACAGAGCTAATGCCTCGCTGACCTGGTGGAGGTGGAACTGGGTAGCCCTCTGGCCAGGCCCCCTGGGGGCCTGGAGAGATGCGAGGCACCAGGTACTCCATGTTGCCTGAAAAGCGCTTGGTCGAGGGGTTGGTGTCCCAGGAAGATGGGGGTGGTGTGGTACCTCTGGGTGGGGGAGGAGGAGGTGTGACGCTCCGCACTTGTGGAGGCGGGGGAGGGTTAACACGCTGCCCATTTCCCTGGTGAACCTGAGAGAAAGCTGTTAGTCCTGAGCCTGACAGGGGCCGTACACCCATTTCAGATGGTGGGCCAGGGCTATCAGAGCAGTACATCACTCCCTCCACTAGGGGAGGCCCGTGTCTCTGAACTAAAGACTCCTTTGAACCCTTCCAGCTCTGCTTGCGGTTGATCGGCTGCTGGACATGGCCTGAACCTGTTTAGGGATTACATTTAAAAAAAAATATGCGCCATTTTATTAATAGAAACTTGGGACTAGGAATGTACTCAAACCTGAGCTATGTCTGTATAAAAACTGACCTGCAAATTCTGAACCTACAAAGGTTGCCTTACACATAACAAGTAAATAAAAACAGCTTAATACTGACAGCAAAAGTCAGCTTTGTAGATCACTGAGCAGAGTCATCTGAATTTCAAAATAGATGGCAATTTGCATGTTATCAAAAGTTCATGCTTCCTTTACTCTGCGTCACAGTAGACATCAGGTATATACAAACTGTGCTACTTGATCTGGGGAGTGATAACCTACCTGGCGTTTTCATCCCTGCATTGACTGGCCTTGCAGCAGCAGCCACCATCTGCTCCCTCCAAGGGTCCTGGTAGCTCATTTTACTGATGTATTCAATGGCTGCCTCCAAACTTCGACTATTGGTTTGTTTCAACGCGAGAATGACCATCTCCTGAAAAATAAAAATAATAAATGCAACTAGGTAATAAATTCACACATAGATAATATCACACCTACATAAAAATAAGAGTTATACTAGGATATACAGAGATGTTTGTTTGGCTGGCTTCACTGTAGCCCTACTGCCTGGGATATGCACACTCAGCGGGGCATAAAAAATAAACACCTTTTAGGATTTAGCCAAGGCAGGTATCACATTGAATGCTATTTTTGTGCATTTAGCACAAGTATCTAAGAGTGTGTATATATATATAACAGGATACCAATACCATTTTACCCCAAGTGGTCTAATTGGGGTAAAACGTCCAATAAAATGTCCTATCCCAGGGACCACAAACCAGCAGGGGCGACTGAATAATTTGAGTCACTGTACTTTCACATAATATGGAATATTTTTCAACAAAAAAAGTCTCCAATAAAAATTGTCATATCAAATTCTGGTCAGAGGTTACCACGACCTAGATACCAATACCTTCAACAGCTTGTAACTAATAAATGTAAGTTGCTAATACATACACAGTACTTCCACATATCCCTGTCATCAGGAATATTTAAAAAGACAGCATTGAGTTATTTATATTAACAAAAAACATGCTTGTAATATAATAAAAATATTAAAATGAAATAGGACTCACTTCCTCAAACCCAGCCGCTTGCAAATCCTGTAGCATCTGTCTGTTGACTTCTGAGCCTCCTCTTCCAGAGGAGCTGGGCTCATTTGCAAAGGGAAGGAGTGAATTGCGGATCTCCTGGAGGGCTTTGTGGTAGGTGACAAACTTGGGGTTGCTGTTCCGGCCCTGCTGCCTGGGGTCCTCAGTCACTCCTTTACCAGATCCCTGCTCAGTCTTGGCAGAATCGGACGGCTTAGACAGGTTGCGCAGGCTCTCCCGGATCTCCTGCAACATTTGCCGGCTATTGCCGGTGTAGTTGCTCGTGGGGAAGGTTTTCGGCCTCATCTGTCTGTGTCCTTCGGGTTTCTCCCCTCTCTTCATGAAAAAACATGTATGTAAGCAACCTCTACCAAGGGACCTCCACAGAGTCAGCAACTGAATGTCGCTGTTGGTCACAAAAAATCACAATTTGTCTTGGCAACGTGTTACTGTTCACATTTGGTGATCCAGAAAAAGTTACATCTGAAATCAAAAAAGAAGCTGTAGTATAGAATTACACACATACTGTACATAGACAAGAGGGTTACTATAAGGCCTGTTTTAATTTTGCAGTGCTGTTGTGGAAGAACAATTCAAAGCAGAACAATTAAAAAGGCAGATGAATGCTCAAAATGAGCCATAAGATTCTACAACGACACACAAGTGACCCACAACCTTTGGTTGACAGCATTTTTCAAATTGGATGGAATTGTTTTTTCCCCACCAAAGCAACATTCAAAGTGGCATACTGAATCATGACCATATAGTCTCAAAACAAAAAACTGATGTGCCTGGTGGCCTCACTCTATATTATTATTATTTATGATGATTTTAAAACAAAAACACGTCCAACTAAATTGCTAATCCTGAGAAGAAATTGACAGTGAAAATGTACAGTGATGAATCAATAGGTTAATAATGAAGCGTCAACAACTTCAGAGATGTAAATACGCATTTTTTAAACAGATTTTTCTCTATTTATTATCATAACAGTGCAAACAAACAGTACAGGTGGTGCGAAATAGGGAGCATGAGAAGCAACTGTTGCCATCAAAATATACCCGTCTCCTTCAACGGTCGGAATACAAACACTTTCCGGAGATAAAATGTTATACAGATCCCGGCAACCATTCAGAATGTCTGACACACAAATAACAAACATGTAATTAAACAAAATAAAACTGTCGCAATAAAATTTAAAATGGTCATCAAACATGTCTTTATGGACGCTATATACACAGCACGGGCAAGTGGACCGATTACATACACATGTACGTTTACTGCTGTCAAAACCAGTTGCTTCGATATCATTAAACTCCTCCGACTGACTAAAAACACTCTCTGCCTGCTCGCCGAGCAGGTCGGCCTCAGGACATTCCCAGGCTTTTCCATCTTATCCTAGGCCTATCTGGGCCTGGCTAAGGTGTGGCCAGTAATAAGAGAACCCCCAACATATACTTTCGTTAAATCAAAAACGTCATGCCCCACACTTGAGTCGCCCCACCTTGCGTCCTTGATGCAGTTACCCCGTGGAAACCACCAGAAGATCCCAATCCCACAGCTTCACGGAGTCGCAACGCGCTGCTACTTCCCACAGCAGACAACCGGGCCTGTGCAAGCCGATACTTCACAAACAATACCAACACTCACCGAGTCTCCCAGGCGTCCAGCGTACAGGGGTACTCTATTCCTAGACAAAGTGGTTACACCAGTTTCATAACCAGCTGTGCTGCTCTATTCTGTATTATATTGTACTGCTTGTTTTAGCGTTCAGTTTTCCTTTTTTTTTTTTTTTTTTTTTTTTTTTTTTTTTGTCCCCGTGTCGCCGGATCGCTCGTCTGTCACTGTGATTGCCCGGATGTAGGAGCTTATTCCCCATTTCCCAGCAAGCTCAGCAATCCAGCATTAAGTCTGCTGTGAGCCCAACATCGAGAAAGAACTAGTGGTGGTGAGAGTTGAAATAAACTCAAATTAAATAATGGATATGCAAGCATCAGATATTAAAATGTTCAAGCATGAAATATTAAAATACACGAAGCAATAATTAAGATGACCAAGTATCAAATATATGAAATTCAATTTGAGGACTCAACATTCAATGCGATGACTACTCATTCAATACAAGGTCTGTGCATTTAATAGCTGAGGTTTGCAATTTCAGTGTCGATCATTCGCCCGACACGCCCACTCCCATCAAGGAAATCTGAGCTCATCCTTGGTACCTGCTAACCCCCGGAGCAAGTTTCATAAAGAATTGCGATTTGCTATGGAGCTTTTTGCGAGCTCGCAGAGACGTGCAACGCGTGCGTTTTATAAAGCACATCGCAAGTACCGTCACTTGCGATTCCTTTTAACGATTTGTGCTCTGAAAAATCAGTCAGCGATCGACTTTAAAGCACAGCGCTGCGATAACTTACAATGGCCGGTGTGAAGGAAAGTTAATTGTTCTGAAGAAATAAATACAATAATAGAACGTATTGTCCAAAACAAAATCTGTTCTATATGGCAAGTTGTTGGGAACCTTAACTAGCAAAGAAAAGAAAAGAAAAAGTAAGATAATAACGGATAAACAGAAGTACGAAATAAATTGATAGATTTAGCGTGCAGAACTAAATCAAGAGGCAAAAAGAAGGGGGAAAGCAAAACATACCGTTAGTGGGAAAACCAAAATATGGTCCTAAATATTACTGGTGAAGTAGCTGTTGCAGGTATTGAGGGTGGATTGGACACAAGCAGAAAAAAGGAAAGGTAGCACATCTTGTTATCTTTAACAGTTTCTAAGTACCACGTCTTTTATCCCTCTAAATAATCAGAGCAATATTTATAATGTCACTTACGGCAAACCACACAGTTGAAAGAAGTCATTACCTTCTTTATGTCGGGTTCTTCAATGTGGTTAGACAAAGCTGTAGAAACTTTGACGCATCTACAAAAAGTGGCCTTACTTATACCTCGACAGTTGGCTACTTGCAATGATGCACACTAAAAAAAAAATAGTGTGACATAGTGCGTTGTGTTTTACCTAATTTCATGATATAATAAGTCCCACAAATTAATTCTCTCTGCATTTGGCAATCGGTACTTTGATATTAAAGGATGGTTGACATTGGGAATACGAGTCATACGAACGAACGCATCGCCTTACGTTCAAATCGTAGACGCTGCGGACGAGTTGGTAGATTTCAACTTCTCACCGTCAAGTTTGTGACGTCACTGACGTTCAACCAATCGTACGCGTTTCTCTTTCCGTTAGAATTTTACAAGTACAGTACAATTTACCGTTTATTATTTAAAATCAATTATACTTGTATAGATGTAGCGGAAACTGTCTAAAGAACTACTTAGCATGTACAGTACCATAAATAATCAGAGTGAGCGAGGAGTAGTAGTAGTATGAGAGCTGTGATATCTACTGAAACGACTTGCGGTTGGCATCTAGCACTCGCACGTTTCAGGGGAAAACCTGCGACGTCGCAGCCCTGAGAATTTTAGGAAACAAAAATTGGATCCTGGGAAGGGTCTGCAACACTGATTCCTCACAAATCACTGTTATGAAACGGCCATGAGCTTTCTTTGGGTTGAAAAAGAATAGTCTCATCTGTAGTTACAACTGGTCCAGAAGGTCTGTTTATGTGTTGTATACCTGGGCTCTTTTTAAAATCCAGTTATAGTTCAGACCATATATACAATGTTACCATGCAAAAATCCCTTAGTAAATATATTGGCTTTCTATTCTAAACAGTTCACTTCTACGTATATAGTTTCTGTATGTGCTCTATAGCAATCGTTCCAATGACACTGTACTTCATACTTACACATCAGATAGTGGTAAATTATAGAAACTTGCAAGTAAAGTTTATCTATAGGCACATGATATAAAATATGATCATCAATAACTAATAAACAACCAATTGTGCTAAATATACAAATATTAAAAACTTGAATTGCATGACAAACATATTGACTAGAAGTGTTTTTCAATTAAGTTTCTTTTGTTATACAATGTGAACACATTAACAGATTTAAAACATCATACACCATTTATACCAAATTAAGAAACTTTTAAATAGAAAAGTTATCTTTTGTGCAAAAAAAATATTTATTACATATTTGATAGTGCTGAGACATACCCTTAAGACATTTATTGTAATTTTGACAATTTAAACAAATATTCAGTTTTGTACACAAAAAGACTAGAGATTGAGTTAAATAACAAAAACAAAAAAATAGTGATGGTCCTTCTTTACATTGGCACCTGTTTAGTGACATAAATAGCCTCCCCATCTGTTCCACAGACCAGGCACTGACCCAGCACATCCAAACAGTTCACAGGCGTGGTCTGGCTAGAAAGCATGTTGGTTGTTTCCAGGCGTCCTTCTGAATAATCTGAGGTTAACCATGAACTCATTAAGGACCGGTTAATGCTTGCTGGGGCAATTGTGCTGCGTGATGGGATGGTAGTATTTCTTCCACCTTAAAAATAAATAAATAAATAATATCAAAGCATGTGAACAGGTGGTCTGGGCTAGCAGGGTGGAAATGGACCTTCCACACAAAGAAATGAAACACAGCGTTTTTTGTAGGTGGCTGTTTTGGGGGCATACAATCACAACTGTGCAAAAAGGAGCATTCGTTTGCAAACCTGGAACGGAGAATGATAAAGAACACACATAACACGTCAATAAACGTTAAATAAAAAATAGATGGTATAAAGTGCCAATTCAATGATAGTAACATTCATATACCTAGCCAATTATATAAATACTATGTTAAAGGTGCCTGCATGATGAAAAAATAAAAAAAAGTAGGAAGAATAGTTAAAGTATTGAAAAATCATCTGCACTCACTTTCAGCTGAATGTGCTTCCATGACAGAGTAAGGCATATTGCCCTGCCAGACATCCCAGATGCACAGCATGCCATCCTGACCCCCTGCTGCCACAATGTGCTGTTGATTTGGGTGTCTGTCTACATAGTGCAGGGGCACTCTGTCTCCAGTCCTAGGAAAGATGCATAATACAGGTACTTATTTTTATTTTATATTTTTTTAGCCATAACTACAAGGCACAGTACGAGGAGAGAACAGTTCTCCAAATGCCAAAAATCAGGAGAAGAAGAGGAAGTACACTTTATAACATTTTTTACCGTCCTGGATTTTCATTTGGATGTAAAAATAATGACACACTGTAATACCAAACACCGAAAGCTACTTATTCTTCCAGTGTGTTAGTTTAAGCCAAAGGTGCGCAACCAAACTTATCACGGGCCACATATCCAGAAAACTACTTTAACCTAATGCATATAGCGGGCCGCGCATTACTCAAGAATAATTAGTTTAACTATAAAAAGAGTTTAACTAATAATATTATATATATATAGGCAATTTCCCTTAGGATTACTGTTAATTTTATTTCATACCTCAACACACAAACAAAAATATACAAAACAATTAAAAACAAAGCATTAATAGCGTACTGTTATACCATATACACACGCACTGCACAATAATACAAAGCAAATTAAATATATGCTGAAGCATTTTTTATTTTAACAGATGAGTTGTTCAGCTGTAGCAAAAGTCACAGGGCAGTGACGTCACTTCCCTAGCAACAAACCTCCTATATTGGGAATGGGTTCTTTCAATGCAGAGGGTTTGTGCATTTAAGAAAGGAGAGGAATACTCATATATATATATATATATATATATATATATATATATATATATATATATATATATATATAAGTGAAATGGAATTAATATACTGGGCCGCAGTCAGATGGGAAACGGGCCGTGGGTTGCGCGTCCCTGGTTTAAGCACTATATTGTAATAGCGAACCACCAAATGAAACAAAGTTGAATACAGACAAGCAAATTAGAATTAACCTAAAATAGGTTTGCCCTACCTATAGTGCGCACAATGCCTTTGTGGTCCACTCTGAACAGGTTGATTCACCCGTCTTCCCCCACTGTGACGATTTCTGGGCTGTTACAGACAACCCCGGTGCAGGGGGCATTACCATAGGAATGGTAGCGTGCTCGCTCCCACCGCTGGTTTGAAAACTGGGTCTAAAAACATCATAGCCATTTAAAAAAAAAAAAAAATTTAGAACATTATCCTGATGATATGAAAGCGGTGTCTGCAAAATATGTGTGAGACCAAAAGGGGATCTTTGACATTTAAATCTTAAATCGCTGTGAATTAGAGATGACTGTAATAGTCATACTGTACATTAAAAGGTGCATAAATAATACAAACCCCAAGAATAAAATGGGAGGTTGTTTTTTCATCTCTGTTTTTATGGCTGAAATGTCTGACCTCTCCAGGAAAACACATGGCAAACAAAACTCATTCATCTGTTATAACTGATTGTAGGACTGGTTGCCAAAGACGACCAGCAAACCAAGAAAAGGAACATCTGTGTTACCTGGCTGTTCGGATAGTAACAAAATATGGTCACACTTTCTGTGGATGAAGCTGTAACAATTATCTCCTGGTCCATAAACAAAAAAAGAAATTGAACTGAATTAACATCTTTTTTCACCACACTAGATGATGCCTCTAGGGTTAAAGATACACTAAGGTCATTACAATATGTATGAAGATAAGCTGGTAGACACTTGTGATGGTCCTGATGGGTATGACAAGGAATAAGATCAAATGATCATTAACAATGTTGACAAAATTTAAAATGAAGATCATGTATTGGTAGAAACTATTAATCACATGTATCATTCAAGAACCATTTTGTGGACTACAAGTAGCTATGTACTGCTTTTGGCGTACTGCAATGCACATCTCTATTACAATACAATGTACAGGGTAAAGGAATTAGTTACACCACTTGTTGACTGGTTACCTGCTTATGGTAAAGATTGAAATAAGATGCACATGCTGGAGAGGACAATGCAGAGAAATACTACAGAGAAACAAACAGTCCTTCATAAATAGGTAATACACCATTTAATAATACATACGAAATTAAACAAGGTATAAGAAACAACTTAGCGTCTAGAATCTTGTGTTCTAGCTGTGTTATGCCACTTTTAAAAATAACCTAAAAGCTAAGAGAGCAGCTCACTTGTTATATAACGCTAAATAATAATAATAAATAATATAATAATAATAATAATAATAATAACTTCTATTTTTAAACCACCCTCACTGGTGTTATAAAGTTATCATAAGCTGGATATTCTGTTATTACTGAATTTTTACCAACAACAACAAACACCCCTTATACTCAATACAAATTAAGTATTTCTGTCTACACTTACTTGAAGATCCATGACATCGCCATCTTGTTTGTATTCACACAGCCACTGAGGATCTCATTCATACACATCTTGCATCCCTTACTCTGCAACAGACCAGATGGAAACTGCGTTGTCCTGTGGGTAACCCAGAAATGGTCATTCCCTGACTCCATAGCTCTACCGGGTTGTTTATTTTTTTCATTATTTGATTTTACACAACGTTTTACACATACTCTTCCATACAGCAGCTTATCATTCTGTGGATTCAATTTGACTGGCAATTCTGCAGAAAGCAGAAGCCATATGGGTCAGCTCATCTAGGAATTGTCATTTGGCTTGACACTGTACTGACAAGAAACAAAACGTAAAAGAAACATAATTTATAGGCTGCGTTTCTAAAACAGTTTGTAGTGAATAAACCTACTTGTCCTAAACAAATGAATTACTTCATGCAGGTTTAGAGACCCATAATTATAACCAATTGTGCATGTTAAACTTGAATGTATTTGTTGCAGGGTTGCTGCTATTTGCCAAAACACGTGTAAGTACTTAGTCAATTGCTTTTCCTAATTTTGACTGCAATCAACAATCGTGTTCTTACTGACAGACCATGATTTCGTTGTCCAGAGTCCATACCTCGTTATCCCAAGATCCAGTAGCAAAAACATCAGTCTGTTGCAGAGATGTAGAAGAGATGGGTCTCCATCAAGTTATAATGATTTTCTGAGACACGAACTTGGCATTGATATGCTCCATAAACGCGTCTTATCCCCCCTTCAGTACTTGCCTTGAATGATACCGCCGGTTCCTCCTCTTCCGATTCACATCTTTGGCATCTGATTGGCTAGTCATAAATAACGGAGTCACTTCGGTAACAAAATTAGTTTTGGAAAACGCGACTAGCAATGTTCAGTAAGCTTATGTTGAAACTAACAAACATAAATATTGCATTTTGAATGGGGTGGTCGTACACCACATGTATGTTATTTGTTATTTATTATTTATTTTTTGTAAGATGGAAGAACAAAATACACCGTTTAAAAAAATACAAATGTATATTTTTATAGTTATGAGAAAGCCTTGACCGCATATATTTAATGTTAACTCTCCTGTAAAATAAAAAAATAAAAAAATGATATATTTTGCTTTCTAGCCACACAGCTGGCAGGACAGGTGTCGTGCATTGCACCTTACAACTAAATACATTAGTATCTCATAATCCAGTCTCTTACTGCAAATACGTCACTTGCCAAAAACAAAAACAGCAACTTGATAATATTATGATGTCTACAGGGAGAAAGTGCTTCTGTGGCGTTCTAGAATCCCACTCGAAATTATGTCACATCATATGCCCTCCATGTAAGGAGCACAGCCGCACTCATAACTCCACCTGTTGGCAGACATTAGCTGCCCTATGATTTGGACCATACTACCTTATTAAATTGCGCAGGAGACGCCTTTTCAGCTAGTATCTTCAGTATCACACCTTGAATTTTCAGTAGACATTTTTTAGTAATTTTTTACATAAAACTGTATATGTTTTTTAAGAAGATTACATTATTGGAAACTGCAAGCATTGATTGTCAACGGGGTGTATGGCTTTGTAATCTGCACTCCCCCCTCCGCGATGCAGGCCAGTGCAAGGAGGGGGGGAGGGGGGTTGTGTCAATCGAGTGACGTAGGCGCCACGGCACTGGAAGTTCAGTGTTGCGGGCAAAACGCTTTGCGCAGGCGCGGCGCTGACAGCCGCTCTCTGTACCTGATCTGCAAAGTCTGTTTAACGATGGCCTGGAAATCAGGAGGAGCCAGCCAAGCTGAGCTCGTCAACAACCTCCGCAGTAAGTTTACCACAGAGGGGGGAAGCCGAACAAAACAAGGGAGTAACACAGGTGTAACATATATCTGGGAGGCAAATACACTCCCAATATGTAGAGTCAGTATCGTTTTATTATTGCTCACCGCCTTATTGATACAACTTAGAAGAAAACAGCTCACGTTTCGCACTCAGTGAGAGGGGCGTGTCTGCGCACTCAAAACAGCACTAGTGTTTATTTTTTTGCATTCATTTCAAAGTATTGTCTGCTGTATCTGTGCCGTATGCCAGGATTGTGACGCAATGAAAGATCACTATTGTGTCGTACTGTAATGTAGAGGTATTTTGGAAATGGTGTGCTTGGTCTGTGTTGGAAACGTCAGCAGGTTGTCAGAGCTAACTGTTCAAGAAGACATCATTTTTTTCAGAGGAACAGAGCTTGCAAAAGTAGTCCGCCCCAGTATGCCAGTGGCGGCTTAGCTCATACAGAGCCAGGCCAGACAGTAGGGGCCACTATGTCTAGTTACTGATTCACGCAATTTGAACGAGCTGTTGTCCCTTTTCCCATAGGTTTACGAACTTGTTTTTCTAGTTGGAATAATGACATAATTTTGTGTTAAACATATGCTGCAATGTGAGAAAACAGACATGTATTTGTTCAATTGTTAATTGTTTATTTTCAAACATTTAATAATATTTAGGAGCTCATTGAATTAGATTTATCACTCATTACTCTAAGTACTATAGTAGGTGCAAACTGGGTTTGCTGTATTAACTAGAAACAATAACCAAAAAGGTAGTGAAACTAATCAAAGGTAAGAATATTAGTTTTAGAAGCTTAGCTACATCTTTAAATGACGAAATGATTATGTATTTTGGTATGACACTTTATTATCACTGCAATAAAATGTCAATACAAAAGGGACTCATGCAAACAGCAGTTTAGTGTTCTGCCGCATACAGTAAGCAGAACAGCATTCCAAAACACAACCCCGAGATTTGTCATGTGGCCAGCAGATACTGCAGTACACACAGATACTCAGCACTGTGACTCTTCAAAGCATACCACCTGCTCTCAGTTAGCCGTTTTAATTGATCTGATTAAACTAATCAACTACAGGAAACTGTTTGTTTCTGTTAGCTGCAAACCAATGCAAGTAGTTCACTGGCAGTTTGGGAACAGACAAATGAGTTTTGTTGGAAAGCAGATGCTGCATCACATTAACTACCCCTTGAACCTCTGCAATATATATATATATATATATATATATATATATATATATATATATATATATATATATATATATATACTCTAGTAGATTTTTTAAACAGTAGTACAAACTTTGTATGCAAAAGATTCCTTATCTTTTTTTGGTTATTAATTTGTATGTGTTGTGTAGATTTTACTTAGCAAGTTTCTCCAAACATCAAGTGTAACAGCTAATTATTATGTGTTTCAATGATATGCTGTACACACGTTTCAGGTTTAAAGGAGTTCTAACCAATACTTTATAGTCCATTTTTTGTTTAATAGACCACTTGAAAACGTTGTCCATACAGTATATCGAAAAACTATACAGTTCTTCTAAAAGGTTTGCCCAGTTGAGAATGCCAAAGTCTTGTCTGCATTTAACTGTAGCAACACTTTGTGCTTGTTAGAATTTTAGTACGCCTCTTTTGACACTGTGTCATATTCACCCAGGGTTCACAGAGTTTTATTTGTTGCAAGATTTTTATTAATTGTGGACCGGGTCCTGTTATAGCAGGGTAACATGGTTTGTAATACACAGCTCAATGGAGCAGATTCTGGCAGAAAATATGACCTGTGGGGTAAGAATCTCTGGGGGTGTAGTGGAGGTGCCTGTATGTGTGTCACACTTTCATTATTTAGCCAACTTTAGCTCCTCATTTCCAGTCGTGATTACTTGCACCTGTTTAGCTCCCCATTTGTGAACTGTGGTATTGCTTGGCATGATGAAACATACAGGGGTCTGATCAGCATTTCCGATCTGTCCAAGCTGGTACTGTTTGTTAGAACTGAGCCTAATAATGGAACATTGAAATTGTAAAAGTTTGTCTTCGAATTACTCTGGAAGCTAATGATGCTTCTTTGAAAATGGCTGCCTGTCAGGGATGATTCTAGAACGGGCAGGGATGTTTTTGTTTGTCTTTTCTCGGACAGTCAGTCACGTTGCTGTTTGTGTACTCAGGCAGTCACGTCTTTTGTTAGCGATTTTAAAACGTGCATCACTATACTCATTTAAGATGCAGGCCATTGTGTTAAAGTGCGTCTTAATGAATTTGAAGGAATACGGTATGTTTTATTGCCACTACTGTAATATAGTCACAAATTTTCTTTTTGTCTTTTTTTTTTTTTTTTTTCAGAAAATGGGATTATTAAATCAGATAAAGTTTTTGAAGTCATGTTGGCCACAGATCGTGCATGCTTTACAAAAAGTAATCCATACATGGATTCCCCTCAGTCAATAGGTAAGTAAGGAATGTGCATGTATGTAATCTTCCCTGCCAGGACCTAGCTGTGTAACTGTTTGTAAGCAGGCCTGAGATCCAAAACCTTGTCACCTGTGTAGACTTCTAATGTATAGCCTCTGTCTTAACTTTTTTTTATTTTTAACATAATTATTATCCTTACCACAGTAGCTAAGAACTGTTAAAATGGAACAATTAAGGTTTCCTCATTTTCTGTCTTTCTAGCTGTAAAACTGGGTGTAGTACCAGCTCTTTTTTTGGTTATCAGTGGTACCAAAACTGCAAATAATTTATATGGTTATTACCACAGTACCAGTTGATTGCAGGATCCTATACCATCAAGGAAAATAGAAAGCAAATAAAAAAAAAAAAATATTCACCATCACTACAAAAGTTAGAAAAATGGTTAGAAATGATTGACAGAATGTCTTACAATGTATTGGTATATTTGTGCTCCATGTAAAATCAGTTGTCTGTTTTGTTTTTACAGGTTACCAGGCAACTATCAGTGCTCCACATATGGTATGTTTAAATGCAGACATTAAACAGATGCAAAATGTAGTATGGCTTTTGTTAATCCATTTCAGTGTGTTCACCAGAGTCTCTTAATGTTAGGGTTAGGGTTTAGGAAACGGTCAGCACTGTTAAAGGCTCTGTGAAATTAGATGTACATGGCCTACATTTAAAAGTGTTTAGAGGGAGTGACGTGTTTTTAATAAGTAAGTAGATTAAAATGTCATTTAACTTCTTTGTAACTTTTCCTTGCTATTTCATGTGTGTTTTGCAGTCATTCTGAGTGGACCCAGATCCACTCAGAATTGTTGCTATACTGTAAAATAGCAAATCAAATGTTTAAAACAAACAAAAAAATAAAAAAATAAATACAAAATCCACTTTCTACAGTGGATTTTATTGTAATCAAAAGTATAGAAGTGGCTTGTTCCAGCAAAAACAAGATTTCATATATATTGCATCTCTAACTCGTACGTGCAAGGAGGTTCAAGGCCAGGTTTACTAAGGTTTTGCTACATTGAGGAATAATGTGCACTGTAGCTTCAGATTGGTTATCTTGGACACCTAAGGTTTTTAATACAGCTAATTTGAAACTGGCAGAAATAAGTCAAATATGTTTTTCAGTATGGTATCTGCACCACTTCTACTTGTAGACAATTTTGAAGAGATGAACAGTAGATCATTTACAAGGCTTTTCTGTGTATTCTCTAGCATGCATATGCTTTGGAGCTTCTTCACGATCAGTTATATGAAGGGGCTAAGGCACTGGATGTTGGATCTGGAAGTGGAATCCTTTCTGTTTGCTTTGCACGGATGGTAAGATGATATGAACACGTTTCCACTCAACTGCCTTTTAGTAATAGGATGTAAAATCATACAACACTTGTAGTCCATATGTATTCTCTCCATACACACTAGTGCATTCTCATAGGTCGCAAAAGGTGTTTGTGCTGTATTCCAGAGTCCAATAATTACCTGTGGAGTATCTCTCTTGACACACCCACAATAAAGATCCTAATACTGTGGAGTTAGTAGATCAGTGTTTGTTACTTATGCGTTACTTTACATTTAAATTCAAATGCCGATAAATGCGCACATTGTCTCTTACAAAGGCATGTCAGATGATTGAGACCTACACAGATCTGAGTCAGGAGTAACAGCCTGTCACTGCAATAATCACTCATCTTGCACCAGTTTGTGTGGTTAGATTTAGTGGAATTTTTTTTAAGTATTGCACTGGAATGTAGGAGTAAATGTTTCGCAGTGCTGCATGCATAGAAAACAAAGCAACGATTTATAGTCATACATTACTGCGTTCTGGTTTACAGGTTGGCCCTGAGGGAAAAGTCATAGGAATTGATCATATCAAAGAACTGGTGGATGAGTCAATAAACAATGTTAAGAAAGATGACCCCAGTTTAATAACATCAGGAAGGGTAACACTGATTGGTAAGTGTTTTTTTTTGTTTGTTTTGTTTTTTTAAACAATTTGTTTATTAGAACATTCATGTATAATATTGTCAATGCAAATAGCCTTAGTTTTTGGTCAATATTGGTGAGGGATTTTTGTCAAACTGGGTTATTACTGATGTCATTGGATAGACTTTAGGTCAAAATAGGTTGATCTGGGGCTATAGTATTAATAACGGTGTTGAAATATAGAGATGTGATATATCTTTAATACATTTTGTTCTTCCAGCTGGCAGGCTGGAATGCCTATTCTGCATTGAGAATTACTCTGGGTATGCAATGTAACTAAGATGCTTGCTAAGCAGGAAATGCAGAACAGGGAACTGTATTTAGTATGTCAAGAATAAACTTCCTTCTATTAAATGTAAGAATACATTTCACCAAAACATTAAGTATGCATTTAATTGAATTGGGGAAGTTGTCGTCTCCTTTATAGGCAATTGAGCCACAGTTTAACTAGTGGTGGAATTGGTGGCTTGGAACTGTGTTTAGTTTGACAGACTGATGTTTGTTTTTTTTCAGTGGGTGATGGCCGAATGGGAAATGCAGAGGAAGCTCCCTATGATGCTATTCATGTCGGTGCTGCAGCACCAACTGTGCCGCAAGCAGTACGTTTTGTATAAATAAAAACTGGTATACATGTTAAAGGTGCATCAATTTTCACTACTGTATTGATGATATTGCAGACTAAGATTAATATTCATATATTCCCTTTTCTAATAGATATTTTAGCGTATTTAAGTATGATACTTTTTAATTCTTTTTTCTATTGTGCAATTTCAGAAATGTTTCTAAAATTTATTATTATTATTATTATTATTATTATTATTATTATTATTATTATTATTATTATAAAAGCAGGCTAGCTGATACCATTTCAATACTGCTCTCTCTGCCTTAGCTCCTAGACCAGTTGAAGCCTGGTGGCAGGTTGATTCTCCCGGTGGGCCCAGCAGGTGGAAACCAGATGCTAGAACAGTACGATAAGCTGGAAGACGGCAGCATCAAAATGAAGCCTCTCATGGGAGTGATCTATGTGCCTTTGACAGATAAAGACAAGCAGTGGTCCAGGTGGAAGTAACTTACTATCCAGTTTTTCTTCTTCTGCAGAAAGTGACAAAAGGTGAAATGGTGTGGATTGGAGCAAATAATAGATTACAAAGGCTGCATTTGCTGCTTGCTATCGTTTTTGGCCACTCCATACCATGGCAATGGGCTGTACTTTTGAGTTTAACATTTTGTTGTTGGGGTGGGGTGTGGTACCCATGAATGTAGTCATTTAAAAAAAATAAAGGATCAGGAAGCTAAGCTGTGTGTCCAGTGCTTGTCAGGGACAAAGTAATGTTTTGATATTTATTAAAATTATTAATTCTTGAAAAATGTGGACTTCTGAGTGGTTTTAAACCATTATAACATTACAAATCAATCAATAATTTTTTATTACTTCAGGCTTGATGAAATTCTTTTCCTGTAACTCACTGAAGCCCATCTATTATTCTATATATAGGTTTGCACTGTTCAATAAGTTAAATGTTCTTGCAGTTGATTTTCTTGAATGCTCTATGAAACCAGCTTTATCGCTGATGTGCTTTTAATGCTCGTTTCTGCATGGCAACAGTGACTTTGATATTACAGAGTAATTTGTGAGGCTTACTCTGACATACCTTTAATCTTCTTGCAGGGATGAACTGTGAAGCACCATCACTTGTCTTGCTTTATAGGATTAACCTGGAGTGGATTTCTGCAGAGCTAAACAACTAAAAATGACAGCATTGCAACTTGTTTTGGACTTTTTTTTTTTCTGAGCCTGAATTTGGTTTTTCAGGTGTAGGCTTTTTTTTTTTTGGAGTTGTGGCTAAAATAATAATAATCATTATTTCTCATTTATCAATTTCTATTTAAGTTGATTTGGACAAACACATATTTCTTAACTGCTGTTTTGGTGCGGTGAGTGTGTAAAGCCTTTATTATGTATTGCTAATGTGCCCCTTATGACACTACATGCATAATAAGATTTCTGTATGCAGTCATCTCTATTGCTATGCTCAACGCTAGTAAGAAACTTTTACTGCATTTCTTTCAAGCTTTTTTCACAGAGAGCAACACTCAACATACAACAGCTGATATTTTACTCTTTCTGTAACTGATGTTTTGCTGTTTGGTTAAAATGCAATACCAGACAGTGTATGGAATGATGCTGCAGTTGTCTGTATTATCTCCTGTACAGATTGGACATACTAACACATCTCTTTATTTATACACTGCATTATGGGTTTCTCGTTTTTTTTTTTTTTTTTTTTTTTGCTATATTAAATTGGCTGCTAACTATGATGTACGTTACTACAGTATAACATGCTGTGTTTCAGTTACTGGCAGTTTAATGCTGTGCTGCTTTGCAAAATAAATTTGAAAGCAAAGCAAATGGTGTATGGCTACTGCTTTTTATTAAAGGTTTCAAGAAATTTGAATGCTTAAGAATTCTCTGTGGAAGTGGAAGACTTTCTAAACATTACTTTCCGGTATAAAGTGTGTATGTGTGTGTGTGTTTTTTTTTTTTTATTGGTTCATCTTTCAAAAATAGAATTTGCAGCAGAATTGTGTTTACAATAATCCACCATTTTTATTGCAAGGAGGTGAAACACACTGAGTCAGTTGTGTACAGACAGGCCTTTGTCATGCCCAAAGCAACCATAAGGTATGAGAAAAAACGTAACCCTTGTGTGACAGTACCTGCCAGAGTAGCAAATAGACTTTGAGTACTACAATGTTTCTCATTTTGTATTACCACTGAAGTGTAAGAATTTTTTATTTGAGCAGGTTTCTAGAATAACAGAATACAGATTTTTTTTTTTCTTTCTATAAATACTGCAGAAAATCCCAGAACAAGGATACCTAATTATCTTTAAAGCTTGTTCCATCATCTTTATCTTGAAGTTGTGTCAGGAAGTTGTGTAAAAAGGTGGTTATTGCAAGTACAAATTCATCAAACAGTAATATGCTTTGTCACATGGACTACCAACTGTCTCTGAAGGCTCACTTGAATTCAGGTTTTTATATATATATAGGAGCATACAGTTCAGAGACCAACATACTTAAAGTTTTATGTTGTAACATATGCTGTTTAACAATCATTTCAATCACAATTTTGAAAATTACATTATTTGACAAAGCGGGGTTGAAGAGTCAAAGTAATTGTTTATGCAGTTCTCTAGTTTCTGGGTCCCAGGTGCTAAACATCCAATCCTAGTGGCCCTGGATGTGAGCGAGTGCTCTGTTTATTTTGTTTTGTCTGTTTGTTTTGGCCAAGAAGCTGTTTTCTTTTGCAAAGTGTTTTGTTCAATCTTTTTATTTATTAATAAAACTTGCGCATCAGCGCTTTCATTACCCCAGTCTGTTGTTGATCTTCATTCATTTCCTGGCCTGATGTCACCCCCAGCCATCTTGGTCACACAAAACCGCCCAAGGCTTCTAAGAAATTAAAGAGAAAAATACCCCTAGAGTCTGCGAAAGTGGAGGCTGAAGATGACTCAAGTTTTGACAACATGGTTACCAACTTAGTAAAGGAAACGGATATGAGAATGGAGAGTACTTTGAAAAGGATTAGCACAAGGTCTGCAGTTAACAAAGACATGGCGTTCCAGGTTTGTGTCTGGCTGGAGCAAAGTGACAATGGTTAGGGGTTTGAATATTCGTCAAGGGAGAATGGAATGTTTGCAGGAGATGGGACACTGATCAGTACTTTTTACAAAGTCAGTCAAGTCAGTTGAATGATATTCAGTGACAGGAAGCAAACCACAATTCTCAGGATATCAGCACCCAACTAGTGATGAACCTAATTATCCTTGTGAACCCGATCAGATGAACCAGCATAAGAGAAAAGAACCTCAACGGGCACAAGCCTGGAGTTAAATGGCCAAGAGCTTCGGAGAAAACAGCATGGGACACAGTAAACACAGCTCTGTTTTGCATTGGAAAGGTTACACCCCCTTTCAAAATGTTCACCTTTTTGTTGCCTTATAGCTTGGAATTAAAATGCATTAAAACAGTTTTTTTTTCATTTATCTACACATCCTACCCCACAACTTCCAAGTGAAAAAAATATTCCATAAATTTGTAGAAAATTAATTAACAGAGAAGTGCTCGAGGAAAACCTGCTGCCCTCTGCAAGAAAGCTGAAACTGGAACGGAAGTTCACCTTTCAGCATGACAGTGACCCAAAGTACACAGCCAAAGCTACACTGGAGTGGCTAAGGAACAAAAAGATAAATGTCCTTGAGTGGCCCAGTCAGAGCCCCGACCTAAATCCAATCGAAAATTTGTAGCATGACTTGAAGATTGCTGTCCATCAACGCTCCCCAAGGAACTTGACAGAGCTTGAAGAGTTTTGTAAAATAGAATGATCAAATATTGCCAAATCTAGGTGTGCATAGTTGGTAGAGACCTATAACAGCAGACTCACAGCTGTAATTGTTGCCAAAGGTGCTTCCACCAAGTATTAACTCAGGGGAGTGGAGACTTATCCAATTATGATCTTTCAGTTTTGTCTTTTTAATATATACTTTTTTCTCAATAAACTTTTTTTCCCCTTAATAGTGTGGAGTATGGTGTGTAGATAAGTGGATAAAAATTCTAATTTAAATGCATGAAACACTGAGGCACTGACACAACAAAATGTGAAAAAAGTTCAAGGGGGTGTAGCCCTTCTGTAGGCACTGTAGGTGGAACAGAAAGAGGCACTCAATCTATTACAAAGGGTCATAAAAGACAAGCTTGCAATATTGCAGAACTGAGTGCCTATGGAAACACTGCAAAAAGAAGGAGTGTGCGAGAACTAACTTTTATAAAGATCCATTCAAATTTGCAAAAAAGTTATTCACCTGGGTGAAAAATGGCACACTAAAAGCAACTGAGTATGAGCTGGAGAGATAACTCAAGGAATCACACAGATTAAAAATGGCAGGGACAATAACAAACTTAGTGAAAGCCTACTTCGGAGATTTGCAATTTTGTTTTTCAACTTCAGAATTTACCACTACATGGCAATGTCAAGAAATTGGAATAGTGGCAGGATGCATCAATGGGTAGTGGGAGAACGTTGAGTTCTGGAACGCGACTGCCACCGATTTGAGCTTACATGGATGACATGACAATCATGACTACAATAGTAGCCGGGTGTTGCACTAATCGGTTATTGGGCAAACTAATCAATAACATTGAATGGACACAATTGTAATTCAAGCACAATAAGTCAAGGAGCATCTCTATAATTAAAGGTAAAGCAGTGGATAAGAGGTCCTACCTTAACTGTGAGGTAATACCAACAGTGTCTGAGAAGCCTGTAAAAAGTCTAGGGAGATGGTATGACGGGGACTTAAAGGACACAGCTCGTGTGGGACAAGTGAGACAACAACCAGTGCAAGGGTTGAAGAGCACAGACAGCAGCACTTTACCGGGCAAACTTAAACTCTGGCGCTTTCAGTTTGGTCTACTGCCAAGACTTCTGTGGCTACTCACTGTGTATGAAGTTTCCTTGACAAGAGTAGAGAACCTGGAAGCTGGAATCAGTTCATAAGTCTGCCTCAGCAGAATGGGACTGTATGGCAAATGGATACTGCAGTTGCCAGACCCAGCTCTAAAGGAGGAGTTTAAGTGCGCCAAGGTTCAATTGATAGAGTCACACGATGAATGTGTGAGGGAGGCAGCACCTGTGTTAAAAACTGGAAGTGGGTGACAAAGAAAGCTGTGGAAGATGCAAAGGCTGCCCTTCAGATCAGTGATATCATGGGGCAAGTAGATGTGATTGTAATATACGTGCATTAATTCGAAGTGCAAGGCAAAACAGACAAGCAACTGCAGATCAAGTGACTGCAAATTTTAACCTGGGCGCGAGCAGCCAGTTTCATCAAAAACGGTCCACCGAGAACTCCACAGAGCGAGATACCACAGTCGGGTTGCAGTGCACAAACCGCTCATCACACCTGGCAATGCACGTTTGCTCAGGTGAGCTCAGACAATGGACTACCGATCAGTGGAAAAATGTGATATGGTCAGATGAATCATCCTTCACCGTGTTCTTGACAAATAGACAAGGGCACGTGTGGCACCAACCTAAAGAACTCTACAGCCCTGAGTGCTTGGTTCCAACAGTGAAGGGTTCTGGTAGTTTCGTAATTTTGTGGGGCGCATTTTCCTGGCATGGTTTGGGTGGGGTGTGTGTGTGTGTGTGTGTGTGTGTCTTCCAGGATGACAATGCCCCCATCCAGAGCACCTGTGGTCGCCCAATGGTGTGATGAGCATGACACTGATGTCATCCATATGTCATGGCCTTCTCAGTCACCAGATCTGAACCCAATCAAGCATTTATGGGATATTCTGGAACGACGCCTGAGACAGCGTTTTCCACCTCCATCAATGAGGCGTGAGTTGATTGACTTTCTCATGGAAGAATAGTGCAGCATCCCTCCTGCAGAATTACAGAGGCTGGCAGACTCTATGCCACGGCGCATACAGGCTGTACTGGCCACACGTGGTGGCCCAACACCCTATTAAGTGACCTTACATTGGTGTTTCCATTTATTTGTCCACTACCTTTATATGTATATATACCTCTATATGTATATGTTTGTAACAGATTAATGCACTTACCGTCAGACACGATTTCCAACTCCATCTCCATCATTTTCTGATACAAAGCTCATCTCTTCAATGTAACACTGTATTTGAATATCTGTCACTGTTTTTCTTTTCTCGTGTGCCAAATCAGTCTTATTTTTACTCTGCAGTTACAAAGCGCTTCCACCAGTTTCACCTGACGGAAATGCAGCCAAAACAAAGAAAAGAGACAAGCTACGGTAATTTAACACTTAATCATGAAACCGTTTTAGATACTGTGATTTTTTTTTTTAAATCTGTGATCTTTAGTTGTTTTTGTGCATTTTCATTTGCAAGTGAACTGTGACATTAGGGCCTTATTGATCACTATATTCTGTAATTTTAAATACTGACTGGAAGACGTTTTAATTCTGGAAACTGTTTTTTTTAATCTTTTGCTAAATTGCATTACCTTTTACGTTGTATAGTTCTGTACATGGGTAACATTTTGCTGTTGGGTCGTTAACAGAGAATTTTACATACTGCTACAATACATACCGCATTTAAAAGTATGTACTGTATTACAGTCATGTGTTGTCTCTTTTGGCAAGTGACATTTTCAGAATCATATTGTTCTGTTGAAAATATAGTACTGTACCAACAAAACCAACTACAGTATATGTAAATGGAAGCCTACTGTTTTTAAACACAGTCCTTTCAGCTATGTATTTTTGAAATTGTACCTTTTTTGTGTTCCCTGAAAAACAGACAAGGGTTGGAACAGGCCAAAAAGAAATAATCAGATATGCGTCACACGCATTTAACCGTCACTGAAATCAACATTTTATGGCTCGGATATGTGAGTGCTGACTGTAATACAGGCCTATGAACAGCAAACTGTGGATGCAAGTCGTCAGCATTTCCGATTTTCGCAATACCCTTATGTTTAGGCCCCTTGCTTTGCAAAGGGACAGCCAGGCCATAAACACAAGCAAAGGCTTTGCATAGAGAACTAGAAAGCTTATTTATGCCACTGCCCACCCACTCAAGTTTTAGACTAGTTCAACAGCTGCTAAATAACCACTAATGAGTACAAACAGTAATTATAATGCTACAAATAAAATTACACACGGAGTGATTCACCAGGAGGATTGTGCACAAACGTTTCTAAATACACTGACATTTGATTAAGGCCGTTTTAAATAAATTTCAATAAAAAAAAAAAAAAAAGTTCTCCATTTAACACTAGGATCTTCTTATATATTTTATTTGGCTTTAGTTTGAACAACACTGACAATGCTGTTTGTTGGCTACAACTAGGTAAACCAATAGGGTTAGAGTCTCAAATCATAATAACAGCCTTGGGTGACTAATGTAATGCAAAGAGGTCACCGTCATTGCTGCAGCGGATCTGTAAATGGTACGGCACAGAGCCCCTGACACAATGTACAGTAGTTTTAATCTATATACGTCTGGAATTATTTCCTACACCTCCACTGCACACTGCTCTCTTTCAAACAACTGTAACTTATGCATTCTCTCATGAATCGGTACAAAAGGTGGTAAACAACATGCAGGCAGCTTTGCACATGAGATTTTATTGTTTATGGACAAATGCTAAAAATAGTTAACGGTTTAAACTGATGTTTTTTTTTTTTTGTAGTGCTCCGTTTTTATCTTATGAAAAAGAAAACAGGGGATACACAATATTGGCTGTGAGAATTCTAATTCTGGATCCTTCTCATTTTCACTAAGTCTCAAACACAAGAATATACCCACTCTGCTGTATAGTATATACATATTGATGACTGAAGCTAAACACGGTTGTTTTGGGTCCTTCCAATTCCGGAACCTCAGTGTTTACAGCTACAGGTACATGCCGTTGATGAGGTAGTCAGACTCCTCCGATGTTATAGGTCGTGCTTTCTTCAGCTTCTGTCTCACAAGGCGTAAGCGGCAGGCGACCATCAGCAGGAGCAGGGCAGTGATGGCCAGGCCCAGAGCAAGAGGCAGCACAGCACCTGGTGAAATGATATTCTGAGATATTCTTAGACATGCCTTCAGGGGAAAACGGAGCGAATAAACAACACCAGCTGTGTCCCATCGGACATTCTGACATTCTGCAGTGTCAGTCACCGAACACAGAATAGTAAATAAACACATTTTAGATTCTGTCTTCTTCGGATAAAATGAATTTCTCCACTAGCAAACTGGTTCTAACATAAAAAGCACATTAATAGACATTCAATTACCATACGCATCTAAAACCATGTATAGAAGGCTAGTGATATCGTACATTGTATGTTGTACGTATACTTAAGTTAACTCTTCTGTTTAGGTTAGCAACTTATTTCATTCTTATGGCTTAGATTTATTTTGGTTTATCTATAAATATGTCACAACACAGGTTGAGACCAAGGAAGTTAACAAAATAATTCCATAAATACTCCAAGCTATGCATATCCCTTCACTACAGACTGTAGTTCTTAATGCAGCTTAGGGGGAAAAAAGCATGCACAGTATTTTAATTATAAAACATGATAACTGGTACTACACTAGGTTCAAGAAATCTCAGTTTGCAAGATACGCTTACAGATTATCTCACACCTGATAGGTCATTTCACTTGGAGAGTAAAATTGTCCCCACCCCTTCAAGGCCGACTTCTGTCGGTAACCAACAAGCTGCTTCCCCCAATGACAGACATGCTCTCCAGCCAGTAAGATAGTTTGACCTGGAAGCCACTGCAGGAACTAACGTTCTGGAAGGCAAGGCAAGCAAACTGAGAACTTTCTTGAACCTAGAACAGCCCCAGCCACCTTGTTTTAAAATAAAACATTCAGCTCTCACAGCAATATACTGTATGTTTTGTAACTGAATATAAAATTCCCTGGTAATGAATGTCCAAATCTTGTCTCACCTGATTCTGGGATTGGGTGTCCATCTCCAAGTTGGTCTGCCTTTAACAAAGTGTCAACACTTTCGCCTTTATCCACTGAATCTTCCTCTTGGGGAGCATCAGCTTTAAAAAGAACAGGAAAAGAAGATATGTAATAACAGTACTTGTCTAAGAAACAAACACTGGGCTGGACTGGTTGCCTACTTGGAAAATGTCAGAGGCCCAGCTTTTAAGCAAGGTAAATGGAAATACAACTGTTGTAATGGTATAAAACTAGCACGAAACAACATAGTTACAGTTCAATAATCATTCGATTTAATTTCTACTTGAATGTGCACTGCTCTTTAAAACCATCCAGTCCTATCATTCATATTACTGAAGTTACTGAATTCTTTAAAACCCACTTATTACAAAATACAGTTGGGAAACTGAGAAATTTGAATTTGTTTGGTTTAGTTGTATGTTGTAAGAAAGCATCTTTATTAGCAGTCACTTTAGAGATGGATTGTGCTGACATCCTGATAACAATGTTCATTCATACCATTAAAAGTTGGAACAAAGCATACGTTATATTGTATGACACATATACCAATATCCTACAACAATATACATATATATATATATATATATATATATATATATATATATATATATATACATACATACACACACACACACACACACACACACACACACACACACACACAGGCAGTCCTCGTACTTACGACCCAATTGGTTCCTGAAAGTCGTTTTGTAAGTCGAAGCGTCGTACGTCGAAGTATATTTTTCCATAGGAACAGTGTTATAAATTGGAGTTACGTTCCTGACTCTTCAGCCAGATAATATAGTTTTACTAAAAATGACCCGTTATATTGTACTCATGCAAATATTTATTTAACTCTTTACACTCAGCCCGGTGGTTACACACATATTACTGAGACACCTACCTGGCTGGTTTGAAAGTACAGACTTTCCAATGATGTATTCAGTGTGTGTATGTGGTACTCCTAGCAGGAAATACGATCACCTGAAGTTAAGCCCCTAATCATGTGACAGAGGTCACAGCTTAGGTTTTGTTTTGAGTCAATTGTTCTTATCAGACATTGTTAACGGCAAATAAATAAATGAATAAATAAATTAAACAGAAACAAAAAAAAGTTTCATGCATAAAAAAAAAAACAAAAAAAAGAAAACTCTAGACGGAGTCAGGGTGACCACGACAGGTACTGCAGTTCGGACACCGAGCTGCACACATGACGCATGGCTCAGGTCTCGCCGTGTCGTAAATAACGTATCGATGTCGTAAAGTCGAAGGAGGGTAATAATGCAAGAGTCGTAAGTGCAGTAAGTCGATGTTCGCCTGTGTGTGTGTTTGTGTGTCTATATATAAAACCAGTATATTTGTGTGAATGAACCATTTGAAGTACTGTTTGAATTATTTTCCGTAACTGCAATGTATATTTTTTTAAACCTGACTTTTGGAGTTTAGTTTTTTTTTTTTTTTTTTTTTTTAAACAAGGGGTATGTATTTGATTTTCAAATCTGATAGATTTGACAGAACTTACCAGGCTCAGTGTTTATGCTGGAGGAAAGATCAATGGTATTCTGTGGTGACTCTTTCTCTAAGAATTAGAAAAATAGAAGCCAGTATAGTGTATTAGGGTTATTAACAGGGCTTACATAAACATGACTCATGGTTGCCTCACTAATGAATAAACAAGATAGTATGACATGGAGAAAAAAAACAGTTATTTGCACAATAGCGAAATTATAACGTTCAGCCACAAGAGGGTAAATGGTCATTAGATCAAGGATGAACAAGACAACTGAAACATGTTCCCTGCACTAAGGGTTTCTGTACTAGTGTTGTGCCTGTCACAATAGAGTCGGAAGTCTTGGGTGAAATGTACTAAACAAGCGTCATGCTATTTGCGACTTTTTAGGAAAAGCTGTGCGGCAGCAGTTTCTCTTTGCAGTTCAAGCTTAGATGAATATGTAATTATGGGCGTTGCTGCATAAATTCTCACATAGGGGGCGGAGATAGTGCAAATGAGGGTTAAATATTATAATGAGATGAACAAAAACTGACGGCAATTGTGAAACTTACAATTGCATCAGTTTGTTAAGAACTTTTGAAAGCACATTTTAAACAGTCGCAATTGTTGCTGCATTTCCCAGTCCGCTTTTTCTCGTGTGTTGCCAGTTGTGTTCAATGTATTTTTGAGGCGAACACCCAAGTACCTAATTTTCATGTATGAAAGACAGGGTGTACTTACTGTACAAGCCTTGAAACCACATTTCAATGACATTTCTGGTTGTCCTCAACATGTGCTACTAACTCATCCAGCTCATTCTGAGCATCTGTATAGGACCATAGGCCAGGTTAAAAATAATAATATTTAAAAAAAAAAAAAGCTAAAATCATTTAGCTTCAATTAAAAACATATTTTTTTTTTTGCACTGCACAACAATGTGTAGCCTACTCAAAACACTGTTATTTCAGCGCAATGATTTACATTTAAAATGTATTGAGCACTATAATTGTATGTGTGTGCGATTTTATTGTATTATTTTTAAACCTGGCACCTCCTTATGTTGGACAAAAACGTCCGGATTAGTGAGGGGCTACTGTATTATTATGACAAGCTTTTTGGAGGTGAAGGTAGGGGCAGAATTAGAATTTTTTAAAATATATATATAACAGTATTAAAATAGGTAAAATGAAGACAGAATGCATTGTACAGATGACGTGTACATTTAACAAAAACAATGTTAAGTTGATTCTTGACTCTTGCACGTATAGGCGCTATCCTTCGGGCACTCCCACTATTTATTTGAACAATAAATATATAATGTATAATGCTAGGAGATCTCACTAAGAAGATGCAAGAACTACTGAAATTAGCATATTGCAGCTCTCTTCATTAACATATTTTCTCTTAGTACAAACGACAAAATGTTTACTTTGCTAAGTGTTGCAATGAAAATGCAGATTGTGGTGTGTTTGTGCTGCAACTGGCCCATCTTATGCACCTACCACTATATGTTGTTTCTATTTTAAGGGTCTACAAAGGGTCTGCATTTACATTTTTTAGTAAATGTGTAAACTACCTGTGGTTAGCTAAATGGCACCATTTAAACGACGGGCAGGGCTTTTCAAGAAAAAAAAGATGGTATATTAAACTAATAAGATAAAAATAAAATACCCAGTACCTTTCAATCGGGCAGTAAACATTATTTCAGTAAGAAATATATAATTCACTTGTCTATTAAGGAGTATAAATACATTAGATACATTAGAAACAGTTACTTGCACACATGTTTTTTCTGGGTTTTGTCTTGGAGTAAAAACAGGAAAACCTCATGGCTAATTAACATAAAGCAGGATGTTAAGTTTCATTTTTATCAAACATTCTGCAGATCTACAGAAACAGCAAATCAATATAAACACCTCCAGGTAAGCCTGCGAGTCTTCATTTGGCAGGAAGTTGAGTCTGGTCAGGTGCATCGTGGACTCTGTTGTTTCTTAACAGGAATTTGCATACCAGTGCTGGCATATAAGTATGTAAAAAAGAATACACCTACAGCCAGTCTTTGCGAGAAAAAAGCTAGGTTGTTTAATAAGAAACTGAAATGCCATTGAATCAGTATACGGTTGCAAATACAAAACTATACAGGGGGAAAAGTGATAGAGACTGGCCAGCTGCTTCATGTTAGTTTATAGTTCATGGATTTTCTAAACATTCATTGGTAATAAACTAAACAAAAGCATTTACATGTGTTTAAAGATGTCAGCCTTAGACGTCTAACAAAAGATTATATCCATACACCATCTGAAAGTACTGCCCCTTAAGTACACAATGATGGTAACACATGCAGGGGATGTAGTTTGTCTTCTCTAAACTGGTCGATTGACAATCCTACCAGCAGCCAAACCCTCACTATGTAAATAGCAAAATAAACCACCATAAGATGTTTTGCCGACTCTTAGCTACTACTTAAAATAAACATTTAACAGGGGAATTTCCCTGCCAACCAACCAAGCCCCTATTATCCAACCTCTATTAAAGTCTGCTGTTGTGCCCATCGTGACTGAAACTGACTTTCAATGGAGAGGCAACATTTGCAGAACAAATGTGAGCGATGCCATCAGCATAACACAGTAATGAGACCTTTGAGGTACACCCTATACAGCAAGTGTTAGCATTTTTGTTTGGCCAACCCTTGTAACTTATATGACCCACAAGGAAGTACACAGAAAACAAAAAAATACTTCTCAACCTTGTTTCTTTATACATCCATTGATGCAGTCTGTTTCCTGCAGGAAGTTGTTTCCATTGCCTTTGCAGCCACCATAGATGAAGTGCTTGCATGTTCCAGTAGAAGCATCAAAGAACCAGCGAGGAAAGACACCTTTGCAAGGGCCAGCAGCAGGGGGTGCAAGACAGTCCTCTAAGAACAGAAACATGGTTTCAAAACTGGATCTAAATGCCTGTTTCAACATGAGATTTTATTTATTAATTTAGAGGACCTTTGAGATCTGTGTGCAGAACTATGAGTGACACATTTTTTATTAAACCTGCTTGCACTGTGCCAGTGGCTATAGCTGGTGCCAGTTTCCCTTGCATTTTTTGTGCATGAAATTCACAAGCAAAAAAATGCACTGAGTGTACATATTACAACTCCCAACAGCCTTCCTTACTAATATGCATACACCATGGTTACATACATATTTAGACAGTGTAGATGCTGTACAAAAATACCTGTAACATTACCTGTAATGTGTATGTTGTTTTGTGTCATCTTTCCCTGAGTTAATGGCGGATTGGCTTCTTCCCTGTTGTATGCATGTAAGGACAGTTGCAGTTTTTCCATTGTTGTCTTCCTTGGCTCTTCGGCAGTGGTCCTGTATTCACCCCCCTCTGTCAGACTCATAGTCTTCATCTGGCTGACATCAGAGGAGTGGGTAACAGACTTGCGGCTTCCTTGAACTGAGGGAAGTGAAGACAAAAATCCTTACTATGCCTAGCACTGGGTATTTCCTAACCATTCATGTTCAATATAACCTACCATTACTTTTATACTTTATGACGGTTTGATCAAAAAGACACAGGTGTTATGGACATCATTTATTTATTTATTTATTTATTTAAAATATAACCAAAGCCCAAGTATGAATATATTAGGGCCAAGGATTCTCAATACATCCTTAGCAACCAAACTGAAGGATACTGTGAACATCACACAGTATTTGAGCTCACTGCTTTGGCAGAAGGCTTCGTCTGACCCGTCGAGACACTGCTTTTTTCCATCGCATGCAAAGGTGATATCAGTACAGCAGCCATCATCACACATGAACTGGTAGCGGGAGCAGAGCCCTGTACAGACTGGGAGACAGAAATATTCTTTATTATAACTAGGAGGGAAACATCCTCAAATACCACTGCTCAGTAGTGACCTACTCTGGGACAAGAGGGACTAATGAGGACAGGTTAACACACAATGCATCTCTTAAGCAGCAAGCAATATCTGCACATTATCAAGTCAAGCCATTGATTTGTTTCCATGATTCCAGGAATACCACAGACAGGACTTACTAAATATTAGATCAGAAAGTGATGTTTTGTAATTACATTTGATTGAATTAAACACATTGTGTCTCTGAAAACTAATGGTGTTCATTCACCTCTCTTTCAGGAGGGATAGAGATTTGTTCCTATTTGTGTCGTGACCTTCATGCTGTACTAAAATGTATTGCTTTTTATATTTCAATTCTTTTTCAAAGGACAAGGTCAGGATGATATGTTTGTACTTGATCAATTTGTCTGGCTTTCTGAAAGCTTGTTTTGTTTTATGCTCTACAGACGACACTACAGTAGTGTAACACTGGCTTTCTTTACAATGACTTTTGGCACTCAGAGTGGAATATTCTTTTTCTTTTGTACAATTTACCTAAATATGCGCCAAATTCCAGGGACAATTGACGAACCATCAACTTACAGAGACAGAAATACACTCATTGACCTTCTGTAATTGAGTTGCAAATCTTATGTTAAGAAATGCTTATCGTACAATATCAATAGCACAAGGACTAATACAAGTTTTTTTTTTTAATCATCCTAACATGGGAAAGGGCTGTACGCATGCATTGCCACGATGTCACAAAAGTACACTCAGTCATTTCAGAAAAGGCTTTGCTTGAATCTGTTTTTACAAGAAGTATCTTAATACAAAAGTATTTCTCTTATACTACATATATAGTAGTTATTTCCTTTCCTGGACTGATTTGGAATTAAGAATCATACACTGTACACGGTTATGATGCGTGACATTCGAAATATTAGCATAGCCCCTCCTTACTGTAACTACTATAAAATGACAAGCACTGGCATGGCACTTAGAAGTTTGTTGTAAGCCTGTGTCTAAATAAAAAAAGGACAGGGTCAAGTGGATTGTTTTCAGGAATAATAGCGCTACTTTCATACTTTGCTATCTCTATTCATGTTGCAAAAATTGCCTTTATTTTAAACTGAGCAGCGTACTAACCTGCAATGGTTTTGAACCAAAAAAATCAACATATACAACATTGTTGTTTCTATACTATGTCTGCCTTAAGCAGGAAATACAGTGCACCGCTTGGGTTAAATAATAGCTTGTGCAGCAGGTGCATTTCGCTGTATGCTGGTAAACAAGTCAGTATTCTGTATTGGTGTAATAGGAAAGGTCAAGAAGAAAGCATCAGCCTTCTCTCTGTGCCGATATCACATTAGCTAGATAGATGTAATACATCAGCAACATTCAATTTTAATGCACTTCCTAGTACAAATACAGATATATAATAAATACAATTAAAAGTTCTTTAATTACTCTCAATACATATGTATTCTAACCTATTTTCCATCGTAATGTGCAATTCTGCAACAAAAACCTTACCCATTTGTTAAGGAATTTTGTGCCTGATGCTTTGGAAGAATAGATCACTGTAAATACAAATAATGGCTGTTGAGCTTTGTTTTGTCAGTGCGAGTGAGTGTGGTGCTGAATCACTTCTTGGTGCACAACACACACTGCCATACTGTATGTAATGCTGATAAATACATAAACTGTGGAACTGATAGCTGTCTATAGAGCACATAGGGTCTAATGATCTAAACAGTGTCAGATCTGAATACTGCCTCCGTGAAATGTATACAAGTGATCTTTCACAAACCTTGTTAAACTGAATTTGTATTGTCTGTGCTAATGTTAATAAGTAGGTCTATGAATCACCTCTGGGAGAAAATCCTGGCTGGATTAGTCTAGTATTAAAATGGTGGCAGTGTTTAGATCGGACACTGTTAAGATCATTAAAATAGAACACATTGTCCTTGCATTACATTTTTCCACAGTTGGTGGAATGTAACACCAAAGCAAGAGACAGATTAGGAGATGAAGGAGGAGCTGACTGACAACAAATAATTTCGCTGAGCTATGTCTAGGTGTTGTACCTGGCACTTTGCGCTCTGATGGGAGAACAGTAACCGTAACATTGTCTGAGCTCTTCTGACCCCCAGTGTCTGTGACTGTCAGCTGGAAGTGGTAGGACCCTTCTTTCAGGCCAGTCAACTTCAACACCCCGGGCTGAGGAGCCTTTATGGAATAAAATCAACAGCAGAGTTAAACAGTGAGGACTCTGAATAGCAAAACAACTACGACAACAACAACAACAAAACAAATAAACAAACAAACAAAAAAAAGTCAATTCACTATCCCTGAATCTGATTTACTGGGAGCTAAAGGGGTACATTGCATTTATAAACTGCCTGTGGATTTAGTAAAAGCTTTCCATGAGGTTCAGAAAGAGAGCGCTTCGTTTAACCTAAAGTTGTACCAGATACCCTGCTTTAAAACTATACCATGTATTTCTTTCAAGACTGTACATTTGAGACCTATTTAGCTAACAGAAGTGCCAAACAGATATTCATGAAATTATTTTATTAGTTTTAGTAGTATTACTGGGGTGGGGGTGGGGGGGCTCACTGGATTCTAGCATAATGAATAATGCATCAAGGTGTAGATATGTTTTCGGAAAAGATACTTAAAATGTTACAGCATTTCAACAATTGCCAATAACATGTTAATGTTGTTACAATTGATTTTAACTCATGTTCTCTTTGCTCAAGAAGCCAATTGATAACAGTAGCAATTCTTGTTTGCTGAGGAAACTTATGATGGATGATTATGAACATTTATTGAGAACAAACAGACACTTCTTGGGCTAATCTTAAAATAAACCATGGCAAGCCCTAAATCCAATTAAGTAGCTTTGCCCACCCCACCCCTTATAAATGCTGGGACAGCTGCCTTTAAAAACATATATATATATATTCAGACCATACATTCCCAAATTACTGATGATTTATAGACAATGTGAAGCACATTACCCATTATTTAATCCCTGCTGCTAAGCTTGCATGAAGGAACTGGCAATACAAAAAACAATGCATAAAACTGGATTGATAATGGAAACAAACCCTGAAGTTTATTTTTTGTAGCTTCTGTTTTGAAGTGAATGAGAGTAGCCGAGGGACGATTGCTAGTTACTTTCAAAAAGAATAATTATCAGTAATACAATTTCCTCTGCAGCCTCTCATTTGCCTACAGAAGTAAAGCGACGTCAGCCAATTGAAGTGAGCTGTGTCAACAAAGGGCACATTTGTCCTTGGTGCAGTTTGTAATTTGATAGCATCTAACCTAAACCATTTTCTCCAACTCTGTACTCAGCTTCACAATCAGGGGACTGCTGTATGCTATACAAACATATCACATCTGCTGCCTGGAGCCACTTCAAGGTTAGTTAGTGATGTGGCCAATCTGAAACCCTCAATGCCTTATTCTTTATATTATTGACAGAGTGTACATCCATATTTGGTCCATGTGTACACAACGTTTTTATCAGGAAAAACAGAACAGTGGCGGCAGGGGTTGACAAGCCCTGCATTGTTCTCTAAACACAGGTGAATCCTGAGATGGCTTACTGTAAGCTCTTTCAATTGTTGACCTGGTCTATTTAGCATCATGCTGGGTCATTTCATCAAAAGCCAATTAGTAAATATAAACATATCCTATGTTTCTTATTTAATGTAAGGGTTACTCTGATCAATACAAAAACATACAGAACCAGAACCCACAATAACCTTCCAACTACTGTATATCTGGCAACTCAGCAGTCCTTCAGCACTGAAGCAGCACTCAAGTGTTTTTGAACACAGTTTAAAAGAGACCATCCTTGAATTGTTCCTTCTCTACACTCTACTCTATGTTTATAAGGTCATTACGGTATAAGCATATATATATATATATAATATATATATATATATATATATATAAAGAATGCATCCTCAGGCTTAGTCCGAATATTATTTGTAGTGACATTGTTACTCACTGTAGTTGTATTCCGTCACATAAGGCAGGTCATCAATACATACAGGTAAAGTGTAAGCCACCTACTCAATGGTTTGTGCCGTGCTTTGAGTTTACCACCTCCTCCTTCTCATGATCAGCCTTCAAAGGGGGGGGGGGGGGGGGGGGGGAGGAGGATATCATCAGATGTCTAATCATCTGTTAAAGAGCAAGTAGCGAGGTTCTGAAAAATCTAGCGCTACGCGTCCCCTGCAATGCTACAACTGTTTAAATATAATACCTGTATTTTTACTTTTCATTGTTAACATCCTGACAACTTTTTACACTTAGGACTGTAAAGTCTGCTTCAAAGTTATTTTCAAAATGTCTGCTCTAGTGCACTGGGGTTTGAGATCTGGCCTCTAGTCTAAATCACTACAGGAAGAGCGATACAAAAAAAACCCAAAAAAAAAAAAAAAAAAAACGTAACAACAAAGTGCTCTGGCTCTTCTGTTCCTTACCACATCATGGATCATTATTGCCGTTACCTGTTTGACAACGTGGGCAATAATCCTTACACTATCAATGCACTGGACTGGAGTCTCAGGTTTGTAGACTTTCTATATTCAGATAGAAATAGCGGTAGTGCCAGTCATGGGAAACGTGCTACTATCCTTTTGAAATCTGCTTGCCACTTTGTCACTTCTGTGAGCCAAATATTTATTCGACTACTGTAATTTGGAGCAAAATGACATTTGCACAAGATCTAATTAAACTCTACTATAGATTAGTGTAGGTCATCTGCTTTTTATTAGTGCAATGCACTTTTCCCATGTAGTTTTGTGTTAATATAGAACACATACAGTTTTAAGGGGTGCTTTACCAAGACTCTATTTTCTATTTTCTAAACCTATTTTCTTACCTCAAATTAGCTTTAGCAACCTAATCACTTCCTGTGCCATAGGTCACATGGTAGGGTTACATTTAAACAGTGACTATGATCTACGGCACAGGAAATCAGCATAATCTGCATTAAAGTAAAATACCAAGAAAATTATCTTCAACAGAAGAAAGGTGGGGCTTATGATATTAATTGTTGCCTTGTGCAACTAGAAAGCAAGGGATTTGATTTAAAACAAGTTATTACTCCTTTAAACCCAGTTAACAGGTTTCAAACAAATAAAAACATGATGTTAAATGCTTACTTGAGCTCCATATCAGATAGACAAAATAACCTTGCACCAGTACCTTCATACCAGCAGAGGGGTCACCCTGCAGTAGAGTCCACTCATAACGGGTAATTGCCTGATCATCCAGACTGCCTCTGCCATCCAGAAGGACCCAGTCTGTGGGTAGCTGAAGCACCACATCCTGGCCCGCATCACTTCGAGGAGGCTCATCGCTCACTACACAAGTAGAATACAAGGATGTAATCAATGATCAATCAGTCATTTACTATAAAATACTGCATACACTAATCATTCGCCATTGTAAACCAAACACCAGTGATACAAACATAATTTTCAGTTCATTGCTAAAATATTCATTATACCATATATTTTTATTTTCAGTATAATCAACAGTTTAAGACACTACTATAATAATACATCATAACAACAATGGCAAGTGCTGTGTTTCATCAACTTACCTTCTGAAATCTTTCTTGGGCCCCTTCTCTTCAATATCTACATGCTTCCCTTGGGTCACCTCATCTGCCAACACAGCCTCATGTTTCACTCCCATGCTGACGACACCCAGCTCTACTTAAAACCCGACCGTGGAAGCCCCTCTGCCGTGGTCCGGCTCTCGGCTTGCATTCAAGACATCGAGGCCTGGATGTCTGCCAATTTTCTTCAACTGAACACTAGCAAATCTGAACTCCTTCTAGTGGGATCTAAAACTTAAATTAAGATTCTCAATATACCTGCCCTGAACCACGGAAACTGTCTGCTGCTGCCTTCCCCCACAATAAGAAGCCTTGGTGTACTTCTTGACAGCAACCTCTCCTTTGATGCCCACATTTCCTCCGTGGTCAAATCTTCCTTCTACCATCTTCGAAACATCTCCATATCTCCCTACCTTTCCCTCCTGGATGCGGAGTTACTCTGTCATGCATTTGTCTCCTCTCGACTCGACTACTTCAGCCTCTATATGGTGGTTTCCCGGCACGCACCATAAACCGACTGAAGCTAGTTCAGAATGCTGCTGCCAGGATCCTTACCAGATGTAAAAAAAGTGATCACATCACCCCCGTCTTACCCAGCACTGGCTACCTGTAAAGTTCAGGATTATTTTCAAAACTCTCCTGCTCACCTACAATGCCCTTCATCACACAGGTCCCGAGTACCTCCTCAACTTGGTGACCCGCTATGTCCCTTCCTTCAAACTGAAGTCCTCCAACTCTGCCTGCTTGTTATCCCCATGCAAAAGTGCACCACACTTGGAGAACGCTTGTTTAGCTTCATGGCTCCGACTCTTTGGAACTCTCTCCCAGCTTTGGTGCGTGATGCTCCCACCGTCGCTCGCTTTAAATCCACTCTCAAGACCCGCCTGTTCTCTCTTGCTTTCCATGCTCTTTAAGCCTATCTTCTATTACCTGCTTTGCAGCAGCTACTATTTCATGTATTATGCTACTATCACGTATTATGCACTTTCCACTGTATTTAATGTATTATGCTTTTTTTTTTTACTGTATAGCATGTATTATGCATTTCTCTGTATTTCAAGTACTATGGATTTTCTTGTATTTATTGCATCTTGGAAAGTGCTTTGTGATGGTGGTCCACTATGAAAGGCACTATATAAAATACAGATTGATTGACTGATTGATTGATTGATTGATTGACTACTGGATTGGTTCGTTGCATCAGATTTAGATAGCAGCTGGAAACTTGCCTGAGTGCATGTCCAAGTTATTTATCTAAACTGGGCATACTGTAAGTTTCTGTGGAAAACCAGAAGACTATAAACCATAACAGTCGGTTTTCTGTATTTTCTGGTAGTAGTAATTAATCAAATGTCATTAAACAAAATGGATTTGACAGGTTTGTGATCTGCCACAGTCCCTCCCACTAGGTGTAGCCTTGCCGAAAATAGGGTCCTCCCAAAAAAACATTATAACAAACCTATAGGACTTAGTACACACACTATCAACCCAAACATACCAGCACCAATACTGTTCATTTTCCCACAGACCTTGGGAACACCCCAGACATGTTATGGCATCATTGCTAACTGTCACAGCGACAGGACACAATATCCTTATACTTTACTCAGAGGCAATTAATTGGATCAAAGCTCAAAGAAAATGTGCATTCACATGTGCTGGAATACTCAATTGACTGAGCAGGCGATATGAAGCCTTGCAGTTCTGAGTGACCAGTTCAGTTCAATTCAAAACATCTTGCTTTATACAGAACTTTATATTATGTTTACACATTACTTGCTGTTCTCAAACACTTCATTACATATCGACCACAGCTATGGATCAGCAGTATTCTTTTCTGTATGTATGTTTTAGACCTCACGGGCAAAAAATAATACATCTAAGAAACAAAACACACAATAAATGGAATGACTTTCCTTATAATCCACCAGCAAACACTCATACACAAACAGTGTTTTTAATGGTCTCGTTCCAAATCTACACAAAGGTCTTATACCATAGGGAAACAGAAAAGTAGTTTTTTCGTTGGCACAGTTTGCCTGTTGGTTATGTAGATTTTTTTTTTTTTTTTTTTACTTCACTTGACTGATCAGTAGACCAGTTGAATTCGTTTTTATTGCAGTAAAACGTCATGGCATAAGGTGATGCGTTTGGTAGGATATGAACTCAGCCTATAGAACTATAATATTTAACGTCACACTATATTCCAAAGACGTCTGTATACAAAGCTGTAGCCTATACAGGCCTATTGTAGCCTATGGCCTATACTATTGTATCTTATATATATATATATATATATATATATATATAATATATATATTATATATATATATATATTGTGTGTGTGTGCTTTTGAAAACACAAAACTTTTTGAAATTGTTATTTTAAAAAATGTTTTACATTAATATTTTTTAAAATTTTGAATATTATTATATATATATATATATATAATATATATATATATATATATATATATATATATATATATATATATATATATATATATATATATATATAATAAAAAAAATAAAACACACACACACCTTGTATTGTCGTATCATAGGCTGGGTTATTTACATGGGGCCCTTTCCTGGAACCTGCATGTTTAGTAAAAGCTGAATCTGCGCCGTTGTCACCGGGGTAGAGGGTATTGTTGAAAGCCAACAGACTGTAGCTGCTGTATCCCTGATGCAAGGTGAATTTGCAGACATTTCTGTTTTTGTAAGTGCAGTTGAATAAAAAGCAATTGAGGCTGTCCTCCGATCGCTCCTGTTCCAGCTCCACCACAGCCACTGTGCAATGAGGGTCGGAACAGCAGGCGTGCAGGCAGTCTTTCCAGCTATAAATTTTTCCAGGAGCTGTAAGGAAGGTGGCTCCAGAGTCGATGGAGTCCTTCGCCCTGATGATGTAGTCCTCTATGGCGTTGAAGCTGTCCAAGCACACATCCACCGGCCCCATCCCATCTCCTCTATTCTCTTTCTGATCTTGTTGGAGCTGCTTGCGAAATTCATCGAGCAGTTCTTCAATCCCTGCGATCGGCGAGTTTAAATCTGAAATCCGGGACGATTTGGCGAAAATACATGGCCCCATCCAGAGCAAAATAAAGCAGAGAATATGAAAACGGTGCTTGTGCAGAGCCCCGTGAGCGGGTGGCATATTTTTGTAATGCATTTGTAGTTTATATTTTAAAAAGTTACTAAAAAACAAGCCTCGCGTTCTCATTTTCCAAGTACAGGTCACGACGAAGTAAAGATTTGCAGCGCTCAATTAAAACAGCCTCCTTAGATGGGAGGCAAACGTTTGCTGCTTCTTGTTCCCGTCGATTTGCACTGTAACACGCGAATGTAAGTTATAGTGTTAACATGGTGGTACTGCACAGCTCAGCACTAGGACTGGGTGACAGCTCCATCCAGCGCTGGAGAGCGCACACAGCCCCCCGACATCACAAAAACACAGCAGAATAAAATCGATGTGTTTATATTTTAGAAACAAATCCATGCTTTAGAAGATTTTTTTTTTTTTTTTTTGGCCAAAACGCTAAACTAGAATGTAATTGAACTAATGAACAAGCGAGTGAAAACACATGCGGAGTAGAACGTCCAAGTAAAATGAAGTAGATTACACAAATATCAATACAATTTAAGGTTAAATCTATACTTGAATTCAAGCAGCATCCAAGTGCACATATTGTACCAGTACCTTTCTTTCACTTAAACTTTGAGCTAGAAGTAGAAATTATCTACATTCACATAGTATACATTTAAGATTACATTTATATTTGTATTCTAAGTGGAGTAACTGTAAGCACTGTCACTGAAGATAAAACAAAAACAAACAAAAAAAAACGGGAAGTTCCTGTCATGACAACTCTAAAATAATAATAATAATAATAATAATAATAATAATAATAATACATTGAAGAAATTTTCAATGTTCATGATGTTAATAAAAAATACATCCCGTGACTAATAACGGTATGCAATAAAAATGACATTAGCGTATCATATTACAGAGGTTGCGCTTTTGAAAAGAAAGGAGTTTTCCACATTTTATTGTGTTACAACGTGGAATCAAAATGGATTTAATTAGGAGTTTTTGCCACTGATCAACACAAAAAAAGTCCATAATGTCAAAGTGAAAAATAAAATCTACAAATTGTTCATTGTCCGTTGTTGAAAAAAACTCACGTCAAATCTCGACTAGTTTGCCAGAAGGCATGTGGACCAACTCTGAGACCAAGTGGAAGAAGATTATAAGGTCTGATGAGACCAAAATAGAGCTTTTTGGCCTCATTACTAAGCGTTATGTTTGGCGCAAGCCTAACACCGCCCATCATCCTGAGAACACCATCCCTACCATGAAGCATGGTGGTGGCAGCATCATGCTATGGGGATGCTTGTCTGTGTCAGGGCCTGGAAAGCTTGTGAAGATAGAGGGCAAAATGGATGCAGCAAAGTACAGAGAAATCCTGGAGGAAAACCTTCTGAAGTCTGCAAGAGACCTGGGACTTGGGAGAAGATTTATCTTCCAGCAGGACAATGACCCCAAACATACAGCCAAAGCCACACTGGAGTGGCTTAAAAACAAAAAGGTCATTGTCCTGGAGTGGCCCAGTCAAAGCCCAGACCTCAATCCAACTGAGAATATGTAAAAAGAGTTGAAAATTGCTATTCACCAAACGTCCCCATCCAACTTGACAGAGCTTGAACAAAAATTGTAGTGTCCAGATGTGCAAAGCTGGTAGACTTATCCAAATAGACTCATGGCTGTAATTACTGCCAAAGGTGCCTCTACCAAATATTGACTCAAGGGGGTGAATACTTATGCAATCAATTATTTTCTGTTTTGTATTTCTAATTAATTTAGAACAATTTGTAGATTTATTTTTCACTTTGACATTATGGATTTTTTTTGTGTTGATCAGTGGCAAAAACTCCTAATTAAATCCATTTTGATTTCATGTTGTAACACAATAAAATGTGGAAAAGTCCAAGGATACTTTTGAGAGCCATTGTAAACATTTAAATCATGTTTCACTATGAACTTTCCAGGTGTGCTGAAATACATAGAGAAACTATGCATAATCTGCCATTGTCGCACTCATAACCATAAGTACTGTTGGATATATCGCATAATTGCTAAACAAAATATAAAATAGCTAAATAGGTATTTTATGGACCGCACAATGCGGAATTATGGCTCCCTGAGCCATTAATGAATTCTATATACAACAAATATTGTTATGAAAATATTTTTTTCTCCTAAAATGGTATCTCAACAAATTGATTCGTTCAGATACCTACATTGCAAATAAATGAAAATGAGTGTATAAGTATAAATATACTTATTTATAAGCCTAGGCTGAGTTTCAGGACAGGGATCATGGGTGTCTCATTCTCCTGTTGACCCATTCCCTAACTTATTTCAACCTAAAGGAAACCCACCTCCCTAATCTCCACTTTATTTGCAGGCAGTCCTTTTGTTAGGATGGACAGCGTGGCTTACTTGCAGTCGGTCTGTTGATCTCATCAGATCAGTGGCTTCCTTCTTCTATTGCACTAACCTCACCCATATCACAAACCATGATCCAGGCACTACATTAAAAGGTATTTAACCAGATAAGCAGGTTAAGAAGCAAGTAATATAATTTGAAAAAGGCATGCATGATTTATAATACACGTTATGCCTCACTAAAAAATTGAGGGGCAGGCTTTTACGGACAAAATATATATATATTTGTGTGTAAAAATCTATTCTAAATACATATTTTGAACTGGAAAGAAAGGGAAAAAGAATTAATTAAAAAAAACAAAAGATGCCCACTAAAATAGCAGCTATGGAATATACTGTGGCTGACATTCTACCAGTCTGCCCCACAGTCATGTTCAGACTGGCACTAAAATGAAGTTCTTTGCTGTCTGTCTGCTACATTCATACAAGTTTAGCATTCGTGTGACAGTTTGTTGAGATTGCAGTTTGTTTATACCCCACAAAGACGCTGAAATACATATTTTGTATTTGTATTTATTGACATCCTTGAGTTGGGCCCAGTGATTATTTTTTGTAGGTGTGACTTGTTAAACAAAAATTGCAATAACATCTTTGTTCTTACAATTCACATCTTTATTTTCCAGCTACTTGGCATTAGGAATATTAACATTTTTTTTTACAAACATGTAACCCCTGTGCTGAGCAATGATGCAACCATAAATAAAAGCTAATGAACCTGGATTTGGATTTAAATGTTTGTGTTTCAAACACTTTACAACAATATCAAAGCTGAAATAACCTAGTAAAAATGTACAATATGTTTTAGAAATAATAACACATTAGTTTAAATTAGATTTCATTTTAGGAAACAGATCATGCATTATTCAATGTGTACTGAAAGTTAATTAAAAAAAAAACACATGTAAAATATTTAATATTGATTTATGTGATTTAATTAATAATTCAATTCATGATTTAAGTGGCATTTCTTTCTCTCTCTCTCAATGCTGGTTCTGGACAAACTTCAGTCTCAAATTATAGAAACAAAATCAAATTAATTTCTGTGTAAATCAAATTAAATAAAAATGTACAGTGCCATACAAATATGGTTAATGGTCACACTCCTCATTGTAAAAAATAATTCATGACTACATTGTACTTTGTTAACAGGTTAAGTGTACAGAGTAAGTAATATTTAAACAGGTTCAAAATGAAGATAATGATATGTACTGGTAATTAAACAGTGATGGAAAAGCACAAAATGTGCACTAAACTAACATTTTCTAACATGCGACAGGAACTGTGGATGTGTAACTTTAGATTTATGTTTATGACAAGATTATACAATTATTGATAATTTGTAAGGAATGATACCAAAAGGGAGGTAGAGCTAGATATTTTGTAGTGAAGTCTACAGGAGAAATGTATTTATTTATTTATTTATTTATTTATTTTAAGAGGCTCAAATTCTGCCATAGTCTATATAGTCAAAACTTCTAGAAATACCACTTTCCACTATATAAATAAAAAAGTACACGGGGAATTGAATTCGGGGACGCATACCTATATCAATGTGATAAAAACATACAAAAGACGAAATGGTCACATTTGCGGTCCTAGACATTGCGTATTCATCAGCGTTTCTGCGCCATTCATTTAACCAATTTCAGGGTGATTTATTTGCTAAACAACTAATATGGTTAAGTTGCACAATGTACTGTTTATTACACAATAGAACAGTTTTGCTTTTTTACTTCATCACTCAAATGTATGACATCTATTTTTTATTTTCTTCAAAATATAAAAGGAGTTTACGTATTTGAAGCACACTGTGTTAGTTTCAGTATTCTTAATGTAAAAACTGAAGACAACAAACATCTAAAAAGGCAAGAAAAAAAAACAACAAAGCCGTAGGATAAAACCTATGTACTTACTATTTTAAAGACTGTACAATTGTAATGGTAAAAATTGTGATTGTTTTTCATTGTAAGTAAATGTAATAATAATAACAACAACAACAATAATAATAATAAACATAAATAATAATAATAATAATAATAATAATAATAATAATAATAATAATAATAATAATAATAATAATAATACATTACAGAAGCATGGAAGCTCAGTTACACATTAAATCGATATTGCAGAATAAAGTGCAGTCTCTTCAAGATGATACTACTTTAGATTTGATGGAGGCTTGCTTCCCCTAAAGCAACATTCCACAAGGCAAGGTTCTTACGAGGGGTTCTTTCTAAATTCCATGATTGCTTTCCACACCTTGCACAGCATTCCTCCTCTGAAAGACAACCACATAACAATAATAATAAGCAACACAGCTAGCAGTATTAGACAGAAATGTGAGCATTGCAGCAGTCTAACAAGTGTGCTCAGTGAAAGATGTGCTCAGGTATTTGTCAGGTAATAGCATTTTTTATTATTATTATTATTATTATTATTATTATTATTATTATTATTATACTTACTATATTACTTAGTTGCCATGCTCTGGTACCATACTGGTCTTTTATTATATGAAGAACATGGTAAGTTGTATTCAAGCTATGAAAGCTTTGCTAGGTTAGACACTATTTAAATATTAATGATGATGATGAAAAATACAAATTTTTGTGACTTAAATTAGGAAAAACTGTTTATGTGTAGCTTGCAGTGGAATTAGAAGTGTTAGAAATCAGTGACCTAACAGTGGTTAGTAACTTATAGTAGTACACATTTGAAGACGGTTGTTCGAATTAGTCAAAACGGTTTTGATTTATCATTTAACAATCATTAGTATGCACTTCAATGAAACACAAAACTCTTTAACAGTGTCTGAGCTAAACTGATGTACGACAATGAACTGCACACATGAAAATTAAGTGCAAGTAATATATTATAGTATATAGTACATACACATACACAGTGGTTCGCAGAAGTATTCTCCCCCCCTGCAAAGTCTTCACATTCAGATTACAAACTAATCCACATTGATAAAGTTAAAAAATGCCTATAGAATATAAATAAGTAAGATTTACAGAGAAAAACAGATTAATCTCAGATGCATAAGTATTCAACCCCTTTGCTATTGCAGCCCTAAATCAGCTCAGGTGCAAATTATTTGTTTGAAAGGTCACAAAATTAGTGAAATGCTTTCAGCCTGTGTGTACTCAAAGTGGTTTAACAAGTAGATAATTTCCTTCAGGTATATACAGACTTTCAAGCTGCAACTCACATAGTGATCCAACACAGCAACCATGAAGACCAATGAGCTTTCGAAACAAGTCAGAGATAAAGTGGTAAAAAGGCAGAGAGCAGGAGATGGGTATACGAAAATTTCAAAGGCGCTGATTATCCCTCTCAGCACAGTGAAGTCCGTCATTAAGAAGTGTAAGATGTATCATTCCACCCAGACACTACCCAGATCAGGTCGCCCTCCCAAACTGAGCAGCCGGGCAAGCAGGAAACTGCTTTGTGATGTCACTCTGAAGCCAACAATGACCTTGAGAGATCTGCAAAGTCATCAACAATCAGCCGGTCCCTACACAAAGCTGGCCTGTATGGATGGGTGGCAAGAAAGAAGCCACTACTCAAAAGCCTCATCTTAAAGCACGTATGGAGTTTGTGAAAAAGCATGTAGATGATACTGCAGACATGTGGAAAAAGGTTTTGTGGTCAGACGAGACAAAAATTGAACTTTTCGGTCTAAATTCAAAGCATTACGTCTGGCGCAAGCCCAACACTGCACATCACCCAGTCAACACTATCCCAACTGTCAAGCATGTTGGTGGCAGCATCATTTTATGGGGATTCTTCTCTTCACAGGGACTGGGAAGCTTGTCAGGACAGAGGGGAGAATGGATGGTGTAAAGTACAGGCGAATCCTTGAGGAAAACCTGTTTGAGTCAACCAACACTCTGAAACTGGGGAGGAAATTCACATTTCAGCAGGGCAATGACTCGAAGCACAAAGCCAAAGCCACACTGGAGTGGTTGAACATGAAGAGAATTAATGTTCTTGAGTAGCCCAGTCAAATTCCTGACTTGAATCCAATCGAAAATTTATGGTGAGACTTGAAGATTGCAGTCCACTGACGATCCCCAACAAACTTATCAGAACTGGAGCAATTTTCCTGTGAAGAATGGTCAGATTTCACCATCCTACTGTGCAAAGCTAGTAGAGACCAATCCAAAATGGCTCATAGCAGTAACTGCTGCAAACGGGGCTTCTACCAAGTACTGACTTAAGGGGCTGAATACTTATGCAACCAGTACATTTCATTTTGTAGTTTTTCTTTGCAAGTTTTGCTGACATTGAATCTCCTCCTCATATAACAGTGTTCAGTTTAACCACTATAGCTTTGAATAAAAAAAGTTTGCTTGAAAAACTGTGCACAAATTATTTGTAATTCAATAAAATGTGACATTATTGGTAGGGGGTGAATACTTTGCAAACCACTGTATATACAGTGCCTATAGAAAGTCTACACCTCCTTGAACTTTTTTCACATTTTGTTGTGTCAGTGCCTCAGTGTTTCATGCATTTAAATTAGGATTTTTATCCACTTATCTACACACCATACTCCACACTGTTAAGGGAAAAAAAGTTTTATTGAGAAAAAAGTATATATTAAAAAGACAAAACTGAAAGATCATAATTGGATAAGTCTCCACTCCCCTGAGTTAATACTTGGTGGAAGCACCTTTGGCAACAATTACAGCTGTGAGTCTGCTGCGATAGGTCTCTACCAACTATGCACACCTAGATTTGGCAATATTTGATCATTCTATTTTACAAAACTCTTTGCAGAAGGCAGCAGGTTTTCCTCAAGGACTTCTCTATACTTTGCTCCATTTAATTTCCCTTCTATCCTGACAAGTGCCCCAGTCCCTGCCAATAAGAAACATCCCCATAACATGATGCTGCCACCACTATGCTTCACAGTAAGGATGGTGTTCGTTGGGTGATGCGCTGCGTTGGGTTTGCGCCAAACATAATGCTTTGCATTTAGGCCAAAAAGTTCTATTTTAGTTTCGCCAGACCACAACACTTTTTGCCACATAGCTACAGAATCTCCTGAGTGTTGTTTTTACATAATTCAAATGGGATTCAAGGTGGGCTTTCTTGAGTAATAGCTTCCCTCTTGCCACCCTACCATACAGGCCAGATTTGTGGAGTGCCTGGGATATTCTTGTCACATGCACACTTTGACCAGTCTTGTATAAAAGCACGTAGCTCTTGCAAAGTTGCCATTGGCCTCTTAGTAGCCTCTCTGAACAGTCTCCTTCTTGTTCGGTCATCCAGTTTGGAGGGATGGCCTTATCTAGACAGGGTCTTGGTGGTGCCATACACCTTCCACTTCTTAATAATTGTCTTGACCATGCTCCAAGGGATATTCATGGCCTTCGATATTTTTTTTATACCCATCCTCTGATCTGTGCATTTTAACAACTTTGTCCCGAAAGTCTTTTGAAAGTGCTTTAGTGCTCATGGTTGAGTCATTGCTTTGAAATGCACTAACGCACTACCCAAGGGGGGCTCCCAAGTGGTTCATCCAGCAAAAGCACTCCACATGGATGTGCCCTATAGCCTGGGGACCGCAGCTTCGACTCCAGGCTATGTCACAGCCGACCGTGACAGGGAGTTCCTAGGGGGTGGCAAACAATTGGCCGAGCACTACCTGGGTAGGGAGGGCTTAGGTCAGCAGGGGAAGCCACGGCTCGCCGCGCATAGGCGACCCCCTGTTGCCGATAGGGCACCTGTGGCTCTGCAGTAAAGCCTCCAGATTTGTGTTGTCCTCTGGTGGCCTCACTGTGGATCCACAGTGCAAAAAATGATGGATTGGCAGGAGCACGTTTCGGAGATCGCATGCTCCAGTCTCCGTTCCCCGAGTCGGCTGGGGGGGTTGCGAGCAGTGAGCCGAGGATACAGATAATAATTGGGCACACTTTTTAATTTAAAAAAAAAAAAAAAAAAAAAAACAACTAAAAATTAAAAAAAAAAAAAAAAAAGCACTACCCAGCAGAGGGAACCTACAGGAACTGCTGAATTTATCCTTAAATCATGTGAATCACTACAGTTTAACACAGGTGGAGGCCACTTGGTGTGTGATTTTGAAGGTGATTGACCTGAGCTAATTTAGGATTGCTATTACAAGGGGGGTGGACACTTATCCAACCAAGCTATTTCAGTTTTTATTTTTAATTAATTTTCTACAAATTTCTAGAATATTTTTTTCACTTGGAAGTTGTGGGGTAGGATGAGATAAATGAAAAAAAAAAAAAAAAAAAAAAAAATGCATTTTAATTCCAGGCTATAAGGCAACAAAAGGTGAACATTTTGAAAGGGGTGTAGACTTTCTATAGGCACTGTACATTCCAGTCTGTAGGAAACATAAATTGATGCATTGGGCTATAAATAGAGACATTCTTTCAATTTTATACTGGATTTAGATTAACTAAACGCAAAATTATCGAAGACCTATTTTTTAACACAAAACCATTTGCACTAACTTATGTACAGTATGTAATAATGAATCTTACCCGCTCTATAGTATCTTGGTCAGCATCGTGTTCCTTCAGCCAGTTAGTCAGCTCAGGGTCCCCACTGTGTGCACTGGAAGAATGGCGAGTTGCTGAAGAAGCAGTTATGTCTGTGTGAAAACAGGTAGGTGTTAAAGCCACTAAGTCATTAGGTACCCGGAACCAGCAGGATTTTGAATATACAGCCTGGTAAAGTCAGCATATTTTAAATTGGATAATGAAATATTTAGCAAACAATTAAAAGATTGTCAACAGAAGAAAAGTGATGCAGCGATAATATAGCGAGTGCTAATAAGAGGTGAGGATATTAAAACCTTGTTGCTGTTCTTATGAGTGCAGCTATGGTGAAAAGTTTGCATTACCTAGAATTTTAGGATTGGAACAGAAAAAAAAAAGAAGTTAAACTATATGAACATACTTTTGATATGGTTGGAAAATTGTCTTTGTAAAAACTGTCAAGCAGCACTCCAGTGATCCAACAATTGATTACCTATTGGTTGAGATTTAATTCTCAGTAGTTTGATCTCTTGATCCCTCTCCTCAATAACCTGAGATAGGATGCTTTGATACTCCTTTTCCTTCTCCAGGAGTTCCTCCAGTAACCTTCAAGACAAAACAAAGTGAACTGAGGTCAATAAAAGGCATCTAAAAACTTATGTTTCTAAAGTCTGATTAAAGGAAAGAGGATACTTTCCTCTTTAAAATCAGATGGCAGTTATTTATTCAGAGTTAACACGCTGACAGAAAACAGGAGTTACATGCCTGTTGGTTTCTAGTTTCATCCTCCCCAGCTGCATGCTCACAGATCTCTGAGCAGCATGCGAGTCGTCGTGGGAGACGGTGGAGCTGAGCGTGCTCACGCCTGAGGTCAGCACTGTGTCGTCGTTGGCAGCACTCTGCCTCGGATCGCTCCGATTCCGGGTGTCGTCATGGGAATCTAGGTCACCCTCCGCATCATCCTGGTCGGCCGCATCACTCTCCGAGGCCAACCTGAAATGAGGCCTCAGTTCTGTAAAACAACAAAAAAGGTGTTTTATACTAAGAATTTGAATTGGTTAAAACTAATTTTGAAGGGATGTAATACTTACTGTTATTTTGGTCCTGTATTTAAATATACTTTAAGGGGAACAGCAATAATTTCTTAAATCCTGTTTAGACAAGTGCTATATGACTAAGGGTACGATTTTGTCACAGAGGTCACGGAAATCATGAATTTGAAAAAAAGTCAGTGAGATGGATGTAAAAACACTTTTGATTAGATGCTTCCTTTATTTCCTTTGAAATATGCAGTATGTCATGCACTGAAAATACAAATATCTATAAATTGTTTGGTTGTTTCACGCAACATTTACATGTAGCTATAGGCCAGTGAATTAGATAGCTGAGCGAGAAAGCATGTAAATCGCTGACAGCTAAAATGCAAAAAAAACTGTGAGTAAGCGGTTTTCTGTAAAGACAGAAGAACAAATGTGTTGTAGAACATTAGTTTACCATACAGCACTTCTGTTGCAGATGAATGCGATATGTCAAGACAGCTAGCTGTGCAGCTTCACTATTTTTTGTATGTGACGCATCGTGTCGCAGCCCTTTTAACTGCGCAAAACGGTCGCAGCTGTTGTTCATATAAATACAATCTGCATTGTATACACTTTCCACTTACGTAGATGTGCTGAGTTTGTACTCCTATACAAGAGGATTAAAAAAAATCAAAAGAGACGTTGTTGCTCTGTTTTCTCAACCACCAGAGAATCCGAAAGGCAGAATTTCAAACATTATTTAGAGAGAAGTGGCTATGTGACAGTGAGAGATATTTTAGAATGAAATATGAAAGGTCTGATGATCTGATAAGGCTGTACGCCTTTCCAAAAAAGACACACGTCGCAAGGTTGTAGATTATGTACTTCCGACTTTTCACACAGGGTCAGAGACACTTCACTCTGACCAGAAATTATTTCTGGAGTCTGAAATATGTACTGTAATTTTTGTACTCTAAAGTAACATTCAAACTGGTCATATTCAAAAGCAATAGTCTTTATATGCATGGTTTTGGTGTACTATTTAAAAGCTCTTATGTTGATGTCCCTAAAACTACATTTGGTGAACTTGCCATGAATTTTTTTTTTTTTTCTGTCGCACCTCGCCAGTGAAATGTACTAAAAATGACCTTGCCAAAATCACAGCCTTATGAATGACACACTAGATATTCCAAAGTAAACCAATGCTCTGCTTCACAGCACTGGCACGTCACATACCTGGGACCAGAATAGTGATGGCGGTCTGCACAGCTTTGCGGATGATATTGTCCAGTGCAAACATCCAGTGGGGTTTAATGTTATGGTTTCGCAAGACTTTATTTACCTAGTAAAAACAATGAATACCAAAAGAGGCATTTACTTAATACCAGACCTATTCCCATCTAACAAATAGCTTGATTTTGTATACATTTTAAGCTAGGTTTAAATAAGCATGGCTGTAACCTGTGAATTGAAAAAATAACCCCCCCCCAAAAAAAACAGGCCAAAAAAAATTAGAGCTATCAGTATCACAGAAAAGCACTCTCGAGAACCACTGGGTAAATGTAACGGATTAGCTACTACAACACTTCATATTATCAGTTTACTTTGAGTTGCTGTGATCACAAGTTTTTGAAGATTCTGTATTAATAACAGTCAAAGTTGTTATAATAGTGGAAAACACTAGTGGAGGCTTTCAGTAAATTGTTGATGCTCATAAAGTCAACATATATTGTAACTCCTGAATGTGTCTAAGTCGTTTGCACAGCAGTGTATATGCAAGTATGGGAGTCTCCATAATATCCCTGTCACCGAGGATCTGCATTGCTGCGAGGGAAAAAGACACACAAAGCAGCTACAATTCAGGCCAGTGAATTAAACTGGTCACAACTAATCAAACTAAAGAGAGCAAAATATAAAGTTTACTATAAAAAATAAACTTTACTATAGAAGTAAAGATCTTGGCCAATGTGCATTTTTATTTTTAAAAGTACTAAATAATTACATGCATTAGTTAATCCTGCCACAAACAATATTAAACAAACAGTTGCTTGTCATTTTATGGTAGATTTGTCCTATGTAACTGCAGTATGCAAAGCAACTAACAGATGGCACTGTTGAGGTTCAGCAAGTAGCGTTGATCGAGGAAGTTACTAGAGGGTTTGCAGTTCAGGGGTGGTAGGTGGAATTTATTACCCAGGGACAGCTTTAAAAATGTGCTCTACTGGTCAGGTTAGCAGCCATGAAAGTTCCAAGTTAATGGGATTGACTTACTGCATCCTGGACGCCAAAAAGCACCACCTGCAGCTGGCTGATGGCATGGCTGTCAAAGTCCAGCTCCAGCTTGAGTTGGGAGAGGGTGCTGGCGATGATTTTGCGGTCAGTGTTCCTTACAAACTCTCTGAGACTCACCACAAGTGTGGATATGTGCTCTTTTTTCAGTATAGTCTCCTCGCTTCCCTGTGTAATTTACAAAATAAAAAAGATAGGTCCCTAAATTCAGCTCCTCAGTATATTTGCAGCTTGAAATAAAAGCACAGAAAAAAAGTTCTCACTTGCTATATAAAACTAGCTATATAACACATCGGTAGAATTTCTTGTTTCACACTATGTTGAATTTGTTATTACCAACTGAAACAAACAAAACCTTTTTTTTTTTTTTTTTTTTGCTGAAACAAGTCTAAACTGCAATGTAAGACTTTTTATTTACTTACAATTATAAAGGACAATCTAAGCCAAGACATGCCAAAATGTGGACATTTGCATTCATAAAGGTAGGGCTGTATCATGCTTACAGAGCTTACATGTCCATCAAATCTCTGGCACATCCTATTTGATTTTCTTTCTTTTTCAAAATCTAAAGCAGGTTTTGAAAAAGATGAACATTCTTGTCAGGCATCTTCCTGTAACTTCCGTATTGGCACGTTACTGATAAACAGTTGGCATCAATCCACATGCAATTTCAAATAAAAAAGAAAATGTACAAAATATAATGTGCAGATGCAATTAGGCACTTCATTTTATTGATTACTATTTTTCTAGATTTAAATGCAATGCAGCAATATGTCACCACATTCTGTATGCACACTGTGTTAGCTATAGCTTGGCAGTGAAATACAATGCATATTTTTTTTTTTTAAACTGTCTGAGACAGGGTGTTTGGGCAGTTATTTTACCAAAGTGAACTAATCCTGTATGTTCTCATTCCCCATCACTGTAAATGTTGTGTCAACTTTATTATTTCTGTCTATGGATTACTCAATATAATTTCTAAATCTATTCAAATTTTTTTTTTAAAAGGGTGTGTGTATGTGTGCACTAGGTAGAGAAAGTTGGAAAGGGCTACAACAGCACAGCATTACACTTACTCATAGTTCTAGCTCTTTATGTTGCATTTTTTAATTTGAAATGTTCCGGTAACTTTTTACCTGCACTAAGATTTTTGATCAAAGGTATTCTGAACATCGTAATGTCTTGGCATGCTTTCCCATAACTGGAAGGGCCCCCCCCCCCCCCCCCCCCTTTTTCCCCCACCAAAATAAAATAATAAAATGCAGTTTTCCTTGATTTTTGTATTGTATGTTGAAGGTACACACAGCTACATGTTTGGTTGATCCCAACAAACTCCTACAACTCAGATTCTCCTTTACTCATAAAGATGCAGCTAGAGGGGCAGGAGCTCATGTGCACAGCTCTAGTATCTGATCCCCTTGGTCCTGAGCACAAGAAAGAGCTGGGAGAGATCTACTCAGATGATCTCTGCAAAAACACCCCAAGTGTATCAAGTGAGACTGGTGCTGTGAGCTGCTGAAAATCTTGAAAGCGACAGTATAAAGACTAGAAAAAGAAAACAAATAGAATGTTGTTCCAGGGGGTCTTTAATGCACAGAAACTATTGGAAGGCACCCTGTATAAAGACCTAGATGTGGGTGACAGAAACAAAAAGAGCAAGAACAACATGCAAGTAAATATCAACACATCCCCTGCAAACTTGCTCTCTTGTGGTGTCTGTGGTCACTTGCCCTTTCGGAGTTATCAGTAGTATCGGAATTGAGACACATGACAACACTGTTTTCTTTTACCTGTGCCAAAGCTTCCACCAGGTTCCTGACCACCTTGTCCTGGTCTTCTGTCAGTATTTTATGTAGTGTGGCTCTCCTTTCGCTGTCTTTCTTCAGCATGAAGAACCCAGTGTCCTTTTCTTCAGGGGATGGAGGTGCGCTGTGGTCCTCAAAGTTCTCAACAGGTATGCTGAAAATAAAATAAAATAAAAAAATACATACACAAAATGGTTTCTGTGGCATGATTCTTAAGAACTGTATTATCCTGTTTATTCCAGCATATGTTCATAGGAGTTTATAAGATTAACAAAATACTTTCTCAATAATGGAATCTAGGGTCTTCTTTTTGTACGTTATGTTATGAGAATGTATTTTGAAACATATGTCTACGCTTACAATCCAGAAAGATCAGCTATTCTAGTCCACCTTTTTGCATACTTGACTTTTAAGGGCAGTATGCTGAAAAAAACATAATATACATAATACAAAATACTGACACAGCATGAGGTGACGATCATTTAATTTAATAAAATAATTAAAAAAAAAAAAAATAAATAAATAAATTAAATACGACAAAAATAAAATTCCATGATTTAAAAGCTCCAGCAACGACTTGTAAAATGCAATTAATGGTTAGCGTAAAAGCCTTCCCCAGGCTATTTTCTTTTTATATCTAAAGCAGTGTTTGTAAACAGAAGGAAACTTGTACCTCAAAAATAAAGATCTGCTTCCTTTGATGTCTCTCTCACTGAAGCATTTGACTCTTGGTTTGAAAACGAAGGGGTCGGCCTTCAAGTCTATGTCAGGGGAGACCGAGTCGTATTCACTGCTGCTGCTTGTGTCTTCCACTACCACCGGAACGGGCAGAGAGATACTGCGCAGATACTCTGATGGGGCAACAATAACAGAAACAAAACAAACAAACAAAAAATCACAACGCTTTTACAAGACACCATCGTTTTTTGTTCCTTAGGCAAAACTTCAAAAAATGATGGAGTAGTATTTCATTTTTTAGATTGGGTTGCCAATGCCTGATCGTTTGTGCTGGTGATTTCAAGTTTTCAGCTCTAAAAATGTATCTTATATCATCATCCAAATAAAAACATGTAAAGTAATAGATTAAGGATTTATATGATAATTAAACTGATCAAGACCAGTCTATGAGATTACAGCTCACAAATGACTGTACTTTTTTTTATTCTTTACTTGCGATTATAAAAATGTATTTTTATTACAAAAAATATATATTTTTAAAAACAGGTGAAAAAATACTAACCTGACCCAGCTGAAAGAGCTGAAAAAAAAAAAAACAAGCAAAAAAATAAAACAAAATGAAATAATAAAGAATAAGGATTATAAAGATGATAAATGGCATTACAGGTGACTCACATCTGGCATAACAGCTGGGGAGATAAACACACCTGAAATAAGAGATTACTGAAGACATCAGACGGCTCCAGGTATGTTTACCTAACCCTGAGGCCTACATGCTCACAACGATTTGTCTTTGAGATTGTCAGGATTCCAGTTCCAAACAATTCAAGACAGGCTGTGTTCACACTGGGTCCATTTAGAGGGGGTTTGGTCCGCACTCTGTACGGTTCGGTATATTTGTTATATATGTATGTATGTATGTGTATTTTATCTATCTATCTATCTATCTATCTATCTATCTATCTATCTATCTATCTATCTATCTATCTATCTATATATATCTATATAGATAGATATATAGATATAGATATAGATATAGATATAGATACACACACACACACACACACAGTGCCTAGGGGCCGAGACCACCTCTTTAGGTTAGTTTTTTTTCATTTTAATGTACCTTGTTTGGTGTGTATGTAGTACCGCTTGTCATTTTCGACGATCCCAAAGGAGTGACACCAGGAACTAAGGGACGTCTAGCCGGAAGGTGTTAAACCGGCGTGGTTGTGTTCTACCCTTGCCTTCTTTTGACCGTCCCCCAGAGAGGTACACTTACAGAGGGCCGTCTAGCCGGAGTGGGGAACCAAGCCCAGCCTCTTGTTTTCACGGAACCTTGTCGGCACGAGACACAGGGGCATCTAGCCGGGATGATGTTAATGCCTGCAGGTCAGAATCGGCAGATATACTGCCACGCATGGCACCGCTTGTCAGTTTCAAAGACCCCTAGAAGCGCCACGAGGAACTAGAGACGTCTATCCGGTGACGGTATGAGGTCCGGCACCCCAAGTCCGCTCACACATACACACCAAACAAGGTACATCAAAATGAAAAGAAACAAACCTAAAGAGGTGGTCTCGGCCCGTTTGACAAACGCACCAAGTCTGGTTCACTTGCTAAACCTCAATGTGAACAACTGCTGGACTTGGTCCTTTTGCACACAGGAAACGAACTATACAACGTAACCTGACTCAGAAGTTAACATTTTGCAGTTTAGTTCATATTCTGAGGAAACAAGTAAAGCAAAAAACTAAAAATGTCTTGGGGAACTACATTAGGGTTACCAGACATCCTGGGTAAATTGAGATGGTCACAATTTTCAGCCGTAATTTTTGTCCGAACAGTCCCGGTTTTGTTATTGTATTTTTTTTAAAGTACAAAACTGTATCAGCGTGTTCAACAAGTTAATAACAGAGTAATCTGTTAGGTTGTGTGTTAGTGCCATTCAAAAATCAAATAAACATCTTATGGATTTTTTGTTTAATCATTATGATTATGTGTAAACCATACAGTATGTTTAAATGGTGAAAGCGGATCTACTTTCTTAAATTTGGCTTTCTGTACATCTAACATGTTTTGATTAGATGACAATATATGGAAAATAATAAGTTGTTTTGATCTGCAATAAATTCACCCCATGTTTCATTTTTAAAACTATTAAGATGTCATTTTATACACTGCTATCTGTGTTAACGGCTTCAGAGTTAGAACATAAGAACATAAGAAAGTTTACAAACGAGAGGAGGCCATTCGGCCCATCTTGCTCGTTTGGTTGTTAGTAGCTTATTGATCCCAAAATCTCATCAAGCAGCTTCTTGAAGGGTGTCAGCTTCAACAACATTACTGGGGAGTTGATTCCAGACCCTCACAATTCTCTGTGTAAAAAAGTGTCTCCTATTTTCTGTTCTGAATGCCCCTTTTTCTAAACTCCATTTGTGACCCCTGGTCCTTGTTTCTTTTTTCAGGCTGAAAAAGTCCCTTGGGTCGTTGTTACAGTGTCAGTGAATTAAAAAAAAAAAAAAAGAAATCATCCCAGTTTTTCACTGTGGAAATCTGGTAATCCTAAACTACATGGACAGTGTGAGAAACTGAAGTTCTGGTAGAAAATTTGGTCAGACACCAAAATCCAAACCGAACTGGACAAGACTCACAAAAATAGTAAAATATATTCTCTTTTTTTATAGTCTTTTCTCAAATTACTTTGTTTAATGCTGACAGTAGGAGAACCATGCAGCATTGCATAAATTGCATTCTCCTGTAAGTCATTCAAGAAATGTATTCATTAAATTAGCAAAGTGCTCCCCCACTGCTTTCTTCCACAGAAATATGTAAGAATCTAAACCACGCTATAATGAAAACCGGAGCAATACATTAATAGCTGCCATCTTTCAATTTGCCTTGTAGGATATTGTAAACATCTGGATCGCACACCATATAAACGAACAGATGGAACTTGCAAACTGCATTGCGAACACAAACAAATGAAAAAAATGGAAAAGGACAAAAAAACTCTACCTTTAGCTTGCATCCAAACAAACTCTGTTCCTTTGCTCGCAGCTAAGTGTGAACCAAACGGACCCAGTGTGAAAGCTTAAATGGAAAATGGTAGTGACTTTTCATTTGCAGTATGTGTGTGCTAGGGATCTTGTTTATAGCCAGGTTCTGTTACCAGTGTTTCCAGCCTGTCTTGGTTAGCGCACCTGTAAACTTGTTTTGGGTCCTCCTCTTTTTGCTGCTGATGGTCAGAAACTCGTCAGTCAGTAAGTCTCCTGCCGTTGCTCGCTTGTCTGGGTCAGGCTCGAAGCAGCGGAGGATGAAGGCCTTGGCCTCCAGCGACATGGACTCTGGTATTTCAGGATGGATTTTAAACATCCCAACCTGGAGATACAGAGAACACAAAGTGAAGGAAAAATATGCACCTTATATAAATCGAAAAGAAAGTGAATACAATGAAAGGAAGTACTAACCCACACGAGTCAGAACCATTTCTCTTGCCTATAGATTTTTCTTTTCAGTCTCTCTTGTAGTTCTGTTTAAGTGAGGTAATGTAAACTTGCAGGCATTTCGGGAACCCGCTTTGTGTGCTCCATATAAATGCCCAGAAACACCTAGAAGATTGTTTAGGCAGGCGAGCAACAGTTATACAAAAAGCATATTATATAGATGTGCACACTAGTTGTCCTCTTTAAAGTTATGTTAATGTTATATAGAGGGAAACACTACACTGAAACCATATAAAAAGGCATGTTTGCTTTGCACACTACCTCCCAGTGACACATCTACAAGTGCATAACAAAAAACACAGAACTTTTTAATTATATTATTGCTTTTGTTTTTGACAATGACACAGACGCCAGATGTATATATAGGCCTATTTAAACAAAGCCTGTACTTGGCTCAAGAAAGGTTATTTTGGTGTCCAAGGTAATAAAATCTTCTTGTGAACAGGAAATGAACCCCACTGACATTACAGTAAAACAACAAAAGAACTGTTTGCAACTATTCAGCAGTAGAGAGCTTACATGTACAGGCTTGTGTTATGTTATAGCCGCATAGAACTGGTGATTCAATGGCAGAAAAAAACAAAACACAAAAAAAAACTGGCAATGCAGTACCAAAACTAGAACTGCTGATTCATACCCCAGAGTGACCACACAGCACATCGTGGGACATCATGGATTTACCAAAAGAAGTGGAGAGACCTACTAATTCTGTCATACAAGAGCGCAGGCGTTGTAGTGTTTTTGACTGATAACTGAAAGTGTGTGATTGTTTATTATTTGCATTACCATATATTGTTTGAGAGTCCATGTCTGTCAGTCTTTTTAAACAACATGTTGGTCCCACAATAATGAAGGTCCATGAACTAAATACATACAACAAAATTTTGCAAGCCTTAAAATACAATTGACTTCTTTTTTGTTCTAATATCTGGTAGTTTCAAAGTACCAGTTACTAGACCAATTGTATCTCCGCTATTGAAAATGTTTGTGCTCTCTTTTAAATCAACGCATTTTTTTTCTGTCATCTGAGGATATTGACATTTTATGCTTTTTGAAACTAAATAGCTTTCAGTTCACGGTGACAACATGAACACCTATCGCCATTAACACTGTTTCTAGGACACAGGAGTGACACATTTCAAATTTATTAAGTCAAACCCATCATTGCTTTTTGTAACATGCTTTGTTCTCTTTAAGCTGAATTCTTAATGTAGGGTTGAACACAGTGTATGCATTAACCAATAACCTATACCTGTAATCCAGCTGCTGATCATGTAGTGTACATTCACTCTCAATTGACTTGTTCCAGTAGCAGGAACATAGCCCCTTGATTAAATGCACAAAACAATTCCATACATTAATTTCCCATGCATTTGATTTGAATATCTCAAAATATCTCTGTCTGACAACTACTGCAATCTTTATTGAGAGGTACGTATAGATGAAGCAGCAAGAGATTCACTGCACCAGCTGTTCTAGACTGAATCGCCCTGAAGGAGTGACATTGATAAGCTATATATATATATATATATATATATATATATATATATATATATATATATATATATATATATATATAACTGTATAAACTTGTCTATAAACTCTTAATATTTCATTATATGATACGTGAACTTCTATAAGCTGATAATCATAAGTGAATTGCAATCAAAAATTTTATTTTTAAATGAAAATGTAAATCTTGTCAATTTCAGTGAAATGGTCACCCAAAGCAAGGGGATTTAAGTCAGTTAAAAGTCTAAAATGTATATAACATGGTGTTAGAACACTGGCCTAAGTATAAAAGTGTCTTTGTTAGAAGTTCTCCGAGCTAACTAGCATGTTACCTAATTAACCTTTTGTCACCAATTATTGTTAACAGGTGAGGGTCCATGATTACTATAAATATAGGTACCATAGGCACAAGTTTGTCATTCCTTAATGTAAGGGAGCAGAAAATGGCAAAATATGCTCAGTTAAGCAAAGAAAAAAGATTACTTTAAGAAAAGAAATTACTTTAAGAAATGGAGGTCAATCTTTAAGACAAATCGCAAGAACTTTGCAAGTGTCTGTAACTGCTGTGACCAAGACCATCAAACGATTTGAAGAAACTGGCACTCATGAGGACCGAACAAGGTCAGGCAGGCCAAGGGTGACCTCAGAATCAGAGAACAAGTTAATTTGAGTCACAAGTCTGCGAAACTGGCGATTAACTGCCCATGAAATACAAGCTCAGCTAAATGCTACTAGAAGTACAGCTCTTTCAACATCAACTGTTCACAGGAGATTGCATGAAGCTGGCCTAACTGGAAAAACTGCTGCAACGAAACCAGTTAAGAGTGCAGAATAAGAGGAAGAGACTTGCCTGGACCAAAAAACACAGACACTGGACGTTTGAGGAGTGGAAGTTGGTCTTGACCGATGAGTCAAAATTTGAAATATCTAGGTCCAACCACCGAGTATTTGTAAGACGCACAGAGGGTGAGCGCATGAGTTCTGCATGTGTGGTTCCCATTGTCAAGCCTGGAGGAGGCAGTGTCATGGTCTGGGGTTGCTTTGCTGGTGACAGAGTTGGTGATCTTTACCAAGTCCATGGCAAGCTCAACTAGCATGGCTATCATAACATACTTCAGAGGCATGCCATTCCATCAGGATTACGGCTAGTTGGGCAGTCCTTCATTCTTCAGCAGGATAATGACCCTAACCACACCTCAAAGTTCTGCAAGTTCTGCAACTATCTGGTGAAGAAGGAAAGTGAATGACAACTCAATCTAATGACCTGGCCTGCCCAGTCTCCAGACCTCAATCCCATAGAACTTGTATGGGACGAACTGGACAGAAGAGTCAAAGCAAAGCTACCCACAAGTGCCCTACCTCTCTGGTAATTGCTGCAGAAGAGCTGGGAAGACATGTCGGGTGATTTCCTGCTAACCGAATGCTAACCAAAGGGTGGCTATTTTGAGGAATCCAAGATATATATCTCTTTAAGCTGAATTCTTAATGTAGGGTTGAACACAGTGTATGCATTAACCAATAACCTATACCTGTAATCCAGCTGCTGATCATGTAGTGTACATTGACTTGTTCCAGTAGCAGGAACATAGCCCCACACACATACACACACTAGCTTTATTAATCTTCTTTCTTTCTGGTCCCACTTTTGATGGTGCTGAAAATCTTTTAGTTATTTTCTTTTTCATGCCGATTTAGCAAATTATTATTTAAAAAATATATGGTTGCTTAAAAGAATGCAATGAAAGGATCGTACCTTAAACATGGCAGCCTGAGGTTCCCCGAGTTCGTAAAAGGGAGGCTTCCCAGTTGCCATTTCAATAATCGTGCATCCCAGGGACCATATGTCAGCAGGTTTACTGTAGCCTCTCGGTCCTTTGTCAATAATTTCTGGTGCCATGTACTGGAGGGTTCCTGTATAACATTAAACATGCAATAACATGCTTTTAGCTTGCAAGATAGCATTACAAATGAATAGACTGGTAAACATTAAACACTGTGCCAAAAGTGCAATGTACTGCATACTTATGAGTAATGTAAACCTCCAGCCTTTTTAAGCTGTTTCATAAAACAAATCATTGCACTACAGTACGTAAATCCAGTACTGCTTTACAGGTGGCTCAGCTCTTAATAAACGTTCTCCTGTTACATGGAAAACTAATCGCATCATATAGATGTGTGCAGGGGGATCTTAGAATTAAAAGACAAAATTCTTTAGTTCTGCCTTATTTATATGATTTAAGTTAAGATGCCCGGACCTGTCCTCTGTGACTCAAAACTAAATTTCATTTTTCACTATGTTTGTGAGCAGGTCCACACATGTATTGTTAGAAGACACATAAATAGATATACCTGGAAAGTTAAATAATGCTGCAACTGGAGTTTACAAATTAGCTTAATCTATGAACTAAACATAGTTTGTCGTCCCTTTCCCAGCTGGCCGGTAACCCTTGAAACGAGATAAAACGACTGGTGTTTGGGTAAGTTTCCTATGAAACCTCACATGATGCCAATCCTTGTGGACTAAAAATAGCCAGAAATCTATATGTTCCCAAGCATTATGCTGGGTACAATGAATTGCTGTTATAGTACTGGATTGCTCGCTGTGCATCTACTGTAAAAGGAAAAATAATCTTGTTTATCAGAAACCAATTGTTTTTGAAACGTGTAACGTTTGTTTGGATGCAAACTAAAGTTTTTTTGATCCATTTTTTTTTCAGGACCATTTGTGTTCACAATGCAGTTTGCAAGTGCACTCGGCTCGTTTATGTGGTGCGTGAACCAGATGTTTACAATATCCTGCAAGGAATATTGAAAGATGGCAGCTATTGATGTATTACTCTGTTTTTTTCTATAGCATGTTTCACATTCTTACATATTGCTGTGGAAGCAAGCACTGGGGGAGCACTTTGCTAATTTAATGATGCATTACTTGATTGACTTAAGGGAGAATAATGCACTTTACGCAATTCTGCACGGTTATATTGACTGAATATATTTTACTATTTTTGTGAGTCTTGTCCAGTTCGGCTTGAATTTTGGTGTCTGACCTAATTTTCTACCAGAACTTCAGTTTCAAGCACTGTCCATGTAGTTTAGAATTACCAGATTTCCACAGTGAAAAACTGGGATGTGTTTTTTTTTTTTTTTTTTTTAATAGACTGACAGTGTAGCAACTCTGAAGCCATTAAAAAAAAAAAAGCAGTATATAAAACAACACAATAACAGTTTTAAAAATGAAACATTGGGTGAATTTATTGCAGATCATAACAACTCATTATTTTCCTTATATTGTCATCTAGTCATAACATGCTAAATGTACAAAAAGACAGACCTAAAAAATAGATCAGCTATTACCATCTAAACACATGGTTTACACATAATCAGAATGTTTAATAAGATGTTTATTTTATTTTTGAACGGTGCTAACACACAACCTAATACATTACTCTGCTATTAACTTGCTGAGAAAGCTGAAACTGTTTTCTACTTAAAAAAAAAATAAAAATACAACAGCAAAACCAGAACTATTAACAATTTTACTGTTTTTGACCGGGACAACAAATTAAGGGTGAAACTGACAATCCCAGTTTTCACGTGATGTCTTGTAACTCTAATGTAGTTCCCAAAGACATTTTTAGTTTATTTACTTCAAAGTCAGGTTACCTTATATAGGATCGAAGCAAAAGGATCGAGTCCAGCTGTTGTTCACATTGCTGTTTTCCAAACGGACTTTGTTGTTCACATTCTCACCAAACGTACCCAACTGTACCGAGTGAAGACCAAACCCTCTAAACGGACCCAGTGTGAACACACCCTGCTAAATAGCCAATTATTATTAAGAAGAAGGAGACTTTCACTTTATACCTACCAATAAATACTGCCATCTTTTTTTGAGAGTTTTTTTGAATTGTGCGCCGCCCCCTGGGAGCTCCCGTCCTCGGTCAGCAAACGAATGGCCTGGACTCAAACCGGTGACGTCCAGACTACGCGAGTGCTTTAACTGGATGCGCCACTCAGGAGCCCCAAACAGATAATTTCTTTGCTTGAACAAAAAGGATATTTCTAAACATGGAGGACATTTAAAATTCAATTTGAAACATCCTCCAATTCTGATCCAGACAGGGGAAGGTTTACAGATAACCATAAGGAAAAGGCTAAAGTATTTCAGCGACATCCAAACTGACCCATTTTTATTTTGCCTACAGATATCTACTGTAACGGTTGTACAACATGGCAAGAGTCAACATGGGAATAATTTGACGTCATGAAGAGGGTCCAAGGGCTAAGGTATGAACCTGCCTTAAATCTAACACAGTGCAGGCTGTTTAAAGACAGCTAGGGTTAAAGTAGTGAATTATGGTAGCACCCTAACAGGAAAAGCAATGGTGCATGCAGTCAGAGGGATATCATTGAATCATTTCAAGATTAGCCAACCACATTACTTCCTTCTGTAAATAGAGTTTTAACAGCAGTACAGAATCCTTTGTATCAGCACCCGTAAAATTAAAACACATTTTAAGCTGCCTTGTTGTAGACATCAATTGATATACCCAGGACATTTGACTGCAGTTCACTTTGCTATGTTAATACAATACTACTGTACAAATATGCTGCTTCTTCTTCTTCATAATAATAATAACAATTCTGACTGGGCTAAGCCCAACAGATCCTGAGATGTATCGTTCCTGAGATATATAGATGTATTGCTTGATCTTTAAGGTATCTATGCATTCCAGATGAAAACTGGTTTTACCACACAAGTGCACTAGTTTCCTTTTACATGTAAGGATTATTTAACCTTGACAAATCGAGACAACCCAAACAGATTCCCTGTCCCACCCCTTGGCTGTTCATGTAAATGCACTGTTTGCATCATTACATCCTATAAATATAGTGTGAGTGTTTAAGTGCCTATCATGATCATAAATGCTCCACATCCTGTGTGATAGGTTTTGCAATAAAACTGAGCTCCACGCAAACATGACCATATTGCTCACAAAGTATTTTCAATCACGCACAGTACTTTCCCTGAAGAGGCATTGTTTTATTTTAAAACTGCAAATAGATTCTTGTCATTTTCTGTATAAAAGTAATAATGTTAATAGAATCTGTCCCGAAATGATCTTACGATGAAGTATATTTAACCACATTGTAGATTTCACTCTGGGCAGTAGGATTAGAGCCCCACCTGCAATTTGACAAGGAACCTGAGAGTTAAGAAAATGTTTTTAAAGCCTTGGTTACAGTATTTCTCCTTTAAAGTCACATTTACATGCACAGCTTCTTTAGACATCAACATAGAAAAAGTGAATAAAGACCCAGTCACTAGTCATCAGATGCATAGTCCCCGACATGAATGGAAATGAGCAACAAAAGCAAAATCATGTTCATAAGAAGTCAAATAAATAGCAATTATATACCTGTAAAGGTTTCAGTACAAGGGTTGATTCCAGCAAGTCTCTTTGAAGTTCCAAAGTCAGAAATTTTCAGCACTCCACTATATGTGTTGATCAGTACATTGTCACCCTGGAAATTAAAAACAACAATTTAGACATCCCTGCTACTACTAGCTATAATACTGGCAGATAAACCCTTTGAGCTGTTTACAGATTGTTAAGGCAAACCCAAACACAGCAGCTAAGTGAGCTACAGCTTGCATAATGAGGGGTAGATGTACCAAGATGGTCCAGTCGCAGCGCAAACATACCGCAATTTGTAATTTTGGTTGCAACGATTCGCAAACTATACAGAGAAAATATGTTAATGAAGAGAGCCGCAATATATTAACCTAAATATTTGTTGTGTCATCCTAACAAGATTGAACAAATAAAGGCAGTTTAATCTCATCAGATTCTATAGTGGGGGCCCCCACCTTCACCCCCAAATAAAAGCTGTGTTTCTATCAAAAAGCTTTTCGTAATCATACAGTAGCCCCTCGCTAAACCAGACATGTTTGTCTGACATTAGGAAGTAAAGAAAAATAAAAAGTATCGCAAACGCATATATTTATAGTGCTCAATGTATTTTACATGTATAAATCACTTTGCTGAAATAACACAAATATATATATATATATATATATATATATATATATATATATATATATATATATATATATATATATATATATATATGTAAAAATACAAATCTGTACAGTAGGCCTATACAGTACAGTAGTAAAATCAAATGAATACCTAGCACACTTTTTTTTTTTTTTTTTACTTTAGTCTGTAGGTAGTGTGTTTTATTAAGTCATGACGACGTAACATGTGTAACTACGTGTTACACTTTTTTATAATAAAATTTAACTTTGATTTACTAAATTTTTTTAATTTTAAAATTATATATAAATATATATATATATATATATATATATATATATATATATATATATATATATATATATATATATATATATATATATATTACTTTGGCCAACACAAAATAGATCATGGTGTTGCATTGACAAGTTATGATACTGAACTGTATACCTTGCTGTCTTCTACTACTGCTCTTAATTACAACTACTTCCTGTATTTCACAGATATCCATATTCACGTTTTTTGTAATTGTTGAAATCATTCTCATCCACTCATCATACTTAGTATGTGCTCATACTGGACTTTACTCGTATAAGCCAATATGTTTTATGAGTTAACTGCTCTTAGTCAAACCCACTCTTACATGTAATGATTTACTGTGTTCTCTATTTTTTGCTCTTATTTGAATTTTATCTTTTGTTCTACTGATTTTATTGTACTTTGCAACTGCTCTTATCTGTATTGCGATACTCTGTAATGTGATACCTTGTACTGTGATATTTTGCAACAATTGTAAGTCTGCTATGAAATAAATAATAATAATTATTATTATTATTATTATTATTATTGGAGGACAGTCAATTCTGTTAATATGTATTTCAAGGGACCAGTAACAAATGTTGCATATAACACTAATTCATATTATCATTAGTAGCCTATAAGCCAAATGTATACTGTCAGTTTTTATTTAATTTAGTCAGTGGTGCAGTGCTAAATTGTGCACAACTACAAACCACTTGCACATTAACAGAATAGGTGTGTTTCCTAATCCTATACAGATGCTCCGAATGAGCTGGAGAGGTTAACGGCACATGTGTGCAGTCTACTGCTCTCAACACATTGAGTAGACCAGAAATGTCATAGAAATTTGTTTTCAAGGCTTGTAAGCACACCTTGCTTTTATGGAAAAATAGGTATTTCGGTGTTTTCTCTCAAAAATACATTAAGCACAACAGGCAACGCACGATAAAAAGCAGACTGGGAAATGCCAGCAACAGCTACCACAGAGGCAAGGTAATGCAGGTGGACAATAAAGTTTGACCACTGATGGGATAACATTATTTATGTGGCTGCTGAGCCTGTACCTGTGCTTAATTTGGTCTTTATTTAAATCAGAGGGTAACGCGGGTATGAAATACCCTTTCTCCAGCGCATTTTTGTGAATTTATGCAATTAATTTTATTACATATTCATCCGAGGTTGAACCGAAAAGAAAACAAAACTGCTGCCACAAAGCATTCCTTAAAAAGTCGCCAACAATATTGCACTTGTTGATTATTATTTCCATTACATGAGAGTAGATGTTAAAACATGCTGATTTGAACTTGGCTCTCGCCAAGACAAGCATCAACTAAGACGTAGCTTTACAGTAAACTAATGGGATCCATCTGCATCTCCATCCACTTGCGTTTCTTTCCATCTGATGATGTCGATATCCTTCTGCCTTTTACTTACCCGTACATCAGCGTTGCTTTCTTCCTATTGTGCTTGAGATCCCCAGCCAGAATCTTTCCGTCTCAACCACAGCCAGTTGCTGCTCCTTTCTGCTGCTTCAGATAAGTTCTTCACTGTGCGATGCAACTCTTGGCCACTGAACCCGACACCTCTGAGAAACCGGGTTATAGAGTGTTCCACAAATCCTCGACCACCCACCTCCACTGGGTAAACCCAGACCCTCCATCCTCGCTGTTCCGCTTCAGCAGCTTGTTGAGCATACCGAAGTTTCTTCCTCTCATACACCTCATCCACAGCATCCTCCCATGGCACTGTTAAATCTACCTGATGAACAAGTCGTGCTGATCCAGACCACAGGGTAATGTCCGGTCGAAGGTTAGTGGTGGCAATCTTAGGTAGAAAAATAAGCCGTTGACCAACATCTGCCAGCATTTTCCAGTCAATAGCAGCTTCCAGTTGGCCTGGGCGAGGCTTGGTTTTACACCTTTTCTTGGTGGTTGCTCTGAATATTGTTTTTTGTGTGCAATGCTTTGATGGAACGAGTGGTCAGGTTACGCTTGTCTTCCAGTGCTAAGGCCAAACATCGCAGCACCTGTTCATGGCGCCAAGTAAACCGTCCCTGGCTAAGACCCACCTTACATACTGTCAAAATGTGCCTTAATGTTGCTAATTGTTAATGAACACAAAGGACATAAGGTATCCTCACCCACCCAGAGGTTTAGGTTCTGTGGCGATGGCAGAACATCATATGTTCATCTGATGTTTAGCACATTTCACCCTAGACGTCCCACTCGTTTGCGTCTGCGATTCAAACATATTACTTTTATTATGCTAGTGTGTAAAAGATGTGTCAAATCTATAGTATTCCTGCTTTAGGACCCAGTTACACTGTACCCACAGAAATAAATGCTTCAAATAGTTTTTTTTAAACTTAAGTTAATTTAACTTAATTTTATTATGACCCAAACAAGCAAACTCTAGTATCTGTAGATATATATTTTTTCACTACACTGTAATTGTGTAGTGCCTAGTGGGTTGTGCATTTTTATAGTTTTCATTATCTATTTAACAGATTTTCAATTAACTTTAAACTGCCTCATTCAAAAAAAAAAAAAGATTCTCGAGCAGAAATGGATAAACAAAAACAAAAAAAACAAACATTTGAAGGCAAATTGGGTGGGCAGACAACAACAAAACAAAAACAAGACAACTAACATTTACCAATGTGCCTGTCAACAGCAGACATGAAGCACTGCAGTGAAATTAAGCAGGAATTAATGTTGTACATTTGGGGATGTGGCTACCTACAATATTAGTACCAAGGGCCTCTGTGAATGTTAGAAGCTGCAGGGGCATTGCTATTCAGATGCTTGCCAAAAAGTATTTTTTTATATTGTAGTTAAACTATAAGAAATATATACAATTTAAATACTTTTAAGCAATTCAGAACATTCTGAGCACCAAAGCAAAGACTTAGTAAATTGGCCCATAGTCTCATTTATAATTAAACTCATTACTTCTTAATCTGGTTTTACTGTTGTACTACAACACCCCATTATATTTACCTGCCACAGAAAATATTTTTGCTAACAATTTGCTCAAGGATTGTCCAGTGAAATTTTTCTAAACATTAACTTCCTTCTATAGCCGGTATGCTGATACAGTGCCACGTTATGAAGGTGTGTCTCACCAGGTTGAACCTTGCTTTGGGCCATATTGACAGAATAGAGGCGTACTATACTTCAGTTCTTAGATGAGAGTTGTAGCAATTGCCATACAGCGCTTCTATTTTCGGATGCAGATATTTTTGTTCTGCTAAAACTGCAAGCCCCTCAGGGCTCAGATCTCTATCTGTGCTGGCTCATTCTCTACTGTCATCAGAAACAGCGAGAATAAAGTTCTTCATGCAGCAAGAGTCCTCAGACATTCTGGTCTCTCTTCATACTGTAGAGAACTATCTTTGTTAGGAAGGTCAACGGAGAGTAGAGGAATGAGTTTTTAAAAAGATACTACGTAACAAAAAGAAAACTGAACATTACATTATAAAATGATAACTTGACAAATAGTGCAGCACTGAACTCTCAGAGTCTGCTATTCAGAATATCACATTGCTGAGGTTTTTATATAAAGACAAATATAAAAAAAATACCCTACCTTTATATCCCTATGTGCTATCTGATTGTCATGAAGATATTTTAACCCTTCCAGGATCTGTTTGGTGTAAAAGCCTATTGTTTGCTCATTATTCTTTAAGGGTCCCCATTTAGATCGCAGGAGAGCAGACAGGCTTCCTGCAATTATAATACAACATTAGAACACAAATAGTTGCTATTGCACTGTGCTTTCATTTGTTTAAAAAAAATATAAAAATAAACCACTATCACATGAGCAGACACTCCCACATTACCCAATATAACTTACTAAACATTTCTAGAACTGTCAATTTTAAGAAAGTGAACAGAAATCACTACCCAGCAATAGCAGGGGCATGCGTACTGTATGTCCATTGGCAACGGTTAGGGCATGCTGGCCTTATGTTTGTTTGTACACACCAGTTGCTACACTAATATAAATCCTCTATTTCATTGACTGTGATGAAATGAAATGTCTATTTCAATGCATTATACATATTTTAAGTAGATTTATTTTTCCTCCATGTTGATTCATGCAGTGCTCATGTGGTCTAGTAGAGATCTCCTTTTTCCACTGATAGCATGTAGCATACGTTTTTAAATAAGTTGGTTAAACCTAGTTATTAACCTGAAAATAAAAGGCAGCTCAGCTACTTTTAAATTACAGATAGACGTGGTGTTCTTTATGGCTTTCTAATCATTTAGAACTGTCAGCCTAACTCAAAGTTGTACTTCAGAAAACTGTTTTTTAAAGTCTGTTTTTATGAAGAAAATACAGTTTGATAGGATTTTTCCATAATGTGATTTAATATAAAACATTAAATCATTAAGGACCTGATCTGGTGTAAGCTAGTTCCACAGATGTGTGGAGTTACATATTTCTGGGTAAGAATAATTTTTTTTTTTTTGTCTTGTGCCATGCACAAAAATGCACTGTGTTTTAATGCTGACAGTTTTTCCCTACCAACAAAAGTAAGGAATACAGTCACGAAATTGACAAGTTTCAAGTGCCCATACTTTACACTGAAACACTGTACATAAACACAGACTGGACAATCAAGAATCTTACACATGCTTTAATTAACAGTCCAGTCTTCACTCTAAAGAAATTTGCTGGCAGTAAAAGAGGTTGTAACAAGCTTACCGCCCGGGACTTGCTCCATGAATATCTTGATGAAACCATTTTCACTGATGGAGCCCAGATACTGGACTATATTCTTGTGCTTGAGGTGCTTATGTAGAGCTATCTCTTCATGCAGAGGCTGGGAGTATCTGAGGACAAAACATACAACTACTATTTACTGTTCAGCTCAGTTTATACTGTATAACAGGTATTCAGGAAAAATGCTTTTCTTCACCAAAAACTTAGGGGTAACAACTAATCTAGTTTTTGTATCTATGTGTAAACAAGCATGTTTACACATAACCTTTTTTGAAAGGAATAACATTCCTTAGTGGGAGAACAGTGGAACAGATGGCACACAAAAACCACTGGCTTTACAAGCTACAGTATTTGTGACTGATTTTGTGAAATGAGAACTATAGGAACTTGTGATAAGCTTAGAGTTCAGAAAAGAAATATTTCATATCATATTCACTACCTCTTGACACTTTTGTTACTGGTACAGCACAAAAGAATAACTTTCCAACTAAGACATAGAAGATACTTCATGAATGAGAATGACTGAAAAACCAAAAAATCACTCTAATGTTGAATGAAAAACACTTGTGGTTATAAAACATAATTACTTTACAATCTCAGCACATCTAAAATGACCACAACTGTCTCCCATTAGGAGATGAGTACCCATCAACCTACGTAAATAGGGCTCAATTGTGGCCCATAGTTATATGCAGTCAAGGCACTGTATTTTGCATTTTATTGTGGCTTCCTCTTAATTTTGTGTTTTTGAAGAATGTTTGCACTTGTAACTGCCTAAAAACTGACAGCTCTAGCCAAATTGATGACCTGCGTATTCCATTTTTTATTTTTCCTTGTACGAATGAAAATACCCAAAATACAGAGGAGTTATATCACATTCGTTTTGTGTTGTACAAACACAAACATTCAATGCATACCTGCTGTCTCTCTCAGGAATCTCCTTGATAGCAAGTCTGACCTGGTTACTCAGGTCTCTGCCTGCATAAACAACTCCAAACGTTCCCTTTCCAAGGACCACCCTCTCGCCATTCTCATCGTATTCATAGTCATACTGGAAGATAATGGGGAAATATATGTGCTTTATTGGTTATCTCAGTTCTTCGTTTACAACTACTTAAACCAAGGCAAACTATCTGGTAACGTACGGCTTTGTAAGACGAATGTAGTGAATACTTGCTTATCCTTTCCACCAAAAGTGTACAAAACATTAGGAACACCTGCTCTTTCCATGAAATAGACTGACGAGGTGAATCCAGGTGAAAGCAATGATCCCTTATAGATGTAACCTGTTAAATCCACTTCAATCAGTGTAGATGAAGGGAGACAGGTTAAAGAAAAAATTTTAAGCCTTGACACAACTGAGACATGGATTGTGTATGTGCGCCATTCAGACAGTAAATGGGCAAGACAAAAGATTTAAGTGCCTTTGAACGGGGTATGGTAGTAGGTGCCAGGCGTGCCAGTTTGTGTGTGTCAAGAACTGCAATGCTGCTGGGTTTTTCACGCTCAACAGTTTCCCGTGTGTACCAAGGATGGTCCACCACCCAAAGGAGATCCAGCCAAAAGCAGGCCAGCAGTCGAAAACAGCTCATTGATGAAAGAGGCCAAAGGAGGCTGACACGAATTGTGCAGAGCAACAGACGGGCTACAGTTAGTCAACTGACTGTCCAGTACAACACTGGTGCCGAAAGACCCATAAAAGAATGCACAACTTGTTGTTCCTTGACATGAATGGGATATGGCAGCCGACGACCTAACAGACTTCCACTTCTTTCAGCAAAAAAAACACAAGGAACTGCGGTTGCAGTAGGGTAAGGAACGAAAACACTGGACACTGGAGGACTGGAAAAACATTGCCTGGTCTGATGAATCCCGGTTCCTGCTGTTTCATGCTGATGGGAGCACTAAGGTATGGAGAAAACCACATGAGTACATGCATCCATCATGCCGTGTGTCAACACTGCAGGCTGGTGTTGGTGGTGTGATGGTGTGGGGTGTTTTAATGGCACAAAATGGGCCCTTTGAGAAAAGTGGAGCAATGTTTGAATGTCACAGGATATCTGAACATCACTGCCTATCAGGTGCATCCCTTCATGGCAGAAGTGTATCCATCTGCTAATGGATTTTTTCAGCAGGATAATGCCCCATGCCAGAAGGCTAGGATTGTCCAGGAATGGTTCCATGAACATGACAGTGAATTCAGCTTACTGCAGTGGCCTGCCCAGGCACCAGATCTCAATCCAATTGAGCATCTGTGGGATGAGATGAAACGAGTTATTCACAGTAGAGATCCACTACCAGCCAACTTGACAACTGTGGGAAGCATTGGAGTCAACATGGGCCAGCATCCCTGTGGAACGCTTTCGACACCTTGTAGAGTCCACGCCCCGACGAACTGAGGCTGTTCTGAGGGCAAAAGGGGGTGCAACTCAATATTAGGAAGGTGTTCCTAATGTTTTGTACACTCAGTGTATGTGTGTGTGTGTGTGTGTGTGTATATATATATATATATATATATATATATATATATATATATATATATATATATATATATATATATATATATACACACACATACACACACACACTGATGCACAATGAAAATGTAACTAAGTTTTACATCAATAGCTCAATGGGCACATACATAATGTTTTTTACATTTTAAATAGTGAGCAGATAGGTTTGTTGATTCTTTGAGCAGTACCGTTCCTTTAGATAACAAAATACTGAGCACAAGCCATATGATTTCATAAAAACACCAGGTGCTCAGTGTTTGGTATTTGAGTTGAGGTAAAATTGCCAAATTGAGCTGATTAAGAACCTGTATAAACAGCCATTTGAAAAGACATGATTTTAATTAACGCAAGAACAGCGAAAGATTGGCATGATTGAAGGCAGCCTGTCTGAGAGAAATTGCCCGGAGAATGAGATGTTCTGCTTCAACAATCAGCAGGTTAGTGAAACCAGAGAAACCAAGAAACCAGCTCTGACAGGGACAGGCCACATCCTGGAAGGCAGAGGGTCATCACACCGGCCCAGGACCGTCACATCCAACTGATCCATCTGCATTATTGTTTTCAGACTGCAGTGACTACAGCACAAAAAATTCCAGGAAGAAATAACCCACGCATCAGCATGACTGCTGCTGCACAGGAAGAGTGGCAGAACATCCCACAGCAATCTATCCAGAGGCTGATCAGGTCTATGCGTCAACACTGCCAGGATTGTGTTAATGCTCAGGGAGGTCATACCCGATACTAACTTTGTAATGTTTTCATCTTGATGGTGTGTCATGTTTCATACTGAAAACTTATGACTCTTTGATCTGCATTTTTGGTCACATTTTCTGTGATTTTGTTTGATATCTATGTTTGATATCTACACAAGACGCTCTACCTTACCTCAAGGGCGTACCCCTCAAACTCTCCCTCATCTGGACCCTTTCCAGACTCCTCAGTGATGCAGTTCACCATCTCACAGAACCTGGGTTAATTCAAAGAGTACGCATTAACACACAGACAAAACAATGAAACCGGTACTGCAAAGCATCCTGGGGCTTGCAAGCCAACTGAGAGTATGTCTGAATGTTTAACATACCAAGAACACTGCAGTGCCTGCTTCAAGGTCTCCTGCCATTGCAAAGAGCAATACATGCTTTATAAAATGTAATTAATTGAATTACATGCAGGTCTTGCAAATAGAAACAGGTCTTAGTAATGACCCTGGATCCTTCTATCATAAATAATGAAACGTTCTGAACAGATTATGTTTAAAATGCAGAACAGAAAAACCACAAACCTCTTACAATGGAGCTCAGTACAAAAGCAAACTTGAAAGCCTTCAGCATTGTGCAAGACATACAGGAAAGAACATCGCCTGTCGAATTGTGAAACACTGAAAAAAAAAATACACAAAAGCACAAGTTACACAGAACTGCCTTGCTAGTGCACAGTAGTATAGTATTCAGATATAATAGAAAATATTAGCATGGCATAGTTTGTTAGGAAAAATATTACTTAGTAATGTTCCAGTGCAGTTTTCATTTTTGTAACAATGCAGGGAATGAAAAGAGGAACTATTTTGTAAGAATGCAAGGAAATTACACTAATGTTGATTTAATCTATAAAAACAAACTTTTGACAGGCTCAACATACCGTAAAACTTCAAATAATCGCCTGTCTCCAATACGCACCCGGTCTTCTGGCAAATACTGTAAACGCACGCCAGAGGCGTTTAATTGAAGTTTTACGGTAACCTCATTATGTTACAGGGTTAGAAAATGTTCTGGTGTGTCTGTGGGTTCATTTGAATCATACTGTACTTCTAAAATATTCTTCACACACTGGCAGTACTGTAGGTGTCCGGTCTACTTCTCAATTGCACTTTGAGAAGTAGCACTCTGCTGCAATGTTTATTTTCTTCAAAAGCTGGTCTTCTGAATAGAGCATTCATAGTTCCCTATGCCTTTGCTTCAAGTAGTAAAAAACAGAACCAGTTCCAGTTTCAAACTGTAAACTTGGTCCCTGTGAAAAGGAACCAAAGCATTTAATGGCAACAGTATTTTTCCTGAGAAGCAAATGTTTGGTTCCAAATTTTGGACAAAGCAGACGCAATGGAGATTACTGATTGGCAGAGGTTTTGGATACAGTCCTGACAATTTCCTGTTTCTGCAACAGCTAGTTTTTTGGAGCTCAACGGAAATTAGGCTGACAGATCACTTTATGCAAATAAAGACCGGCTGGAGCAGGGAGCACACGTTTTACTTTATTTATTTTTTTTTATCTTGTATTGCTGCCCACCCTCACACAATCGATAAATCTCTTCGAAACCTCCTCCTGACTCGCCAGGTACAGCAGCTTTATATATGTAGTTGTTCTTTTAGAGGAATAAAACAACTCTATAAAGTAATCTGGAAACTTGCCTTACACCCCTGATTGAGGCAGCTGTAAAGTTCCACTCGTGAATTCCCTTCTGCAGGTTGTTCCATGTGGAGGCAAGATGAGAAAGACAAAAAACATGAATCTGAACACGTAGCTGTTAATGTATTTAGTATACCCCAGAAAAATGAGCAGTCATAGCAATACATTGGTATGTAAACACAGTGTAATTAACCACACAGTTAAAACTCAACATTTTTTAGGTTTGAAAGATCACTTGAGCTGTTACTGTACTTATTCCATCTTCTAATTACACGCAAGAAAAATAAGCCTCTTGGTTATAATCCTGGGAATCCATTTGCTGTGGAATAACACGGAAAAACACGGGCTGTCTATGTTTTCGGATATTTTTTTTGTTTCTCGGATGTTTTATTTGTTTGATAAGAACCAAATCAATACATTTATAATATGTAAACATTAACACAGGCAACTTTGCTTTACATTTACGTAAACATTCCTGTCTAATAAAACTGCTTCTGGTGTTCATGTTCAGTTTACTTCAGTATTCAGAGCTGTTCAAAGATGCCAAAAACAATAAAAAACACCCCTAAAGACAGGGTCAACAAGTTTGGCAAGGACAAAATTCACATTGATGGTAATGTGCTGTTAGACTCATAGGTAGGGGTCTACTTAAATCGCGGTAAACTTACGTATTTTTCAAGGACAGGTTGCGGAATAAAATTAGGATTTCGCGGACTTTTCGTGGCCCTGTTTAAACATTAAATAAATCTAAGTAGACAGTATTTCAGAGCACTATAAAGCCTAGAAATAGTGGTACTTGCTTCCTTACTAAAACACAGTACTGTCATTTGTTAAAGGCAGGCATGCAGCATCCCCCTGCAGTTGACTTGCCCATGCATTGAGACTGTACCCCCTGAATTGGTTGGAAGTATAAGGCAAAGCTTTGCCAAGTTATACAGATGTGGAAATCGATTAGAAACGGCTCAAAAACTTGTTTACCCAAGGGCATCTAGCATACTTTAATAAAGGAAATATGTGCATGTTGTCATGTTATTTGTCCCATCCAATAATTTATTTTATTAGTACAGAGTCAAAACAAAGAAAACGTGGCTATTCGGGTCTAAAATTCCAACTGCGAAAAAGTAAGCAGCAGGTTGAAGCGACGTGGCTGTGCTAGATCATTGTAGTACTGATTTAACTTGCTGACAGGAATACTTTTTGTCTGCGCTGACTTTCCAGTTTGGTTTCTGAAAGCTGTTTACTTTACTTTCTGTTCAGCAGCATCTGTAGTAGCCTTTTGTTTAATTTGTGATTCTGAAGCTAAGTAGCGATGTGTTCAAAGACACATTAAGATATGCAAAACAATTACCTCCATCTGCGTGTACAGTTTCTTTGGGAAATATCTTGACACAATCACAGAAATATACTTTGCTTTTTTTGCTTTGTCGTCCATTTCTGGTATTTTACCTCCAATGGTGATTTAGCAATCTAAATCAAAACAATGCAGCACTAACTTTGTCCCACCCCCTACTGCACAGTACAGGTCACAGAAAAGCCAGTACAGACGCACTGATAGGCATGTCATGATGTCATTTGGTGTCATTTGAATAGTAGACAAGAAGGTTAACCGCTTTGGAGAATTGTTTTTGTAAATGTTATTTGTGGACGTTTTTTGTTTGTTTGTTTTTTGCTTATGTGCAATGCACACAGGATGGCGAAGGAATAAAAAAGGGCTTCTACATAAGGAAGATACGTAGTTTGCGTCACTTGCATTGTGCAGTAGTTCATTTAAACAAGGTTTCTTTTTTTTCGTACTTGTACTTCGTACTTGTCTGGTATGCATTGGCCCCTAAAAGAGGTGAATTTCGAGGTGACACCTCAATTTCACGATTTCTGCGAAATCACAACTTAGGTAGACCCATACTCATAGGTAGACCATTGTAGAAAACATAGGAAGTGCTAAACATAAATTGAATGCAAGGAAACGTAAATCGAAACAGCAGTGTCATTGAAAACACTGAAACAGACCACTGTGTTTAGATTATTTCGGCATCTTACAACTGCCAAAGAACAGCGGGAAACTGTTGTTTCAGATTTTGTCACAATATGTGTAAAGCCGACACTCCTCTGTACAAAGTGGATGAACCGGCAGTTTGAAAATTTTTTAGCAACACATTAGGGAGGTGGTACCTTTCCAGAGTCAGATCTATTGAAGCTGGAATACTGCAGCTCTATTTTAAAAATAGTATGTTTGTTTGTTTTATTGATTAATGGCACTGGCAAGCTTGTAACTTGCTTAGAATTTGAAAGTGCAACCATTTGTAATTTATTTGTTAATTTAGCAGACACATTTATCCAAAGCACGTTACACTGTAATACAGGGCTACAGTTCAAGAATAATGAAAGTTATAAACTAAAATAAACAGAAAGAGTGTTCATGTGTTAACCATTATCCAATAGTACTGTTTGCGTGTCTTATAATGTGGCAGGGATAACTAGTTTTTAGCCCTTTTATTTTACTCACAGAATAACATGGATTTTTAAAATGTATTTATTTTTTTATTTTAAATCTGAATTCTTTTTTTTTTTTTTACTGTGGAAAACTAGGATCCCTGGTTATAATTAGCTATAGAAACATTAAAAGAGAATGCAGTTTTTTTAAGTCAAGGGAAATTATGTTAAGTATATTAAATTACAAAGTGTCAAACGTGATATCTTTCCATTGTCACCTCATTTAAGGGTCCCCAAAGGGTTACAGCTTGAGCCTATATTATAGGCCTATATCTTTCTTTGACCTCCCTAATATTTAATTTGTATCAGATATCGCTGCATTATGGTGTTATAATGTTGTCACATTTACTAATAAACTGTTACCTACACTAGGAGAAACAGTTTTAAAATCAAAAGCAACAACATACAGCTTCTAAGCGAAAACAAAAAGAATTATACACAGTACTTGTCATTGAATATTAATGCAGGCTATACTGCTGTTGGACAGCACACCATATCAAAAAAATTCAAAACACATTTAAAAAAAAAAAAAAAAAAAAAAAATTCTATTGATTTTTCAGTTATGGTTAAATTTGCATACTTAGGCTGCTCAGAAATCTACAACATACTTTACGCACCACAATGAAGTGACGTACCGCCCTGCATCTCCAGGTGGCACAAGTACACGCTATTGTAAAAATTTAATTTTATAATTATCTGACAACTATAGAATTTTCAGACTAAAAGAGAAAAAATGTATGCACTTTTTCACATAACTTGTTGCATCTCAAAACCATAAAATTATTTATGACTTCAAGCTGCAGCGGAATGGAATTGTACAGTACAGCGCCTCTTCCATGTAGAAGCTTTCAAGTGCTTTTGTGATATCTGTTTTGCATTCGAAATCATTCCTTTTCCATTGGATAATACCTTGTCACCCGGAGCCACTTGCCATATGGACACAGTCTTCTCTTCGGCTTCATTGTTGATAGACAGATAAGAAGGCTGGTAGACTTTGGTGGGCTCTAATATCAAAACCTAGGTAGTAAAACAGACAAGTTTGGAAAAACACAGGGGTTGCAGACTCCTGCCTCTACTTTAATTACTTTAGCACACTCTAAACTCCAAACCCTGCTAGTAGCATACCAAAAATGGTTGCTAATATTTTGCAAATCATGCTAACATTAACAGCTGTTTTGCCAAAAAGGGTAGAATGAAGGATGTTTGCAAAAGTGCAATTGCACGAGGTCACAGAATGCAAGACAAGTCAGAGACAACTGTGCATATAAAATCTTTAATGGCTTTATGATAAAACAATTCTCACTACCAAAACCAAGAACAGTTTCTAACAATGCCAGTGCCCACAAGTCCACAAGCCAGCCAAAATGCCTGGATTTCAATTCTACAGTCATTTTATAAAACACAAGTTTAAGTAACTTGTTACATCTGACAAAGCAACCAAAGGACTTTGTGGTCAGTGATAAGTAACTTTGGAACAAATTAAAATAAATAAAAGAAACTCCTCTACGTAACATTGTTTGGAAGCCAATTATTTTTCATGGATTCTTATAAAATGTGTGGGTCATACAATGGTAGCCTTGCAATGAGGTAGACTAGCATTAAAGTAAATATAATTAGCTAGATACCTTACCTGGCAAAAAAGAATCTGAACAAAATTGAGAAAGATAAAGAAAAAAGCAACATGGACGCTGTGATACTCACAGGGAAACGAACTAAAGACAATTCCTTCTTTGTGGCTTCTACAAGGAAGTCCATCCAAAAATCCATGAGCTCTTGCTTGGGGTTGGGCTGTTCTATATTCTGCTCCTTAAATTGCTGGTAAATCAGTATAGTCTCCACCAGCGAACGTAAGTACCTGCAGTTCAAAGAACGATTACTTTGCAACAAAACTACAATAGAGAATGATTTAGGATACGTGCAATAACCACCCCAAACACAGGCCTGTAATATCCCTGATCCATCAAAACAAGATAGACAGATTAAGACTGGTTTCACAGACCCTGATTAGCACGAGCATTGGACTACTGTACCTAAAGTAAAATTAGGTAGACTTGTGCTAATCTGGGTCTACGAAACCAGCCCATAGAGGTGAACAGGTGAAAGGGACTTAAAAGTCTGTTTATTAAAACACCAGACATTCTTATCAATGGAGAAGAAATGGTGTTCATGAAGCATGGACTGCACTGGTATTCCACCATTTACCCTGAAAGACATGATTAAAAAGGGGGATGTATTCCTTAGGGATGTATTCCTCCATCTCTCAGGCAGTAGGCAGTACCTACTAGTGCTATTAAGTCGTGCTAGAGTTGCACGTAAACACTATCTGCAACGTAGTGTGGCGGGATTCAGTGCAATTTATTATATATGCCGTACAACCTCAAATAACTATAAAATGATTTGGAGAAATTAAACATCATGATTGGCTGAACAAGATCACATGACCGTGCAGCAAGAATTGTTTTGTGCACAGCTAGGGGCAAATCAGTCCTGAAGATCAATCAATATCCATGAATTTCTTCTTTAAACTCTCTAAATCTTGATCTCTTTGGCCACAGTAATGATACCTGTATAGCCCCAGCCTAAAGTAATTCCACCGGACTGCAGGATCTGGGGAGATCGGCTGCGTTGGGATCTTAACAACAAAGGGACAGCATATGACAAAAAAAATTCTTAAAATTTTCAAGAATATGGTATAAAAAGATAAATACACTGCGGTAATTGAAGACATCAGTGTGTATTATAATGTAGTGAACAGTTTTGTGCAGGTTGACATATGACTGAAGTGACATTCTGCATGACTGCCTCACTGACTGTTTGACAATGTAGTGTTGTGAGTGCTCCAATGAAGACACTGATATATAGTGGGAATGTAAGTAACTGTTATATTTTAAAAACTCAAGCTCTCGCTCCGCATGTCAATCTGTAAACTCTACTTAAGTAACATTCTTATCTAGTCACATCATGTACTGTTTGTAAGACTTGTAAGACTGTATACATACGTCACTGACACAAAAATCACTAGCTGGAATCCAGTCTTTACTAGACTGGAGACACTACAATACAGTTCTGGAGAAGATAAACTAGTGTTGAGAAGACACTAGACATAGGCAGGAGGAATAAAAAAACAAAGGTGCAGAGCACAAGATTATTGTAACCAGGGAAAATGATTCAAACATCAACTTTACTTACCAAAGTGTATAACACATGTAAATAAGCAGTTAATTTTTTTGTTTTTCAAACTGCAAATGTACAGCTTTTGTATATTTTGCAGTGGCATAAGGACACATTACATAAAACTTACTTAACTAGCTGTGACTTTTCTTATTTATTAATACTCATTCACACTATTTTCATTGAAAAGTTATTGCCGCTGAATTGGACAAGTTCTTTGCCGAAAATAAAGTATTCCCTTTTCGATTTGTGGACATTTTATTGCAGATTTCCGAAAGGAATAAATTAGACTTTGTGCAAGGAAAAAACATCAAAACACTAGTGAGTAACAAGTTCTTAACCTTTTGCAGTCCTATGTCGGACCAGGTCCGACATTACAATTTTCCCTTTCCAGTCCAATGTCAGACCCTGTCCGTCATCATCAAAAAGACGTAAAGCACAGGTCTCTAGTCGTTTTTTCTCCGGCAAAAGCCAAGACACCTTTCAATGGCCGAGTGAGACCGATAGGAGCTGAATGAAATCGAAAAAAAGGGGGGCATATCTCATAGCCCAATGCACTACAGAGATAACATGGACATAACAAAGGAGGTAGCTGCTTCTGCATCTAGCGCTCAAAGAGTACCACGGACAGAGCTTTTTGAGATGACTTGGATCGCATTATTGAGGAGTTTGGTGATAAAATGAGTGATCAGGAGAAGATTTATCAGTATACATGTCTATAAAGAGGTATGTGAAAAATACAGCAAACAAGGGGCGGGGCTTGGCTGTAGATACAGTACTGAGTGTCCTTTTACGATTCAATGCCTTTTAAACCTATTTTACTAAAAAAATAATTTGACTGCGCGTGTAAAATAAATTGGACCTGACGTGCCTGACAAGTGCTGAATAAATGGACTGCAAAGAGTTAAAACAACCCTCCGGTTTTTTATTTTTATTTTTTTTTACATGTGAAGGAGTAAAAAATAATATTTATCTTACCATGTTGGCGCCTTGAGTTTGAAAAGTTTTTCGGAGGCCTGAATAACGCTCAGATTGTCATTGGCTAGGATACCGGACCCCAAGAAGAATCCCACATCCCAGTAACTCTGGAGCTTCTCCAGGCTCCCCTTCTTACCAAGAAGGCTGCTGAGCTTCACACCTGCATCAGAAAAAGCTTCCTGTCACGCCAGGTAAATAATATGGAGCACCTGATTGCAAAACAGTTAACTTACCACTGTTGGGCTGGCAGTAAAAAATAAGCACAGCACTCTGCATGAAACAGCACGCCGGTACTTTACCTGGCAGATGCTTTCTGCTCAATAAAGTAAGTAAGCATGTTGTGACACACAACAGACTGTATTTTAAAGTCCTATTACACAAGACTATGAAGGCAGAAATCATTCTGAAAATTCTCTTCGCTACAGTATGTACATTTTCCTCAGAAACGGTATCACACAAACACCACGTACAATGTGACATGTGCAACCCACTGCATAGAAAAATGCTGTTGCCTAAAACTTGCCTGACCTATTGTCTGCATTGAGCAGTGTGACAAACTGTGTCTATGTTGGTGACCTTTTGACACAGTCAACATTTGGGACCCATGAAGATATTAAACAGGGCAGTGCCTGTATGTTTACTTGGCTTGGTGTCCGGTTTAACAAAGCATCATCAAATTAACAAAAATTAAACAAAGCTAATCAAAACAAAACCTAACTCCACCTAGGAGTACTAACTATTCTTTTACCACTCCTCTCTAATTATTGGACGGCTAAGCCGTTTACCGATAATACAAACACTTGTTTACAATACAAGTACACACAGAATCCACAATACCTTTTCTCAGTCATCTCTGAGCCTCTATACACAGGTCTAAGCCTTACCCATATACACTTTAAGACCTGTTTATATACCTGCCTGCTTGATCACAGGCAGGTGTTCGTCATTCCATTAGAGCCAGGAGATTCTCATTACAGGTTCCAATTCTAAGCCCCACGATGTTCTGGGGGATGTTGCCCTGCTACCCATGTCAAGGACTACACCCCCCCCCCAAACTCTATCAAAGTAGCTATACTTTATTTGCCTTAAACTGTATCAATCCTGTAGAATACATCACATTACTGTGTGAGTTATGTGATCAGACCAAAATGTGTACATTAAGGTTTTTTTTCAAAAAGAGTTTGTTTGTATTGTAAACCATCAAGGATCTCTTTACCAACACAAAATACCTTGGCAGAGAAATAAGCTCTGCATTGCTAAAGATGTTTTCATCTTGTCAGTAAATGTTTTTGACACCCCAGAATAAATTAGAGGAACATGAGTGCATGAAACTTGCTACATGAAATGATGTCACACAGTGTGGTGTGCTTCATATCAAACCTTTTAAACCTATTCAGCTCTATATCATATTAAACCTATTCAGCTCTATATTTAACCCGACTTCTGCTCCGGTTTCCACTTCTGACATATAACTGATAACATGATATTAACTTATTTTTAATACACAACCTGTGGGTGCAAAGCAACAGAGCTAGTCTTTAATCTTTCAAACAATTACAGTTCATTATATTCAACTTTGTTGCTACAGTGTGTGCTTAAGTAACACAGAAAGTGTAGTAAACTTATAATAAACTTGTTAAATACATAAATATAAGAATTACAAAGTAGTTGTAATTACCAACTTTTCGAAGTTCTAAAGATTTGTCAAAGTGGTGCCCAGCTGCCAGGAGAAGGACTGCGTAGTTGATCCCTGAATGTAGTGTTGGCTCAGACTCAAATCCCCTCTTGTACCTAGGAAAACAAACACACAAGTCTTTTATTCAGCAGTACTCATTTTGGAAAGCCATTCATTCACCTCACAACAGCTAACAATTACAATGTATATTACTTCAATATAAGCTGCATTCAGAATGGATATGCATTTTCCTTCAGAAAGTGCTGTGACTGTAACGCTGTTTAAGAACAGCACGAAGTTATATGAAAGGGAATCCAACATTTGAAAGTCTGCAGTTCCAAGCCTTCAATTTTCAGAAATTAATGATTTTTTTTTTTTTTTTCCAGTTAAAAAGTTATTCCTTTTTAAAATCTGACATTGTATTTAGCTGGTGCTAACAGATGACCCACTTACACACTATTTGGTTTGTGAAAATGTACTCAACAGATGGGGATAAATACACGAAATTACCATTACCTTAATAATATGAAACAGTAAATATCATCTTGACAACAGAAACTGAAAAGAATGACTTAAAACACACTCAAATAGTGTCCAAAGAGTTTAGTTTCTGCATTATTTTAAGAGAACATTACTTTGTTGTTTGCCATTTGTGGTTTATTACTAAGCTGTGTATTTTATTCGGCAGCTTGCAATTAAAATGAAGGTATCAATCTCAAGCACTGCAATATAATACCAACTTATTTATTAACTGTGTGGATTGAGTACATCATTAAATAAATATATTCCCCAAATCCCATGCCCTAAGCAAAGGGATTTCTAAACACATTTAGAAAACCAATATTGTTTAAACAGTGCATAGTTTTACATCATGTGATGCAGGAGTTAGGTCTTTAAAACAGTATTTTTTTCTTCATCAGAACAACAGAACATCTATATTGCACCCTGATGGATGTTACACAGCTGGCACTGGTATTTGTAACCATAGTTAGAGACAGAAGGCTGTGAAACGTGCTGTAATGTGGTCAGACTTAAGAACATAAGAACATAAGAACATAAGAAAGTTTACAAACGAGAGGAGGCCATTCGGCCCATCTTGCTCGTTTGGTTGTTAGTAGCTTATTGATCCCAAAATCTCATCAAGCAGCTTCTTGAAGGATCCCAGGGTGTCAGCTTCAACAACATTACTGGGGAGTTGATTCCAGACCCTCACAATTCTCTGTGTAAAAAAGTGTCTCCTATTTTCTGTTCTGAATGCCCCTTTTTCTAAACTCCATTTGTGACCCCTGGTCCTTGTTTCTTTTTTCAGGCTGAAAAAGTCCCTTGGGTCGACACTGTCAATACCTTTTAGAATTTTGAATGCTTGAATTAGGTCGCCACGTAGTCTTCTTTGTTCAAGACTGAACAGATTCAATTCTTTTAGCCTGTCTGCATATGACATGCCTTTTAAGCCCGGAATAATTCTGGTCGCTCTTCTTTGCACTTTTTCTAGAGCAGCAATATCTTTTTTATAGCGAGGTGACCAGAACTGAACACAATATTCAAGATGAGGTCTTACTAGTGCATTGTCGTTTTCGAAAAGTACAGTATTTCGAAGTCACACTTGAAGCTCTTTAATGTCTCTTAAGTTGCGTCAAAGCTTCGTGTGCATTCCCTGCAACTAATCGAACAGCTAGTATGTGTAAGCATCTTGGTGGAGGAAGCCGACAGCACAGCAGATACAACGCAGGTAAAGTCGAGTGTCAGTCTTGGGCCTGGACACCACTTCTGTGGGAGCGGTCGGCGATTGGGGTTTGAGAGTATTGTTGCGTCGACTTTGAGCATCCGTCGAGCCGTTGCGAAGTTCCTGTGCGGGCACAACCTTCTGTTTGACCGCTCCCTATCGGCTGGCGTGTGTTGGTTCGGCAATTTGCTACGTCAGGAAGCCGTGCTGTCGCTCACTTCGCTGTCGCCTCACAATCTTGGAAACCGCAGCATTTTCATGTTCGTATCAGCTTCCGTTTTCCTCTTAACGTAGAACTAAACGAATTGTACTTTTGTCTCCTCGTAACCCTTTGTGTGGCCGTTCCCTTGATTTAAATTCAACACTTTTCACAATGTATCCGAGCATCTTGTTAACCTTTTTTACGAGCTTCCCCACATTGTCTAGATGAAGACATTTCTGAGTCAACAAAAACTCCTTGCTTTAATAGAAAACCTTCTCCAGGTCTTTTTCATAGTCTTCCTTCTCCAATTTCAATATCTCCATTGCATTTTATAATCAGAAAAAGAGGACATTGGGGAAACACAGCCGCGTGTGTTTTTCTGATAACAAACAAGCTGAAACTCGGAGCAGCTGATTCAAATTCAGTAGGGAGGAGCCGACAGCACAGCACATTCAGAACTGGGCAGATACATGGCAAATGACATTTAATAGAGATAGCTGCAATTATGTCGAACTGTGTCTCCTCAAAGCCTTCGTACTTTCCGATCTTTCACATTAGACTTAACGAATTTAGTCTTCTCCTGTAATTGTATTACAACAAAAGACTATTGTTAGTGACATTCAACTTTCTACTTTAAGACGCAACTGTTGCCGCTCCCCATCTTCGACAATACTGTTGTTTCTAGATGAAAGCACATTTCTGCGTCTTAACAAAAAAATTTCGATGTGGTCTTGTTATGAAATTCCTTGTCCAATGTTCATATATTTCTCCCATTTGGAGAGTGATAAGGTGTACATTCTTGTTTTTCGCTAAAAAAAAGATATTGCTGCTCTAGAAAGAGTGCTTACACTTTTGCAGACAGGCTAAAAGAATATTAAATGTCATTTGCCATGTGTCTGCCCAGTTCTGAATCTTGTCTAGATCATTTTGAATGACCTTTGCTGCTGCAACAGTGTTTGCCACTCCTCCTACTTTTGTGTCGTCTGCAAATTTAACAAGTTTGCTTACTATACCAGAATCTAAATCATTAATGTAGATTAGGAATAGCAGAGGACCTAATACTGATCCCTGTGGTACACCGCTGGTTACCACACTCCATTCTGAGGTTTTTCCTCTAATCAGTACTTTCTGTTTTCTACATGTTAACCACTCCCTAATCCATGTACATGTGTTTCCTTGAATCCCAACTGCGTTCAGTTTGAGAATTAATCTTTTGTGCGGGACTTTGTCAAAAGCTTTCTGGAAATCTAAATAAACCATGTCATATGCTTTGCAATTATCCATTATCGATGCTGCATCCTCAAAAAAATCAAGCAAGTTAGTTAGGCACGATCTCCCTTTCCTAAAACCATGTTGACTGTCTCCCAGTACCCTGTTACCATACTTATCTGAATTATAAAAAATGCGATGTGTTTTTAGTTTCTCCTGCATGAAAGCTATATATTTCTTGATTGCAGTACAATCAAGAGCTGACAAAGATTAGCAATGTCCTTTAAAAAGCTGGTGCTTATTCATTGGGTGGTCAAATCTCATTACAGTGTAATATAACATATAAAACAAAGGGCTAAATAGACTCTTACCAATAAGCACCACTGTCTCTGCTTTCCAGATCAGTGAAGTGAGAATCCAAAAACATGTCCTTATAGATCCTCCCAACCAAACAATACATGTCTGAGGCAGCCTGCTGATCAGATTGCACCAACGGTAACATTATAGTAAGGGCCTTCTTTCTGTCCCCGGGCAGGTTTCTCCTGAAAAGAAAATGTGTAGAGCTGTCTAGGCAAGTAAATCTTGTATTTTACCCCACATACCCTGTATAGGTAGAAAATGTTATGATTAGCCAACACAGTAAGAAGAAAACAACTGCACAGTAGACTAACCACTACATGGAACTTTACTGAAGGCTTTGGAAATTTTAAAACAAAAAGACAGAAACGTGACAAACCCAGACTTCTTCAATGTGGCTTTACAGTGCTTTACGCGAACGGTCTGGTTTCAATGCAGTATCTTAACTAAGTCTGTAATTGATTAAAATACATACAAAATATGGTTTGAAATGACTTTACATTTCAGAAATGAGTAGCAGTTCCTGCTGTCCTACACAAAACACACTTGTCAGAACTATCCCTAGCATTACATTTGAATTATGGAACAGCCATCCTTGTAGGGACCTTTCAAAAAATCCAACTAACAAAACAAACAATGATAAAAAATGTGATGTTTTTGCCATTTCATGGAGTGTTAGAATTACATATTTGCAAAGGTATAGCTTATGTTAAGTGTCAGAATTATATACTTGCACAGTAGCAGATATATATTTTGAGGTTTATAAATCACCAAGCATTATTTAAATATTTTTTTTTGTCTTTAAATCTTTCTAAGAAAATATGCATATGTTTCTCATATGTAATCCTGGAAATTGATTCAAAACTTACTTCAGTGCTATCTGAAAACAAATAAAGTGACAAGTAACTGCTTCAGACAGCTAGCAAGTTTCTCTGTGTAGTGCTGTAGCACTGAGTTTGCAGTATGTCGGTCCCTATGGACTGATTGCACACAAAGGGATGGGAAGCCAAGGTGTTACTTCTCAAATCAGGAGGAAATTGATCCCTGATATGGCTCTTTACACATCTGCATTGGCAGTGGATGCATAGTCTTTGAAACTTGCCATTACACAAGAGCCAGGTCAACACATGAGCCAGATTTCCACTGTATGCTTAGAGTTAGGCACATGGAAGATGTGTCAACTAACTAAACCCAATCATGCTGGGCTGGCTGCTCAGAACTTCACTTACTGGATGCCAGCTAAAAAAACTTTGTCCTAGCAATTGTATCCACTGATTTAAAACAGCTGTAAAGCTCTCTCTTCTGCTTACTATTATTTAAAGTGTCATCAAATATAACATCAACCACAGTGCTGTATGAGAGTCATCCCTAAACCTGGATTTGTTAATTAAAAGGTAAGTCATAACAGCTAGCTAGGTGCTGAAGCAGATACAGATGGAACACGATTGTACAGTTGGAAATACAATATCTTTCACAGTATAGCTAAAGTAGATAGAGGATTGATTATATTTTAGTATAAGGCTTTAAAATAACTGTAATCTATGTAAAAGCTGTAAATAATGCCATTATCTGCACTTATCTGAAATAATTTAGACAGTAAATCTTTGTTCAATCTCTTTTTATTTTTAAGATAACACATGGCACCTGCAGAATGGATACATGTTGTTAACAAACAGCTAATATTTGTTTATACCACATACTTTAAAAAACGTTTTAATTTACAGAATAAAAACCGCTCTTACCGATTTAGTGCAAAACCATAATGAAACTTCATATGAGGATGGGATACAAGATCAAAGTTTGGAAGTTTTTCCAAAGATTCAACCAGCTGCACAATGGAATCATAATCCTTAGACAAACACAAACAAAAAAGAAGAAAATCAGGAATGAGGCATTTTTCAGGAATGAAACTAAGCAAACATACTTAATAAAAATGGACAGTCAAACAGAAATGGGTTGAGGTCTGGTACAAAATAGTTTGATATACTGGGGTATATTCAATTGATCTAAATACTGCTGCAGTTCAATTAATAAATATAGGATCCCTAGGAGTAAATATGTTGCAGACACAAATACACCAAAAATACACATAGGCACGGTTTCATCCAGGGACAAGGGCAATTTTCTTTATTTTTATAAATTTAGTTGTCTCCAACTTTTTACCCCAGTTTTCTCCCCAATTTAGTGTGCCCAATTATTATCTGTATCCTTGGTTCACTGCTTGCAACCCCCCCCCCCCCTCTGATCTGTTTACTGTCTTAATGGTACGTGCCAATGTGATTGCAATCTGTCCAGTTTAACTTATCTATGATATCTGACTTTTATCTGACAATTACTGTATTGCTTTGGTTAATTGTTTAATATTAACCAAATCTCTTAAAGCTAGCCAATAAAATACAAGACAGATAGGACATTTATTTTAGCAGACAGGACACATGAACTTGCTATAGACAACAGTTTGATCCATTCTAGGTTTTAGAATGCACTTTTAGACACACCAAAGCTTAAACAGTTCATGGTGGGCCCAATTACACTCTCAGTAAACCTTCAATGGCTAAAACTGCTGTGGAATACTAGTCTAATTCCCATCCCTGCAAAAGATAATTCAATGTTTATCAAATCAATGTTATTTACATAACAGGCACCCTTAAAAAGTGTGCTTATTGGTTGTAAAGTTTGAATTTGAGATGGATATACTAGCCTATACTAGTACCTGAATATCCCGGTAGGACAGAAGCAGGTTAATGACAATGTCTGCTGAGAGACACTCATTATCCAAGTGCTCTCGTATCCTTGCCAGTTCGGTAGCCAGCTCCATGCCTGTGTACAGTTCCCGGGCTTTTCTGATATCATTCAGAATAGTTTCTCTGAAATACTGGCTGCAGTGGAACACATTCTGATTAGAGATTGCAAGGTCAAATTGCTTTTTAACACAGCTGCTGTTATCACCACATAAGGTTTAGATAACCTCTTGTTTGTAATATATTAATCAAAGACAGACATGGATTGTATTGGAGCAAAGGTCAGGAGTTGAATACAACCAAATGTCTTTCTTTCCATGGTAAATAATGATTTACAAAGCCATTTAACCTTTTCCTGAAACCAGCTTTCTGAAACATCTGTTAAGAGCTGCATAACTAGAAGTAGTATATCATTATCGGTTGCTTGGCAAACCTGTTGGTAAATGCAGTTATTTAAAGAAGCATAAAAAGCTTTTCTGATCAAACCACATTTTAGCAACTTCTCATGGAGTTAAGTAACAACCAGTCTAGGTGATATGAATATCCTTACTGAAGAAATTATACTTTGTTATTTTTGGGGAGGACCTGGCTTGAATCCAGCAAAGTAAACCGAGTCTGGTGGTAGTCGGCCATGACAAGAGCAGACATTAGTTTGCATTACACAGGAAACACAATGAACAGGTGCAGAAAAAGGGACTGAAGAATAAAATGAGAAAAATCAAGGTATAAAAAGCTTACTTAATGCACCCCAACAAATATTTCAGACATAACTATAAAACACTTAATAGTGATACATTTAGAAATAATAAAAGACTAGTTGAAAACAACATTGAAAAGATTTCAAGCCAAAACTTTTGTATGAATACAGTTAGCCTTAAATTATGTTTTTAAAATATATTCGCTGTCCATACAACTGTGCATTTCTAAAGGGGTCAGAATTTCTCAAAGCAAATAAAGGCTGGAACAATAAAAACTTTGTTTTCCATTTGTACTTTATTTCCAGTGATTCTGCACAAATCTCCAGTCTCAATGCAGAGATTGACAATTTAGAAGTTCAGGAAATGTTTTCATGTGCATGTAATTCATATAATGTACAGAAAAATAAGTGCACTGCCAAAATCTAATTTCATATGACACACATATCACAATGAATGGTATGGCTGAAGTAAAACTTGGCAAGATCTTTGCAGTGCGGTAATAAACTGAATTCTACACATCAACTTTAATAAATCTCTAGCACTACCACAATGTTCCAATTTCATTGGTTTACTTCCACTTGTTTCTGTTTTTTATTTATTTATTTTTAAGAGCAAATACGAGAACATCAAATCGATACCTGTGGAAGAAAGCTAGCACATTAAAACATGTTGTTGCAGATACTGCACTGTAGATTAAGGAAACATTAGTCAGCTGCCTGGGCATAGACCATTATTATATTTAACTGCATATTCATTCACAATACAGTCTCTATAAACTCCTTTTAAGTGGAAAAAATACATAACACATTTTGGTGGGTGTCAGATTCTGGAGCAAGCTTTGAGGGCTTGAGTACTTTATATGAGGCCATAAGCACTTTATATGAGGCCATGAGTACTTTATATGAGGCCATGAGCACTTTTCTTGGGAGCAGCAGAAAAATATATTTTGCCCGTTTTGTCTGATATAGACTGATCATTACATTATCAATATTAAACACTTTTTTTTTTTATCATTATCTTCAAATGTTTTTAGTCAAGTTACTCACTATAGCAATTGTTTAACTGCTTGCTAGTTGGAGAAATAATGTTTGTATAGGTCACATGCATGTAGCACAGGCCATAAGTTGAGAAAAAGTAGCTATGGAATCTTCTGACCCTTCTTGAAGACCCTGTCTTGCCCCCAAAGTGACCCCTACTTCTAAAAGTAAGGCAGTACTTGGCATGGACTCAACTCTAACCAGCACCACCATATTAGTGTGTCTTTTTTTTTGTCTCATCTTAGAATTACAGTAACAAGCAACACTTACCAAGAACTGGCCTGTGAGACCTTCAGCAGCTGAGTAAAACGATCTACCAGGGGCACACAGATTGGCCCAAGTAGCATCTCAAAGCTCGGCTGCATTAATTCAGTCAGTCCCTTCATTAAACTGCTCTCGCAGCAGTAGATTTTATTGTGTGGTGTTACCATATATGGTATAAAGGTGTAATTTCCAGCACATGACTATTGATAAAAAAAGAGGTATTAAGATAAAGATAATCAGATTAGGAAGTTAGTGACATACTATAACAGAATAAAAAAAACGGTCAAATAATATTTAGTACACATTACATTTGCAGAAAGATGGAATATAAATAAAATAAGTTACATTGATATTATTACAGACATAACTATGGCGACTAGCTAGGCAGCTTAATGCTCTGAAATGCTGAACATTGGCGAGGGCATTCACTACACTCAAATAAGTGCTGGGTACAAGATACTTAGGTACAAGGTACTTTTCTTAAATTCACTTCATCAGGCTCTTCAAGTTGCATATACTATTGGATCACCTGATAACACAGTGACCCAAGTAAAGACAAAAAGTGCCTGTGGGTAAGTAGCTACTCAAGTCCAATCTTTTCCAGCACTACTTTTAGAAGTCCAGCAATGGTGATTTAAATGTAGTGGTTCAACAGTAACTTTCCTTTGGAAAGCTGTACGAGGGTAAATAGCTGGCTTACTATTTTCTATTTTAGCACTATCTTCAAAGACCTACACTATACAACATAGGGTAATTTAGATGTTTAACTAACCCGTCATTATGGAAATACTGTCATTTTGAAAAGTTGCTGTAACTACATCTCTGTTGACTAAACAGTGTCAAGCTGAGTATGCTGTGGAATTATATTGGAATGGGAAAACCTTACATTCAGCCTTGGTCCTAGTAATTATGTGTACAATGTGCCCTAAATTCGGGTAGGCCAACAAAACAACAAAAAAATCATGGTTTGCCGCCTTTGGTTCTCTCGTAGCCTGCAAGGATTTATTTTCACAGGAGAAAAAAGTTTATTAGAAAGTGTGACAGACTACAAAGAACGCATCACCCCACAATCACCAAATACCTCTTACTTACAAAAAAAAAAAAAAAAGAATGCATGACATTCCTGCATGATAAAACCATTTGACTGATTTCAATAAGGCAGTTTCACTTCTTGGTAACTTTTTTGGACACATCAGCCAAACACAAAACAAACATCTCAGTCTACATTTTCTTATTTTCACTGTGTTAAAATATACCTACTGATCAGATCCTTGACACAGACTGATTTTCAGGAATTAAGATCTTCTGAAAAAAGGTGAAGCTCAGACAAGGTCTGTACTAGCTTCATATTGATGAAACGTGTTTTAAAACTAAAGTGTAATGCTGTTTACTGTACTGCTTGTAATATTCAGAACCACATATGTGACTAGCTTTCCAAAAGTTGGTTTATATTATGGAGTATAATATTATTTTTTGGTTGGCTTAAAGACCACAATCTCCAGTTTATAAGGACATGTCTACAAACTACTGGGAATCAGATTTATACTACAGTGTAGTGTACATTATTACCAGCTGACTTCTACTGTACAGCGTGTGACACAACAATAATAGCACTGTACTTATATGAAACTTTTCAGGACAGGTCCTGCTAAAGCACTTAAAACAGAAGAACTGTGTGTTGATTGATGCGTACAGTTCATATGTTTGTTTGTCACAGTTCCCTGTGTTGTAAACGCAATGGGAGTTACAAATTATATCATACTGATATCATTAGATCATTATTATAAACAACGAAGGACAGTCACTCCTCTTTTTCATATAATTCTCCACCATATAAAAAAAACGCTGAAAACTTATTTCTGTTATATGTTTTATTAAGTGTTACGATAACTGATCTATGCAGATTAAAACTGCATCTAATAGCCCTTTAAAAAAACAGAACAAACTAAAAAAAGAAATAGGACTACCATCCCCAGCTGCCAGAGCTTCAATTCTTTCTGGACCTCACTCTGCAGTCAGCTTAACCAGCCGATGTGAGCAGGAAAAGTAATTGCATTCTCCAGACTCGCGGGCATGCAATAATTATGTGTATCTTTTCTTCAACAATATATATTTTTACTAGGAAAATATATTCTATCAGTAGCAAACCTAGACATCTGTGCAATATACACAACAGGGTGTATAGCTGAGCTAACTAGAACAAAAAACTAAAGTGACTGTAGACCTTCTGTACTGTATATGCAATTTTAAAATACAACACTGAAAACAGACATTTAGAGGAACTCCAGTGTACCCTCCTGCAGGCTACAACTATGCTGAACAAACAGGAGAGCTTTACAGGGATAGCACACTATAGGTGGCATGAAGGGGAGACAGCAGCACATAATGTTGCAGTCCAAATAAAACAAGACATATTCAGGTTAAAACACAAACTGCTAGACCAGTGTTGAATGTGCTATTCAACTGATTAACTACAAAAGAAGAGAAAACCTGTAAATAACATACCTGAAGACTGCAAAATTAAAAGCTGTTAGAATAAGTTAACTATTGCGAACAGTAAACATGGTTGTATATGGCCCTAGGGAACATGGTATGTAAAACAGTCTGTTGACACAGCAGATCAATTATTATAATCATCATTACAATTATTATAGTTATTATTATTATGATGATGATGATGATGATGATGATGATGCAACAATACATGAATAATGCCATATGCAAATAAGACTACTAATTTCTGACACACACACATTTTATTTTATTTTTTAAATCTCTGCCAAGCTAGTCTGCCAATATTAACGTTTTCTTTCTTTCAGACTCTTTCAACAACTAGACAACATTTTTAGACTAGACTTATGGACGGATGAGCTGAATAAATGAAGTGCAAAATATTATTGCATGGAGCACTGCCATAAGAGCATTTTAAAAAAAGATTTGATGTTTTTCTCGTGGGAAATTAGGCCAGAACAATGTAAAGCTATTAGTCTCGGAAGAGGAAAAAGAAGCTTATGAATACTCACAGTGTTCTTCTGGAAAATGATTTCCTGTGAAAACAGAGAACTGCATTAGGAAATGAAGACAAACCTAGCTACATATAAAATAAAGAATGATTTTAATTGTGACAGAAATATTATTTCCTGGAAAAAAAAAAAAAAAAAAAAAAAAAAACCCTCTTACAACAGCGTTACTGTAGTCAGCTGCAGTAAACCAACATCAAAACCTATTAAATCAACAAGGGCCTCCAAAAGCTTTAAGATTTCTTGAAATGAAAATCTTCTGGACAATCTGACCACATACAGTACCGCCACTGTAAAGCGAAACCACAACTTTAAAAGAACTGTAGCTAACAAAACAGTTCTACTACATTTCCCCACCATGCATCTGTTAATGTATATAGATCTCAAGTGTGCAGTTTTGAAACAAACACATTATAGCAAACATGTATTTTCATTTCAAATCATTGTACATTGCACTGCATTCATTTTAAAGAAAAAGCCATGATTTTAGACTGTGTTGTACTTCATGGGTCATTTTATCCGATTCCCCTATTGGCTGACATTCTTTTAAAACTGCACATTTGAGACCGACCTACTGTATAGCTAATGGAAGTGCACAATGGCTAAGATTCATGGAATAATTTTCTGTATTGGTGTCACAGTATAAAATGTAGGTACCTGTAAAGACTGAAGGGAATCTGAATTGGTGTCACAGTATAAAATGATGTTATTTGCCAAGCTGAAGCTTTCCCTCACTCCAAGATGGTAGAAAAGGGAAGGCTGGCGGAATGCATCAGTCATCTCCACAACAGCAATATCTGGAAAAACATAAACAAACCCTCCTGTCAGGTAGTTCTTTTTTCGTCATCAAGCATTTATTTGGCAAATACGGTAACAAGAAGTTTGTTATGTCTGATATTTTTTAAATTAACACACAAAGGCAGAATTTGGCAGAGATGTTAAGAATGTGTGTCAGTGAAGTGCTGGTATGCAGGAAGAAGATGCTCAAGAGTTGTCGATATGATGTCTTTGGACACCATCCTTTTCACCTGCAGTCCATCTATATTTCTCAGGAAATAGTATTCAGTACTGACATCACTAAAACAAGACTAACCCATGTAAATGACAAACTGAACAGATTCTGTTAATAACTGCAGTTCCATCGCATCCAGCAGAAACAACTGTCCGTTAACTCCCACTAGTGCCAAGACTACTACAGCATTTGGAACAACTATAATTAGACACATCTAACAAGCACACAGCAGTGTATATATTAACTGGCACCGACACAACTGCGATGATATACTCAGAATGGAATTCAGGGTGGTAAAACCTTCCAAAAACTTTTATGAACGAATTTGACAATACATTATAATACATCAGTTTTCCACACTGGAGAAAATGAAACAATAAAACTACACAACGTGCACACGAAAAGCTTGTTTTGAAAGATAAAGATCAGGGGGCATCCCCAATTGTCTAGCGTTCCACCCCGCTGCAGACCGCTCTTTTTATTACCATCAGGAAGCGGTTTTATGTCAAAGCGAATATGAAACACTTTATCAGAAATGGGAGAGAAGCCTCGCAAATGTGTTTTGTGAAACAGGATGCACTGAATTTTATTTATTTATTTATTTTATATAGTACCTTTCATAGTGGACCACCATCATGTACCAGAGCTAGGAAAACAACAAGACACCAATTGCTGGGAACAGACTGATTAATGAATGAATGAATTAATTCCTAACAGTGACAAGGAGAGATTCTTTTTTTAAAGTCTGTTTTGAATAAAGTAAATACAATTTGATATTCCTATTCTAGGCTTTAGTTGGTGAACACAAAATGTTTTGGAAAAAGAAAAACATATGTTTGTTGATAGCAATAACTTACAATGACAAAAACAAAAAACTTTTGTGGTGTAGGCCTAAATCTTGTCAGGACATTTTAAACAGAATGACACCAGAAACAAAACATTTACATAGAAAAGGTAGAAAAGGTACATTTGTATCTGTGACAAAAGATGAACACAGACATTTTACAATTATTGCACATTTACTATGAATTAAGTTGAGGGACAGAATACCAAGATGTCCCTTCAGCCTATGCATGCTAGTGTACTGATGCAGAATAACAAGATGGTGCATGTCAAGGTGTTTATAAGAATTAGTTGCACTTACAATACAAGTAAAAAAAAATTACAAAATAGTTTACAAATTCATGCATGCAAACACATTATTATTTGTGCATTCATTTCTCATGATCAAAAATCACAGATTTTTTTTTTTATTTTCAAATAAGCATCCTGTTGATCAACATAAGTGTTCTCTTCACTTATCACTTATCCGTCCCAATGCATACATTCACATGATTATCTTGTGAGTAAGCTTATCACAATCTTAAAACACAATCTTAAATCTTAAGCAGAAGGCAGCATTACAGTTTACAACATTTAAATATTACCACAAACAATTAAGAAAAGTTTATCTGTAGAGTAATTTGAAGTGAAGCACTACGCAGTGCAAGATTACGTAATAGTGACTACAAAGCAGACTGAACCCCAGCTGAGGAAAATAGCCTTTTGGGTGGCTCTCCCGATGGTCGAGAGGGTTGGAAATAGGATATTTTCATGTGTTAATTCTACAAGGGCAGTACATTTATGCCCAGGTCTGTATTAATTGGCTTTTCTTTTAGGGGTCTGTATGAAATTAATGTGTGCCTTCTCTGACAGTCTACAGTAGGCCAGTAATATTGTGGTTTTTTATAAAATTTCAATATTCATTTGAAAAACATTATTTAAATTGGCATTACTATACTAAAAATGGCACATACAATGAGTCTGCAACCTTTAAATAGGCCAATGGATTTGTATGGGCAATAAGGTTGAACAGAATGTCTACACGTGGTCACTACAGTAAGTGAGTCACACTGTGACTGCATACAAATGTTATCTGCTCTGTGGATTAACTAAGGGTTACATGTCTACTACTGTACCTACTTTCAGTGCAAAACCTTATGAGCACTAAATTGAAAAAAAAACAGTTAATTATTATTGATTGTACATCTGCCTAATGTTCCAAGCCTTGAATTTATATTCTTTTGAGTTACAGTTGCTACAGTATTTGCTTAATAGGCTATGCTTCGTTCTCAGATGAACAGCACGCACCTCATCATCATACAGAAGCAATTACATACTTTCAAAATATGTTATTTTAAATCTGGCTCTTTCAAAAAACCTATTGGTACATGTGATGGAAAGATGAGTTCTGGTGATGAATCTTCCTCCCAACCTGTGAGGGCGCTAAAGAACGAGAGGAGAAGTATCTGGAAGGGCTGGCCTGACAGTTCGTTTCCGGGTCAGGGAAGTGGGTCAGCCTGGAGGGAAACGCGACTCTGTTGTAAGACCGTATTGATTTGAAAGGTAAACGAGAGGCAGCTGCAAGTAATAAGGCAGCTGCAACCGTTTATCTCGATATCATGCGGGATTACATATAGGGGCCAGGGTAACGCTGATCTTCTCCTTCGTTTGGGTTAAACGAGTGGAGAGAGAGAAGGACTGAGAGAGGAGCTCTCAGAGTGGATTGTGTAGTGTTTTGTATTGTTGTGTCTGTCCGTGTAACTGTCTGTTTTTGTATTCAGCACTAGACAGTTAACGCACGTCTCCGGAGCTGTCGAAAGGAGAGCACTATCCGGAGCATCACTGCACTGAGCACCTGTACGTTTTCGATCACCCAGGACTGGTGACCGTACCGTTGTTTTTGTTCAGGACCGTGCCCTTGGTTTCATTATCCCCGTGCTTTACACATTGTTGTGTATTGCCGGGGATTTATTATTTTTGACGGTCGCCAGACCTGGAAAAGAGCAATAAAGCACTTATTCACTGAATCACTGTTGTCTGTTCATCACTCCTGCACCGCATCACCGCGACATCTGTTCCCCTTACCAACCAGTTTGCCACAGTACAACACAGCAAAAACTGTAACATAGTGCTACTTTACTTCCCTTATTTTATTAACAGCATCATTATGATCAGAGGAAAAAATCAAGTTTCAATCAGTAAAAGGAACTTATCTTTACATTCTCTAAAGTGAGATAATGGGGCTTTCCAATTTAAAAAAATGACAAGAGCATTTAAAGTAGGGACAGCCACACACACACAGGGATCAGGGATCTGTCCTGGGGCCCCTCCTGTTCTCACTCACTCGTTAGGTACTAGCCTCCTCTTTTGGCTTCTCCTGCCACCTTTACTCTGATGATGCCCAGATCTCCTCCCTCATCTCAGAATGTCTATCAGCTATCTCAACTTGGACGCATTCACATCACCTCAAACTCAAACCCCTCCTATGAGCTCTCTATCTCAGTCTCCCTTGACTATTACTATTTCTCCATCTCCTGATAAAAACCTAGGTGTTACTCTTGACCCCTCCTTATCCTTCTCTCAACACATTTCCTCCCCGTCACACACTTCCCGCTTCTTTCTTGCAACATCTACTGAATCCATCCTTTTCTCAATACTCATTCCACTTAAATCCTGATCCAAGTACTCTAACTATCTCCTTGCTGGTCTCCCAGCTTCATCTATCCGCCCTCTTCAGCACATTCAAAAATCTGCTGTTTGTCTTGTATTCTCACAATCTTGCTCCTCTCATACTACCCCTCTGCTTCGCACCCTCCACTGGCTACGTATCTCGGCTTGCTTTCAATTCCAGACCCTTGTTCTTGCCTACAACTCTCATCACCACACTGCCCCCTCCTACCTCCAATCCCTTGTGTCTCCCTACACCCCCTCTCACCACCTGTGCTGCCCTTCACTCTCCATCTTCCTGTGCCCGCTCCATCTCTTCCCTAGCCCCTCTGTGGTGGATCCAGTTACCGGAGAACTTTAGGACTACTGGCTTTCACCACTTCCTCAACTGACCTGTTTAAACTGCACTTGTAGATTTCTTGACCTACACCTCCTTCTATGCACTGGACTTGCCTGACTTAAGTATCATGTTACTGGATTCTCAGCTGACGCACTATCCTTGCACTATTATTATGTAAATGTAGATACAAATTGTTTTAACCCTAACATTAACATTTTAACCCTAACCCTAATATTTTAGTAGTATTTGCACTTACTGTAAACTGTCTTTATTTTGGCACTTTAACCTTGTATTGCCCTGTAACATCCCTGTACCTTGGATAAAGGCGCCTGCTAAATAAATAAAACAAATAAAATAATAATAATAATAATAATAATAATAATAATAATAATAATAATAATAATAATAATATAATAATAATCCCATATTCCCTGTTGAGCTTTCACAGCAAACAATCCACTCCTGAGTGGAGATCAGGGTTTGGGCAGCAGTGGGAAAAATGAAAACGAACCACTGTAGATGGATTCCAGGAAGACTTACAAGGCTCTAGCCCTTTTTTATTCAAACTAAATGATTACATTCCACAAAGAGCTGTACTCTGATTATTTGTAAACATTTAAGTAACCCTTTAATGGCGTACAAATAAAAAAAGTTTGTTTTTAAAGCAGCACCCTCTGAAAAAGATAACACACTGTATCAAAAGAACTTTCGTGGTATATATATATATATATCCACATACACACACACACACACAGTGCCTATAGAAAGTTTACACCCCCTTTAACTTTTTTTCACATTTTGTTGCGTCAGTGCCTCAGAGTTTCATGCATTTAAATGATGATTTTTTTCCACTCATCAACACACCATATTCCACACTGTTAAGTGGAAAAAAGTTTTTATTGAGAAAAAAATTCTATATTAAAAATTCAAAACTGAAAGATCATAATTGGATAAGTCTCCACCCTCTGAGTTAATACTTGGTGGAAGCACCTTTGGCAGTCTGGTGGGATAGATCTCTACCAACTTTGCACACCTGTTCAAGCTCTGTCAAGTTCCTTGGAGAGCGCTGATGGACAGCAATCTTCAACTCATGCCACAAACTTTCGATTGGATTTAGGTCAGGGCTCTGACTGGGCCACTCAAGGACATTTACCTTTTTGTTCCTTAGCCACTCCAGTGTAGCTTTGGTTGTGTGCTTTGGGTCATTGTCATCTGAAAGGTGAACTTCCTGCCCAGTTTCAGCTTTCTTGCAGACGGCAGCAGGTTTCCCCTCAAGGACTTCTCCGTATTTTGCTCCATTCATTTTCCCTTCTACCCTGACAAGTGCCCCAGTCCCTGCCGATGAGAAACATCCCCATAACATGATGCTGCCGCTACCATGCTTCACAGTAGGGATGATGTTCTTTGGGTGATGCGCTGTGTTGGGTTTGCACCAAGCATAACCTTTTGTATTTTAGGCCAAAAAGTTCCATTTTAGTTTTGTCAGACCACATAAATTTTTGCCTCATGGCTACAGAATCTCCTGAGTGTTTTTTTTTGCATACTTCAAATGGGATTCAAGGTGGACTTTCTTGAGTAATGGCTTCCTTCTTTCCACCTTACCCTACAGACCAGATTTGTGGAGTGCTTGGGATATTGCTGTCACATGCACACTTTGACCAGTCTTGGCCATAAAAGCCTGTAGCTCTTGCAAAGTTGCCACTGGCCTCTTGGTAGCCTTCTTGCTCGGTCACCCAGTTTGGAGGGACGGCCTGATCTAGGCAGGGTCTTGGTGGTGCCATACACCTTCCACTGCTTAATAATCATCTTGACCGTGCTCCAAGGGATATTCTTTAACATCCATCCCCTGATCTGTGCCTTTCAACAACTTTGTCCCAGAGTTCTTTTGAAAGCGCCTTGGTGCTCATGGTTGAGTCTTTGCTTTGAAATGCACTACCCAGCAGAGGGAAACTACGGGAACTGCTGTATTTATCCTGAAATCATGTGAATCACTACAGTTTAACACCGGTGGAGGCCACTTAACTTGGTGTGTGATTTTGAAGGCGATTGATTACATCTGAGCTAATTTAGGATTGCTATTACAAGCAGGGTGGACACTTATCCAACCAAGCTATTTCATTTTTTATTTTTAATTTAATTTTCTACAAATTGCTAGAATTATTTTCACTTGGAAGTTGTGCGGTAGGATGTGTAGATAAAAAAAAAAAAACTAAACATATTTTAATGAATTTTAATTCTACGCTATAAGGCAACAAAAGGTGAAAACTTTGAAAGGGGGTGTAGACTTTCTATAGGCACTGTGTGTGTGTGTGTGTGTATATATATCTATAAAGTAGTTTTCGAGTTAAAGCAGTAGGTATAGAATTATGGGTAATTAGGATATGAAAATTACAGTATATGTAAAAAATATTATAATTTATTATATTATTATATATATAATAATATATATATATATATATATATATATATATAAATATTAAGTTAATGCAAACGAATTACCTAATGCATTGAGATTATAAACTTAATTTGACTTAATATATTTTAGTGTATTTTTTAATGTTTGTCAGAGAAAATTTATTCCAAAGAAGCTTTTGACAAATGGCATCTAAGAAAAGAGGTGAGAGGATAGAGGGTTCTTAACATGGACTGCATACAAATTTCAAATGCGGCTTGCAGGGATATTTTTCTTTTTTTTTTTTTATCAAACAAGACAATTGAGCTGTTTTGGGCCTTGTTCCTGAGAGGATTAGGAATGCTGGCTTTCCCTAACTGACAGACATATGCAAAAATGTTAGATTTACCATAGATTAGCAGTACAGCACCACATTTAAGCTGATGAGACTAATGTTGTCTGCAAAAAGCACAACTAATATACTTGCTATCTTTATGTTACCAGTATCTGGGAGTCTAGGCATCTGGTGCCAAATATTAAAAGTGCTTCCAGAAAGTATCTACCTGTTAGAAAGGACAAACTACAGAAGGATAACTATTTTGGCACAACATACTCAATTAGTGTTGTGTTGGTGGTTGTGTAGGTTGGTAGTTGTTTTTGTTGGTTGTAGTTTGTTTTTGTGTTGTTTTGTAGTTTTTAGTGTTGTCCAGTTGTGTCCATGTTTGTAGGTTGTTGTGTGTGTGTTTTTTAGGGTGTTGGTGTGTTTGTAGTTTTGTTTTTGTGTTTTTGTTGTAGGTTGTTGGTGGTGTGTGTTTGTTAGTGTGTTAGTGGTGTTTTTGTTGTGTTGTTGTTTTAGTGTGTGTGGGTTCTTTTTTTTGTTTGTTTTTCGTGTGTTGTTTTAAGTTTGCTGTTGGTTTTAGTTTTGTGTTTTAGCCTTGTGTTGTGTAGTTTTTGTTTAGTATTGTGTGTTGTGTGTTTTTTAGTTGTTTTAGTTTATTAGCTGGTGGTTTTTTTTAGTGTGCTGCTTTGTGTTTTTGTGTTTAGTGGTTGTTTGTTTTGTGTTGGTTAGTGTAGTTTGTGTAGCTGTGTTGCACCCCCCCCCCCCCCCCCTCCCTCCCCCCCCCCCCGAGTGTATAGGTGGGATGTGGTAACCATACACGGTACTAGTGATCACGAATTTTAAATTTTCAAAGACAAAGCATTGTGATACGTAACATGACACATTTTAATGGACTGTCATTACAGTTCACATGTGTCTTCCAGAAGTTCCTGCACATGAAGAAGGTTTTTGTGTAAATGTATACTGTAAATAGTGTGTATACATTGTACTTACTTAATGAAGTACCTGGCACTCCAGAGACAGCTTGACTGCTGTGTGTGATTACCAGGTGTGGAATCTAATCAGCAGGTAGGTGCGTTCCAGCAGGGTGTCAGGTATAACAAGTCCCATTTATTCACCTCAAGGCTGCTGCAAAGCCAAAACCAACTGGCACCTTTTATTTTATATTTTTTTGAGCAGCGTTTTGTTTTTGTACACTGTGCTGTATGTACTCTGTGTGCTGTCACTGCTAGTAGTGTCACGTGAGCTGTTCAGCGTGCTGATATGCAAATAAATCCTGTTTACCTGCAGGGTGTATCAACTTCAAACTCCAGCTCAATCACCTGTCTGTAACTCAGCAGCGAATGCATGCATCCACACAGCAGAGGGCTACTCTGTCACAAGCATTATACCCTGTGCCTTTCTAAACAAGGGATTTAGGGGAGCTCCCTAATAAAATAATTTTTACTTACTCCCACAGCAGTCGGATACGCGTCGGACGACTGTATTGCCATGAAGGGTTGGTTAAGTATTGGCATGGATTTTGAGAAAATAAGACTTTCATAATAACTGTCAACTTGTTGCTACTGACATTGTTCATCTTGTACCAATGAGATCAAAAAACAGGATCAACGATATACAAAGCCCAGCAATTACAGTGATTTTACAGAGAAGCTCAAGGGTTAGATAACAGGATGCAGTGCATTGAAAGTAGGGTTCAAAGGTCATAGTACATTTAATAAGTCACAATTACTTTTTTTGGTTGCCCCTCCCCCCCCAAAAGATCCACTGAAACATAATAACCTTGTCCAATGTTTTGCCATAACAGCTGGCAAACAGCTACTGTATGATGTACTACTGTTAGTATACACAACAGTATGTGTGTCTTAAAACAAGAGATCACGCTGTACCAAAACACAGGGCCTTGGGCACAGATTATTTTTTAATAAGAGCAGCTGTGCAGTTTATCAGATTTATAAAATGGTGTTCATTATACCAATGGAATAAAATGTATTCTTAATTCAAATATCCAGAATGAAGAAATATCAGGGAGAATAAAAACTGAAAATTATGTTAAAAAGTGCAACTCAAAACACCCAACCCCCTGGGGACACTTTTGTGCTTTTAAAATCGACTGTAATTCCAGCAGTTTAAATATGCTTTTATCAAGTTACCAGGTTTATTAATGTGATTTACCATACTTCACTTTTCTTTACAATGCTTACCCATGCTTTATTACACTTTGCTATGGTTTTACGATTGTAAACTTTTAGAAGGGGCCTTTTGACAGAGACTAGTTTAAGGGATTGAGAACCCTTCACTTCCCATATCTACAGAAGTTTCTTCTAAAAGGACAAAAAGTTCATTGGTTTGACTTAATAGCTTACAAGTGGTGGCAACTGTTAGAATAATTTCCTCTGCAAATTAGCAGCATGATTGCATATAACAAACACACTTACATTTTCACTTAGCACAGTGTTGTTGCATTTACAGTTCTCTGTAAATGTATGGATTTAGTATTTCTGCTTTTCTGACAGGAGTAGGTAACAGTGCATTATTTAGTTTTTACTTCTACTGCATTCAAAACATATTATTACAGTATACACTAGCCTTAATGTTTGCCCCCATGTTACATAATGTGTTTCCTTGCTGTGAATGACTAACGTACTGTTTAATGGAAAAAAATCCCCCAGACAAGCAGCACCATTCACATGTACGTATGCTATATATATATATATATAGTAAAAGCTTGACAAACTGGTTTAGTGCACCTGCTCATTCTTTCAAAGTACTGTTGTCTTGAATTACTATAATCCTCTTAAACTCTCTTGTTTGTTTGACTTCAGTTACATATGAACACAATGGCTGAAGCATACGAAATGCCTACATTCTATAGTCACTTTTTTTCCTAATACACGGTAGACTAGCATTCTCTCTAAGGCTAAAATGAGCGCATTTTTCGCAATAACTATCAACATCTTGAGGTGACTCTCTATCATTTGGAGGGCATTCTTGCAAAGCATTAACATAAGCATATTTGCGTTTGTCTTGCAGCGGGTTCTCCGATTTCCCTCTGTAAAAAGAGCAGTACAGGTTGGGCGAAGCAGGCGTCTGGCGATTCTGCCTCTATACAGCTCTTTAGTGCTTTCATCACTGACATTCACTTCCTTATAGATGATGACTACCTGGTTCCAAACAACATGGCGCTTTCAATGTTTTTGGCGCTTACTTATTTTAAAAGGGAACACTAACTAATTAAAAAGGGAGCACTCTCTCTCAAACAAAGGAAATTTCAATCATGTTTCAATCTTGTTTAAAAGTACAGTGTGTGTACTAGGGCTGGGTATTGGCAGTGTCTTCACGATACGATACGTATCAAGGTATGAGGGTCACGATACGATACGAATCACGATACAGTAAATTAAGCATGAAACATTAAAAAAATAAAAGAAAATAATCACACAACTATTGTCCCAATTCTTTGTAATAATAACAATGGTCAAAAAAGCTTCACAGGCTGCTTTGCTGTTTCATGTTTATGCTTTAAAATATATTTCTTTAAAAAGAATACAAATACTGTAAATCATAATAAATTTAACATTTTGTACAGTTTTTGAAATCAAACAATATTTTCTTAAAGTTCTGAACCTGGCATAAAGTATGACAGCTCTGTGACGATATAGGCAATTCACAAAGACCAAAATGCTCCATCAGTGCCGGTTCTGAGCCGTCATAACTCGTCTGTGTGAAAAGGGTAAGTGTTTCATATTTTATCCTGGTTATTGTAATGCCAGTAAAATGCTAAACTTCATTTGTGTTGTACTGTATATAGGATTACTCTCACATGACATTGCTGGCCTGTTACTAAACTGTTTAATATTTTGTATTGTTATTGTAATGCCACCAATAAGCTGGTCTTTACAAAACACCTTCATTTGTAGATTGAACTGCAGTTTCAGTGGAAGACTGTAAATATGATTCTCACAACAGTGCTGGACATTTGTTTTCTGAATTGTTGTAATATAATTCTTAGGTTTACCTTCTTATTTTAATGCCAGCCATGAGCCAAGTGATGTCTATAAACATTATGACAGGTTTGAAGTGTGTTAAGGTGCTTTATTTATTATTACAGCAACAAGAGTCTTATTTAAAAAAAAAGACAAAAAAAAAAACTCTTGGCTTAATAAAAATAAAATTCTGGTAATAGTTAAAATAAGTAAAATAATAAATAACAACATTATATTTATGTTCAAATGCAGGACTTTGCTATTCCCAAAAATGGAAAATCAGTCGCCCCAAAGACGGTTAGAATTAAAGGCTGTGCAGACGTCAGTGTTTTATACAGTCGTATAAACAGCATACAGTCTACGATAACAACTGACAGGGCTGCATTTATGAGAAGATCTCAATCAGGCTTCATAAAGGTAAATATATGCTTCATAAATATTCTATATTTATTTTAGACACATAAAATCAGGATGAATCAGAGGTGGAGCCACAATAAATGTCTTGTTTAAATTTAAAGCACAATTTATATACAAATATTGCGATATTTGTGTTGGAATATTGTTTCAAAATTGTATAATGCAAAAAAAAAAAAAGAGAGTATATTAAAAGGGATAATGCTTGGCCGAAAGTTTCTTACTGATAATTTTACCAGTCAAAACGGCAAGATTCTCAGCGTCTAAAAAGCTTAGAGGGAATACTGCCATTGACTCCTGGGGAAGTGACTATTGGCAAAAATGCGGAATGTAACCCACAAAATTTGATTCCAGCAGTTCTTGCTATCTTTACACATTTATGGCAACTCTACGAATATTTCCTGAGATAATCCCTAGTTAATCATGGTTTTAGCATTTAATGTCACAAGATGAAATTGTATGGTTTGAGGTTATGCTTTTAAATTGTGCTTTACTGCATGTAACAAATGTTCAGTTTTAAATCAACATAACATCTTTGCGGCTGGTTTAAACTTAGATACATTAGTGCTTATCAGGGTCTGTGAAACCAGACAACAGTGATTTAAATAAATAGTGATGGTAAAATATAAAAAAGTAATAAAGGTAGGCTCAGATGAAAAACTGCAATATCCCCTCAACTCTTTAGACAAACAGCCAATTAGACCAGATAAAGTGTGGATATTAGACTTTATCGAAATACTTTCATAGACATATACTACTAGTAAAGCCACCCTGATCCAGACTGGTCTGTGCCCTTGAATTAGTACACCCAGACTGCAGTTTAAGTGCTTCCTGCGCACTTGTACTTGTACAGAAAACAAAAACACAGGAATACAAAAATAAAATGGTTGAACAAAACACTACAAACAAAGACTTCAAAACAAATGGCAGCCAAGCTTTGGCTTTCTTATTTACTTACTTATTTCTCCACTCGACGCTCTTCTTGTTTAGGGTGGGCAAACCCCCTTCAATGAACCATCTCACCATTTTTTATAGGGTGTGGCCAGGGGTAATCGACGTCAATCATTTAATTCCCACCAGGCCACATTAAACACATTTTCAATTAACCATTAAATAAAACAAGTAAACAACTTGTTAACATGTAGCTGTGCAAAGCCAGCCACCTTAACCCCAGGCTCTTCCTTTGCACCTGAGCCATTATGTCTGCCAGCCACCAAACACACACCCACACAGAAATATGACTTCAAAACTGACAACTGAAAAGCTTCTTTGTATTGTAGTTTGTAAATGTCTTTGGCTAAAATCCATACCGTAGCTTCTCTAATGCATTCACTAGATCATGTTGTATAACGAAAGTAAGTTACTTGGCAGTACCCAGACCCATATAGGTCCTAACTACACATTCCACTTGAACAGCTTCTCCAAGAGAAAGAATTTCTTTTGGAACATGTTTCCCCCCCCCCCCCTATCTTTACTCAACAACATTCATTTTAATAACTTAAAGTCTTCCAGTACAAAATCCAGTGCACTTGGCCTGTGTAGTTCAAGTCAGCAGAAGACTTAATTAATTAAGAATTAACCGGGAGGTAATGGAGTGTTGTCCAAGGTTTTATTCAATTTATACAACTTAATAGCCTTTTTGTGTTCAATATCATTTGGTTCTTTTATTAAGCTTATATATTAATTAACATATAGGTAGGGGGACCATATTTTGAAGTCCTTAAACTGGGACCGTATGGAAATATTGTGGGTTTTTATTTTCACTTTGACAATGTTTGATCTAATATTATATTGAAAGTGAATACATAGACACATGGTGATATTCAGAGTAGAACCTTTTACTTTCAAACCCCTTTTATGTCAATAAATGATCTTACTGTCTTTGTAACAATTTCTACACAACACGTATAGTTATTACATTACAAAGTAGCAATTCAATAATATAAAATTCTGAGATTCTATTTTACTGCTGATTACTGCTAGTCCCTTTTCTGCCTAAGAAACGGCACCTTCTCTCTTTGATTTTCACTTTCTATCTTTCCCTTGCTCTCATCTTTCTAGCTCTGTGCTGTCCACCAGTGTACAATCTGCAACTAGGCCCTTCCTGTCTGAAAACATTACATATCTCAGTATTTCTTTTGATGAAATGGTTACTTCATAGAATCTATTTTTTTTTTCTAAATATGTAATTTATCACCATTTAATATGACATGGTATTTGTTCTGTATATTTTTTTCTATTGCAGTGATTGCACGCATCTTGAAAGTGCAAGAGGATTACGTATAGACAACAGAAATGTGGCTACCCAGTGACAAATTTCCAAAGCATGTGCATTCCTCTGTATTGTAAATATACTCACACATTCGTGTCTGAAACCATTTCTGGAAGAACCTGGTTCTTTTGGCTACTGATAAATAGTTAAACCTTAAAAGGGTCACACATCTAGGATTTTCAAACATATAGGCTAATGTAGAACATCACACAAATTTACTAACCTAACAATGGAAACTCCCCCCCCCCCCCCCCCCCCCCATACAAAAAAAATCCATACAAATTATGTAATGTAATATAATCAAGGGCTATGCCCGTCCGACTGTGTTTATGTCCTGTAGCCTACACATTTTCAAACATATCTTGAGAACCGGTTATCCAATCTGGATGACAATTGAAAAGGACATTCTTTAACAAATGTTACAAATAGTATCAGAATCTGGGGATGTGTGGAGGCACCTATCTGTACTGTGTCAAACTTACATTTTTATATGTACAGTACAGTGTGCAAAGGTCATTGTGACTGACTTCACTAATATATTTCATTTTGAATAACATATGGCAAGGGACATGCTTGCTTTAAGGGTTAATGCCAGGATACCCACATGGTATTGCTGTATTTAAAGTTAGCATTTCATCAGTTTTCTTTGATGTGACAAATAACAGTATTTCATTAACAGTGTTCATGTTTCCAGTATTAAGAGTGAAGTGAAAAAGGGGCTCCCGAGTGGCGGATCCAGTAAAAGCGCTCTGTGTGAGTGTAGAATGTGTCCTATAGCCTGGACGTCGCCGTTTTGAGTCTGGGCTATTCCACAGCCAACCGTGGACGGGAGTTCCCAGGAAGCGGCACTCAATTGCCTAAGTCTCGCTGGGGGGGGGGTTTATTTTCACTTTGACAATGTTTGATCTAATATTATATTGAAAGTGAATACATAGACACATGGTGATATTCAGAGTAGAACCTTTTACTTTCAAACCCCTTTTATGTCAATAAATGATCTTACTGTCTTTGTAACAATTTCTACACAACACGTATAGTTATTACATTACAAAGTAGCAATTCAATAATATAAAATTCTGAGATTCTATTTTACTGCTGATTACTGCTAGTCCCTTTTCTGCCTAAGAAACGGCACCTTCTCTCTTTGATTTTCACTTTCTATCTTTCCCTTGCTCTCATCTTTCTAGCTCTGTGCTGTCCACCAGTGTACAATCTGCAACTAGGCCCTTCCTGTCTGAAAACATTACATATCTCAGTATTTCTTTTGATGAAATGGTTACTTCATAGAATCTATTTTTTTTTTCTAAATATGTAATTTATCACCATTTAATATGACATGGTATTTGTTCTAGGGGGGGGGGTCCTAGGTTGGCCAGGGTGTCCTCAGCTCACCATGCACCAATGACTCATGTAGTCTGACTACATTTTTAAGAAAAAGAAAAAAAAAGTGAAGTGAAAAACAACATAAAACAGGTTGCTAACGATACAAAATAACAATTGTTACCAATTAATGTAGATATAAATTGCTGAAGTGTTGTATGTTGTTACGAATATTTAGATGATAAACCTTCAGTAACATACAGTAGTCTCCACGTATAGGAACACCTCCTAAGAGAACATGGCATCTAAGGGAACACCCTTATGGTATAACAAATGTTTGCCATTGTAAATGCTCCGGCTAAAGGAACAGGAACTTTGCTTAAAAAAACACCTTCTTGGCACTGATAGTGATTCGTTCACAAGGGATACAGCACTGTTTTGTAAAAAAAAGCAACTTGTCATCGCGAGAGTGTCTTGAGGGACACTGGTTTATGAGACCTGCTGTCATATCATTGAATTATTTTGTATTCTGATTTCCACGAGTGCACCTCATTGCTACAAAATGGCATATAAACAAAACGGCAAAATGCACCGCTGTTTCTCTTGTTACACAAAGCTGGAAACTGTTCGAGTTCTTGAAAAAAACCTGAAATCAGTCACAAGTCGCCAAGCAATTTGGTGTTTCCTGTTCTTGTGTGTTGCTTCACCATTCTGTTAAATAATGTGCATGTCTTGTATATGGCTGCTGCATTTTGTTTGACAGTTAGTTTATTAATTTTAAGTAATCCGGAGTAACAGCCATTATTTTTTGCCTCTGCCATTGTGATAGACCGTAAAACAACCGCCAGCTAATTTCATAGTACATAGTGATTAAGCTTTTTGACCGTGTTGTTTTGCTTTAGATTTATTAAAGTTAGTTTGTCTGTTACCTTATTATTATAGTTTATTAACATACACTTGCCTATTGTTTTGCTTTTACTTATTTTGTTAATTTCATATGCTGATGCACGTGCATCATGACAAGTAATACATATGTATTTATTTATTGATTCATATTATGTCTGGTGGCTGACTCCGACTTAGCAAACACTTTGGCTACAAGAACACTTTGCTTGCTTCTCGAGGGGTGTTCTCTTAGCCGGAGAGTATGGTCTCTGCATGTTCTAAAACTATACTGTACCTTCTAAAATTCTTGTCCTGATAAATAAAGTAATGCAAATACTGCAGTAGCTAACAGCTGTCGTACATGTGGACAGACCATACTGGAACACCTGCCACAAAAGGTGTTACATTTGGCGAATGCAAGATGTTACAACTGAATAAAGCTATTGCTACCAAAAATTAATAAATAAAGTTTCAGTGTCCATCAAATCCCTGGACCCATTGGCTACATTTACAACAAAAACAGCGGTATAGAAGCACACTATGATTGTAGCTTTTAATCGTACCAAACTGGCACTGGCCTACCACATGCATGTATTCCAAGCTTGGAACGTGCATTTCAAAATCTAGAACACTACAGTACAAGGACATCCAAATTCGAGCAAAAGAACACAGACAATCCCAGACAGTCTGCAAAGTTGTTACTTAATTAAACTTTTATTTGAGGGTTGGACACTGGGGGTCTTGTTCTCCAATATAACCCATAGAGTCATTTGTTAGTCTTGTTTACAAAAGCAGTTGCCAAGCAAACAACTTCTAAATTAGTCTTTGATCAAAATCGGGGGTTCTGGTTTTTCAGGTATTGATTATCAGCAAAAAATGATCACAATAATAATATCCTTATATCAGTTAATAATGATATCCTTATAAATCACTGTTTCTACTCATTACTCATTAATTGCAACTTTCTCGCTAGGCACAGTTGTAGTACAGTAGCAGTTCTCTCTTTGTTGCTTGTCATGCTCTGGCTTGCAAAATAAATCTATACTTCTCTATCACACAAGGTTAGTGAATTTTCTTTAGCCCAGTTAAATTATATGGAGTGTCTTTACAGGTACAGTAGATACAGTGGAAACAAAACATCTCTATAGTGGTTGTGCTTTGCTTTTTGGCTTTAGCTGACTATCAAAAAAACGATTATTAATGATGCAAACTTGTTTAAAAAGCATGGCGAGTAGCTGCACCTGAAAGTGAAAGAACTACTGTCGAATATATTATTTCTAACATATCAGGCCTCTATTTTCTCTTAAAATAAGCAATGTATTAGTTTCAACTCCTCAAATTGGCTGCAGTTTTTGATATAAAAAAAAAAGGCAGACGATATGAATACAGATAGTAACAGTTTATTCTTTTATGTCAAGGTATACAACTTTTTAGGGGTGGGTATTGGGACTGAGGCTCTGTAGTGCAATATATTGCAATACTGAAGACAATATTGCAATATGTATTGCGATACATATTGAAATTAAATGCAGACTGATGTTGATTTTACTGCTACCAAAATGAGAACTATTGCAATTTTGCATATTTCAAAAACTGAATTGGCTATTTATTCTCTAAAAATAAATGTAATTTGTAAAATTTTTATTATAAAATATCTTTATTTTCATTTGATGTTAAACATGTTTTGTTTCTTAACTCAACACGTGTCAATTAGTATCAGAGTCATTATAAGTTAACACTTGTTTAGCAGTCTGCAATTCAGCTTTCACTTCAGCCCTGTCTTGTTTGTACATCTGTGGTATTATAACCTCAGAGAATTGCTTCCTGCTGGGTACTTGGAATCGTGGGTCCAGGACGTTCACCAAGCCTCTGAAGTAGAGGTCTTCACAGGTCCAAATTAATCAACCCGACCCAACCACGAACCGACAATTATAGACCAGACCCGATGTAATATTCTTGTTATTAGATCCAGATCCGACCTGCCCCGAAAAAACAGTGAAACGCTTTTTCTTTCCCCAGCTTAGTATATGCACCGATTAGATACAGTATTAAAGCAGGGTTTTTTCCAGTCAACCTGGAAATCTAGTTGAACTACACAGTGTTTATTCCATCATGAACCTACACAGAGGACTATAAAATTAAATATATAATATAAAAGATACAAAGATAAATACATTATCTGAAAATCAAATGAACTGAAGTACGATCTCGTAAATGCGTGATTTTATTACAAGCTTAACACAACAGCAAATGGAATTGAGATGTAACATCTGTGTTTTGCAAAACAATGAACAAGAATACTAAATGTATTATATAAGAACAAAACTATACATAGTCTGCAAAGGGGCAAATGCAATTAAAGTAAAACGTAACATTTCTGTTTTGAAAAAACAAACAACAAAAAATACAAAATATACTACTGAAGTACACAACAAAATACTGCAGATCCAGCAATGTCTACTCTCAAAGCTCAATTTTACTTTTACCAAAGCCGATGCTTCTGAAATTGAATGTTTGATAATTGGCAACATTTCTGCCTTTATCGTAGTACATTTTTCGTGGCTGAAACGAGATGGTCACTGCAGAAGAAATGGGATCTCCTGCATGAACTTTTACATGTGCAGCTCCTATGTCAACTAGTGACTGTGCAAGTTCTCAAAGACTGGCTTTCAAACATTCTATATGGTCGTCAATCTTTTGCACAGATTTTAAGGCATTTATCCAGAGTCCCTATTTCTGCAGGCACTGTACCTGACCTGGCGATAAAAATGACATAATAGCAACCTGGGTTGATGTCTTTGCTTTAATGCATCCCTTTTAATGTTTCAAAAGACCTGAAGTTCCTGTTTTAATTGAATCAAAGCGAAGTAGGCTCCCGCAATCAATTCATTTTGCCACACCAACTCGTTTTCCTTCTTTGTCCACAATAACAACAAATGATTCCCACACCGATTTCATTTTTCTGTGAGCTTTTGTTCATAGAATAAGTTTTTCTTTGAAGTCCTTCATAAACAAATCCATTACTCAGACTTTTAATAATGATCATCTAAAAGAAACACCTTCGACATGGGTTACGTGTCTGCTGCTGCACCCTGCAAGCCATGTCATGTGCTACTGGGGGAAGCCAATCCACGCAACAGAAATTATAAGCAATGACCTTTAGTACCAAAGAGAGCCTCTTTAATAGTAATCGACAGTTTGTGTATTACTGAGTCAACAAAATCGGGTAGACCCGTGAAAACATCTACTCTGAAGTCTAAAGAACTCAGACCATACAAAATGGTTGATTCTGCAATTAAAAATGTATACTTTTTTGTGATCATTTTTGCCCTCGCTAAATTAGCTTTATAACTTGCCCCGAGCATAGATGCGATTGTTCGCTGACCTGAAATCGACGTACTAACCTTTACTTGTTCACTGGGACTCGAATTTCCTTCTGCAAGTAACACACCCGGGTGATACCGTGAATGTGATATGTAAGGTTGCTGGTACTGCTGTCATGGCAAATTTCGCCCCCCCATCCTATAAAAGTATATTAACAAACATTGTTAATACACAACAAAACAACCAGCACTATTGGTGTGTCTGTATGAGACCAAATTATAACATGAACTCAAATTAGGTTTGGGTTTTTCAGTATAATATTACAAATAATAACTGAGTTACGGGTAAATACATAAAACACACACACACACATATATCTATGGTTTAATTATATTGTATGTATAATATATATATATATATATATATAATATATATATATATATATATATATATATATATATATAGATATATATATATATACTGTATCCTATAGGAATAGTATAAAGTAGTATTTCATGTTTTTATTTTACTGTAAAGGTTATGAATTTAATCACACACGGGCCAATGTAACATAAAGCACCCAGTGATTATAAAGAACAAAAGCAAGAAAAGTATCAACATTACGATTAAATACCAATAAACACACGTACAGATATATTTTTGTTTTTACTCTGTTCACTCAGAATCGAGAAACGAAATCGCCACATGGCTCGTTTAGAACTAAAAGACTAAAAGGGGAGGGCGACATTTGCCATGACGCCACCAGCATATTTTACTACAGCCTTGCATAAACAACATACCGTAGTGTTTGATGCCATACAGCCTTTTAGATTTTCATTAGGGAATGATTCCAGACATGTGACACTGCTTTGCAGAATTTAAGCAGCTTCTGCCGTATTTTCTTTGTGTTAGCACAGCTCGCATTACGAGTTCTCGCAGGAAGAGATTATCTCATGAGATAATGACATTTTCCCTGTAGTTAAACTGAATTAGTTAAACCAAAAATACCGGTATTGTTGTTCAAATACCGATTATTGTATTGCCTGATGAATATTCCAATATACCGGTATATCGGTATTATCACATACCCCTGCAACTTCATTAAAAACCAAAGAACAGAAAAAGGCTTAAAATATATAGTTTCTGAAGATGGTCACTCTAAAAACCAAAAGTTTGGCCTGTTCTATCTCAAGCAGTAGGTTAGTTATGATATGTCATTTTAAATAAATACAGGAGGAAAAAAATAGCCAAATGCAAATATTTTATGGTAAATTAAAACAGTAAGACGAAAAAAAGCCAAAAATGCCAGCAAGACACCTTTTTAACATGATGCGACTAAATGATACATTTCCTGCCACAGGATATGTTTTAATACATTTAAAAACAAGATCAACAGCAAACTGAATGTGATGAGTGTCTGCACAGTAGCAAAGAGTGTGATGAATTTCTGCACAGTGTTGTCAGGAAAATCAATTCAACCAGGTGACAGTAAATTGCCACTTACTACCTTTTCAATAAATGAGACACAGTATCATGGAATGATAATACATTAAAAAAATAAGCTAAAGGAAAGCTAAATCAACTAACTAATGTTTGTAGTTAACCAACCAAATCCAAACTACACAGGTTACTTCTGCTGCATTACCATACTAAATTTAAACTCAAAACAACAAACCAACTGGAGCTGACAACTGTGACCATTGGTTGTTTAAAGATACTGTCCTCATTGCACCTTTCCAAAGCTACTGGAAAATCTTAATTTTCTTGCAAACAGAAACAAACATTTATATCTATGAAATGAAGGCTGATCCCATATTTCTAACTACATCTGTATAAAATAGTGATATTACAGTTCAGCTTAATATTTTACAACCTGCTACATGCACTTGTGGGTGTTGTAAGCTAATTTGACCGTTCTCTGTCCAACTCTTGATGTTGACACCCATCTAAAAAGTTGCTGAAAAATCTGGGAGGATTCAATTAGTAACTTCCCAAAAAGTGTGCAAAGACTGTCAGACAGTGGGAAAGAATCTTCATGAGGGTTACAGTTAAATTAAAGGAACTCTGGGAGGTACAGGGTTATCACGATCTTATCATATGAAACATGTGCAGACACACCTGTACTGTACAGTACACTGCTATAGTCTGATTGATAAGCAAAAGGAAAAACCTCTCTAGACTGTCAGGTGAACACTGTATCAGCTCAATACATTACAATTGCCCTGAGGTGCCCAACCAATCACAGAGGTAAATCTTTCTACCAGATATGAAAGCAATACTGTGTAAAGAGTACTACAGAAGTGCTGAAGTTCACGATCAGTAAACACACTATTATAACCTGTAATAACTATAGTATTAAATAGTGAGAATCTATCACATCCAATCAAATATATGGACTCAATTGTCAATTATTTATCAACACCGGAAACTCCATTTTGTAATGCAATATGGGCCAACCACTGCAATACCTGACAGCTGCCGGGTAAGTCTCTTCTTGATGGGCTCTCTTCTGCTGTAATGACGAAAGATTAACATACTAGTGTATACAATAACACTGCAGGTCCACACCTCTGGAGAGATTAGGCTATTGTTTGAAAACTTCTTTTTTTTTTTCTCACTTGGTCACTTGCATCAAGATGTTATGAGGAAATGGGTTAGGAATCCCTGGTAAATAACACAACACTCTGCTGAAAACTATAGAGTTCTGCTAAGTTAAAAAGCAAAACAAAACAAAACAAAAAAAACTCCAACTGCTGACATACACATGATTCACACACGAGTGTAATGTTAACTAGGATCTCCAAATACTGCTCTCCCCTCAGCAACTTTTTACAATCGCTTGGATACCTGGGGCCATACGCCAACATATAAACAATAAGCAGTCAGTGTGTTTGAACGGCAGGTTTCTACAGACTGGTGCAGGTGTAATTAAGCTATTGATCATTTCTTAACAGTACAGCAGGGGCACCACAAGTTAAATACTTGTCTGATTCTGACACAACCCCGTTGAGTTGTGTTTTACAGTAGGCTTCTGCCCTACATTGACAACAAGCATTTCAAAAGATGGTGGCTAAAAATGGGAAACGTGAAATGCGTTTCTCATTGTGATATTACAATTAAGGAAGGAAACACATTTCACAGTTTCCCATTTTTTAGGCCATGCATTATTTTCATGAAACTCTGCAGGGTAGCTGTCTCACTGTTTATTTAAGTGACCAAAATAGGATGCCTGGTGACAAAATATAAATAACTAGAATTCTTCTTTGCAAACATTTACTTGTTAAAACATTAAAAGTAGGAGAGCTCATCGCTCAAAAAAGAAGACGGGTGGACCTGTGGCTGATTTTGCAAACTATTACATCCTGAGAATGAAACAGATAACAGTTCAGATTGGTTTTACATTTCTGCATTGTCCATTGCACTTTCTGAAAACATGGAATGAAACCGTCCCCGGCGTCAACAAAAAAATAAAATAAATAATAATCAGCGTCATTAAACTGTGTGGCATGCCCATACCGTCATAATCGTCAACAAAAGCGCTAGTAGTACCAGGAGTGTCAAAAACTCTCGAGAACATCAAGATGGTCCTGGCGGTGTTACTGACAGTTCTGACGCTCTGGACAAGAAATGCAACATCTCCACATTTATACAATAATTAATCAACAGAGAAGGTACATGGTGTCACTCACCTGCATTATAAAAACGATCCAGCACTTTGGTTTCACCAAAGTCGAGCTTGCCAAAGTTAAGAATTTCCAGGGTAGTGGCTCCGTTGTCACATGCCTCTTTCAAACACTGAAGTGCCATATTCTCTGCAGCGTGCATTTGGGTAGCCTCATTTATGACATATGCCACAGTAACTACTCTGTTTTTAGTTGTATCTACTGTCAAGAGGCCACCACTTGTTCTGGGGCAATTGAGAGCGGTCGCAGTGCCACTGGCAGTAGGATCTTTCCAGTATGCGCCAGCTGCAGGAACCGTGTTCGCATTGTTCGACTCACCATGGGCATCTCCACAGGAGCATGCAGGTTCGCTGATACGAGTAGAATCTCCTCTTGTACAAGGCGGCCAGAAAGAAGGCACTGACAGTGTGATTCCTTCGAAGTCCTGGCTCATTTTTTTTTTCTTTTGTAGAGAAAAAAACACGGTTGATACCTATTTCTTAACACTGTATCCTTGTACAAAGTTTGCATTCACATAATGCTACGCATTTTTTATTTGTACTCTTCTAACATTAATTAATGCTGCTGTTTTGATACTCATTCGTTTTTCCACTGCATTCTTCACTCGAATAGTTTGTTTCTGGTATTCAGGAAATACTGTGGTAACATCTATTTTAGTAGGCTTCCAGACTGCCAGATTGTGCAGTTCATCCATGCAGGTTACAGTCAGAAGCGTGCAAAGTGCCACTTTTGCTTATCTTCAGTTTGTCACTGCCGTTTAATAACTTCCATGCAATAACAAAATCCGAGAAATGAGTCTCAATCTCAATTGACAATATATCCCAAATGTCCTTTTCGCTGAGAAATGCTTTAAAAGCTTTTATAAAAACACACTGTCCTCCACGTTATCACGCTGCTTATCTCTTTTTTCCCCTTGTAGTTTTAAACTTCATAGGATTTAAACGTGTTCCATTCCAGCAGCCTTTTTAATTTGCTCCTGTGTTCCTTTTGAATCCACGTTGCCAGCAATCAACTGCAATGCTGTTCTAAGTAAAAAAAAATATTAAAGTTAAAACTACAATAGCAGTCACCCAACCCTACGCCCAACCCGTGCTGGTATTGTCAGATACACACACTCACTTCACACAACCTCAACTTTACTTGGGGCGGGTACATTACCAAAAAAAGAAAAGGGGCCTGGCCTGGGCTCTTAAAGCTGAAGTACATATCCTGTTTACGAAAAACAACGGTAGTAAATAAACCATGCGTAATGTTATTTAAATGTAATGTGACATTTGAAAATGCATCAAATGAAATTAGACGAATGTATTTTACAATAAGGACAGGCTATAAGCAGACTAAGCTTAGGGCCCCAAGCAGTTCAAGGGGCCCCTGATTCAGGAGGATTTAAATAAATAAATAAATAAATAAATAACCAGAACTTTAAAAATTTCAGTATTGTATTATTTAAAAAAACTGCCGCAGATTCAGGCCAGTTCACATCAGTTCACGTCAACTGGTCAGAAAATAATATCAGTCCACACTTTAAATATATGAGACTTTTGTTACGACTGTATCCTAGCTCAAACAACACGACAGAACACGAATTTTGCCTATAAAAAGATGAAAACAGACAGCAAGTACAGTTGTTCCATTTACTCGTTTTTCTTTCAGTATTGAAATACAGATTAATATTTGCACAATGCAGATCAGCTATGAAAACTCAACAATTTACAATGATAAACAAACTGTGATTCTTAGTCTCTTCCCCCCCCCACCCCCCTAGTACAGAACACCTACTGTAAGCAAAACAAGTAATGTCTTTAGTGATTACAATCGCGAAATTCGAAACTACACTATTAAAAACAGAACAGTATAGCTAATAATTAATGACTGTGCTGATTCAAATTTAAATCCACAGATTATTATTATTAATAATATTATTACTTTTATTATTAGCATCCCACACTTAAAATACACTACTTTTTTGCTGTAGAAATGTATGTGTATGAAACATTTCAATGCAATTAAAATTATTAAGTCTATTTACATTAATTTTAGATCAGTGTTTCTGATTTCCAGTCCTGGGGGGCCAAAGCTCTTCTAGTTTCCACTCCCACTGAGCTCTTAATGACCAATTTGCTTAATTTGACCAAGTTAACCGTTTTGCAAAGTCTGAAGTGATGATTCAAAGAGAGCGCTATAAAACATGCAGGGCGGTGGCCACCCAGGACTGGAAGTGAGAAAAAGTGATTTAGATCTCTCTCCCATTTAAATCTGCACAAATTGGGCTGTATTTTCCCTGTGGGCAAACTGCCCACTCCATAGTAAGTTAATTATATGGACAGTTTGCCCACAGTTTGCACAAAGAGAAAATCAGGCCCATTATCTCCTCTTCACGTCCAGATACACAACCAATGCAAGCATATCAAGTATTCCAACATGTTCTGACCTGAGGTTATCACATATGGTAAAATATCCAGAAAGTTCACAAAACACAGATTACTACCATTTATTTTGTGTAGAAAATAAACTACATTTTTTAATACTGTTTTTTCCCCCACCCCCACAGGTGAATCACAGGATTAGCTTAAATGAATCCCCCCCCCCCCCCCCCCCCCCGTACCCCCCCCCCCCCAATTTACCCGTGACATGTACATACCGACCGGAACCGATTCAAACTCAGTGTTATACCTACTACGACAGAAGCATATGCACAACGATCGTTACTCTGTTTTTTTTTTCCAGGTGTGAATGAACCTATAAAGGACGGGTACTCATTCTGTATTGCGTTCGTTGGGCCCAGCACGTAGGTATCAAAGTGTGCAAAAGTTGGAGTATGCAGAAGGAAGTCATATTGCTTTCACCTGGGCCCAGCACAAGTAGGTATCACATGGCACTGCTGTGAAATCTTCAAATTACAACCCAGGACTAACTTCAGAGGAGCATCAGGACCTGTACAAGCGGCTGTACAAATCTGAGGAACAAGAGTCCCAGCCCAAGAGAAGTGCCATCTTGTCAATTGTTCCTGGCTATGCAGCTAAATGTGTGCCTTGTACAGTTCATCTTAATCTTCCAGATTCCCTTAACAAGCTATACTCACCAGACAACATCAACTGCTCATACAATGAACTGTTGGAGAGGAGTGAAGTACTGTTTGATGAACTGGTGGTCGCAGAAGTACAGGTGAGCTCTTACATAATTATCACAGAATTATCTCTTTTTTATAATGAAATGAATGCCCATTTTTTGTTTATTAATTTACATTTAATGTATGACAGTTCAAACTATTTTTTTTTTACATAATGTAATAAAAAAATTGTGAAACAGAAATGTAACTTATTTTATTTTTTATTTCCCCCCCGAAGTAGTTTTTTAAAAATAGTGAGTAGTTGTTTCTTGATGAAAGAAATGCACAGTCATTTTCTTCAGATATTAGTTTGGTTTATTCAATATATACAGGTTTAATTCCAGAAACAAAAAGAAGTACAAAGTACAAAACAGTACGGATCACACTGTCATATGCAAACAGCATGGTGCAAAACTTAAGTTCAAAACAAAACATAACAGAACAAAATAATACAATGCAATACTGTAGGTTTGATCCTCCAGTACTCCTCGATCAACAAGTCTCCAATACTAGTCTTAATGAAAGAGAAAGTGAGCTGAGCTGAGTGCACCTTGATTAAGTAGCCACTGACCTCAGTCCCACCCTCCTTTCTTCTCTTTGTGGGTTCAATCACCCCGGGCACCTAGTGGAAGGTCTAGTGTACGTGTCGTAAAGAAAACTGGTTCTTGCTTCAAACACGTGTATCTTATATTGCATTCAAACTTCTTTCCATGTTATCCAACATATGGCAGTTTTAGAAATAAAGATGAGGGGGGCCTACCGCGAAAGGGTCTCCCATGAGATACCCTGAGCTGCCTGCTGTCCTCTTCACTGGGTATGAACTCTGCATATGCCCAAGTCTAAACTATCCTGCTATGGTCATTACAGTATGTGTAAGTATATATCATGCATTGTAGTTATGTATTTCTTGTGTTTCAAGCTACAAAATTAATAAAATAAACCTTTATTGACAATTTCCCTATCTCTCTCCTTCTACTCTTTTGCTCCTTCTGTGTGGATGTCAATTGCATATGCTCATTCAATGCTTGGCATCGCACATACTTCAATTCCTATCTATAGCTCTTGAGCAAACATTTCAAATAACAACACATCAATAAAGTTGACAAAAAATGCAGCAGCCATCAGTACAGATGCCTCTCTGAAGATCAGGTCCCACCAGCTATCAGATACAGCCCCTTCATCACTTCACTTCTCAGAAAGGTCTGTACCCTTATTTTAACTAGTGCTGCCTCTGTTACATACTGATGCAAGTTTTACAATCCTCCTATGAACCAATAATATTATTGATCACGTGTGGTCTCACTCAATAAAACTATAGTTGAAAAGACAGGAAGGAGTAAGCCTTTTGCCTATTTCCTTTCAAGTTTAAACTGGGAAAGGATGTTTAGACAAAGGTGCCATTTCCCTTAAAAACACCTTTCAAGTTGTCATAAAATTTAGGGTCAACCAAGACCTTCCATGCCATCTGCCATCTGGCTGCTTCACTTAATATTAAACCCAAATTGTCTTTTAACAAACTCAATCTAAAGCTAAACTGTTCATCTTATCATTTCTTAAAGTGCATGTTTCTCCAACATCCCCCAAGAGTGTTATAATTAAAGAAGACACCGAGCAGCAAGCATAGAGTAGGATTTGGTTTGAACAGAGAGCAGGCCGAGTAATAGCATCTAACTTTAGAGCTGCAGCCAAAACCAACCATCCAAACCTGCCACCTCCCTCTTCAAGAAAATCTGTTATCCGCAAGCCTACAAGTTCACTTTATCAGCCACCAGGTAATTACAACCCCTGACTTAGCTCCTGGAAGTTTAAAATAGATCTTTAATGTGTATGCAAATGTATCACCTGCGGTATTTCCATTTGTACGTTTGCCTTGTTTATGTTTTCAGATGGGGATGTGAACATGAAAAACAGTCCAAAAAGGAATATGAGGCACTTATGCTAATGTAGATTAGTTATAATCCACAAACACCTTGGCTTGGAGCACCACCTGATGGAATTGTTGTCTGTGACTGTCATGGTAAGGGGGTCCTGGAGATCAAATGTCCCTTGTGGTTGTCACAAGCTTCTATGTTACATAAGTGTGATGACCCTACATTTTGCCTGCAAGAAGAAAATGGGCAGAAAACTGTAAGGCAGGATCATGTCTATTACTACCAAATCCAGTGCCAAATCCATCTGATGGAGGCCAACTACTGTGCCTTGGTTGTATGTAGTTCCAATGAACCACCACATATTCAGCGAATTCTCCCAGATGGTGACCTGTTCGATTATGCGCATCAATCTGTTCATTAAAGAAGAGATTTTACCTGAACTGCTTGGGAAATTGTTCACGGACCCCCGTCCTCAAACTTCAGCATCCCCACCCCTACAGCTGCTGACAGACGGCATTGATTGCTACTTTGTGGAACCTGATGACAGTAACATGCTCGTCTGCAAGTTAGGCAGGTGTAATAGGGTACACTACCACAAGCGTTGCCTTAGGCTCACAAAAGTCACCCCATCATGGAAATGCATCAATTGCAAGAAGTTACTTAACAAGGAAAAACTAAAATTCTGAATTTTTTTTATTATGGAAACACATTCGCAGTACATTAGATAAAAGTGTCAGCTAAATGACTTAGGCCCTGTGTGGCAGGCTGGCAAGTGGAAAGAGGCCCAGAGACAGACTGCAGTTCAAAAAAAATAACTATTTTGTTATAAATAAACACAAAAATGAAAGGGCACAAGGGCCAAAACAAAGCAGTTTAAACACAAAGAAAGACAAAAAGCAAAACTTACAAAAATAACAATTCCCAGGCTGGGCAATGCCTTCACTGGATTCAAATATTTACATATGAAGACTGAAATACAATAAACTGCACTGTGATATGGTTTGTTAAGACTGCCATAAATTTGCGATACAGGATTACACTAAAATAAATCAATTTAACAACATTTTTTGTGTTGTCATTTCGGTTTTCTGCTTAATCAGAAGGAACCACAGATGGGCACACAGTGGTAAGTGCACAACAAACATTTACAATTTTGTCTAATTGTGTTGGCTGGCTAGGATCATTTGATTCACACTGTGTAATGGTAAATGTTCCCTATAACATTGCATATTTTTGACGCCCAACTCCAATTACTCTCGCTACATGAATTCTAACTGCAGCCAATCCTCTTGTTGATTCAAGTGCTTTTGGACTAAATTGTTTCTGTCCCTTGCTAAAGGCTGGTATTTTCAGTTGTGCATTACCAACAGAATCACAGACATCAAAACCCCTGTCAGCCAGAATTGTATCACCAGGGAGATATGATCAAGGAAGCTACTATTTTCTGTTATGTGTTTATCACTGGTTCTGCCTCCCCACCCTCTAGAAATAAAAAAGATTGTGCCTTGGGGAGTAATTCCGAAGAGATATTTCATAGTGTGATGGTGTTTATTCTGAGAATATATCAGTGCACTGGGCTTTTCTATAAAAATACAAAAGTAAAATAATAATAAAAAAAAAACATCTCTAAAAGTCATGGGAAGGCTCATTCAAAGTTCTTGTCTAGGCCAAAAAACTAATGTAGGCACTAGTTATTCATTCCTTACATCTATGGTATTATTAAAGATACGAGAAACTGTTGAAATAGAGGCACTGAATAAATATGCTAACAATGCAAATGGAATGTTCATTTTAAGTCTTAATAATGTCAAAATGAATTGCTAAAACAAAAAAAAAATCGATGCTGGCTCTTTTAAATAACAACCAATGAATAGAATTTGAAATTAAGGTACTCATCTCATTTTCTTTACCCTCTCAATGAACTTTAAAGGACAATGTTCACTTTCACACATCAGGGCCTCTGCTTCTGGTACATAAGGCATAGGATCCTGTAACTCCTGCTGTCCAGCTGACAGATTTAGGAGACCTTCCACTGCAACTCTCCTCTTCTCTTTCTCTTGCTTCTTCCTCTTCATTTCCTGCCTGCCCTCAAACTTCTCCATGTTTCTTGATCTCCTATTCTTCACTGGCGACCGTACGTGTTTGAAGACAGAAGGAACATAGTCAGCGGACAGGGGGTCATAAGACTTCTCCCCTGCAAATGGTAAAGACAGCATTTACAGTCTGTAGATATAACAAACTGCAATTAGCTCAGAAATATATTGTGTCATTCTAAAGCTATTTCTGTTTACATCGCTTACAAATTACCCGAAAACAGCGATGTAGGTAGGTAAATGCGCTCCAACTTTTCTACTGCAACTAAACTCCAGATAATTATCCATAACTATTTAAGTGGAAAAAAAACCACGCTGTCTCTTGCCAGATTTGCACCTTTAAACTAAACAATTACTTTAATAAAATCAGGTGCAAATTTTGTTCTGGAACAAAAAGCTTTGAAAATCACCCTGTTACTGTATTAGCTAAATGCATTTCACAATTTACAGGTTTATCAACAGTTTGCAGGGTTCTCCCGAGGAATTCTGTATAGCTGGGTGGCAGAACATTATAGCCGTGACACCCGTGAGCACTTTTAACGGAAAAATAAAATTGCCTTATCTTAAATATATAATAATAAGAGAACGAATTTGAATAATAATAAGAAATTGAATAATGAATAATATTCATACACAGGCTACACTGCTCCTTTTACCCCCCCGATCCTTTGCAATCTTTTTTGTGTTTCTGGTTCCAATTCCTTGCTGTAAAAACGTAATTTCCATTTTTTCCCCATGTACCATCATACCCACTATCATCACGCTGTTTTTTTTAATTTTTTTTTTATTTTTTACGCACTGGCCCCTCTTGCGGTTCTTCAAATTCGCTTTCTACAAGTTGCTCTTCGTTGACTATAAATCAGTCTGCTCTTTTTCATTTTCTACATTATCTTTTTTCAGCCTTGACACAATTGAGACATAGATTGTGTATATGTGCCATTCAGAGGGTAAATGGGCAAGACAAAAGACTTAAGTGCCTTTGAACGGGGTATGGTAGTAGATGCCAGGCGCACCGGTTTGAGTGTGTCAAGAACTGCAATGCTGCTGGGTTTTTTACGCTCAACAGTTTCCCGTGTGTATCAAGGATGGTCCACCAACCAAAGGACATCCAGCCAATGGCCAGTGGTCAAAAACAGGTCATTGATGAAAGAGGCCAAAGGAGGCTGACACAAATTGTGCAGAGCAACAGACAGACTACAGTTAGTTAACTGACAGTCCAGTACAACATTGATGCCGAAAGACCCATAAGAGAATGCACAACTCGTCTTACCTTGACATGAATGGAGTTGTGAGGTTGGGGGATCGAAGACAAGCTTGGCCTGTGTAAGGTTCTTCTTCTTTCGTATGACGGAACAAGCTTGTAATGGTATTTTCAGTTTGGCTATCCATTTGATGTCCTCCTGAGATGCTGAGTGCAGAAATTAGGTGCCTCCCGCAACAGGTCATAGTGGGCAGGCTGATGTGATGTGTTCCATGGTCTAGGACTAATGGACACAGTCTCAATTCGGGTCATCCCTCATCTTCCACTTGTGGAGCAGGTGACAGCATTGCCCATGCCCTGTGCGGATTCGATTAAGTGTTGTCCTCTGTCTTCTTGGGAGGTCGATGCCATGGACATAAGAACATAAGAACATAAGAAAGTTTACAAACGAGAGGAGGCCATTCGGCCCATCTTGCTCGTTTGGTTGTTAGTAGCTTATTGATCCCAAAATCTCATCAAGCAGCTTCTTGAAGGATCCCAGGGTGTCAGCTTCAACAACCTCTGTGTTGGGTCAGTGGTGAGGTGTTGGTTCTTTATGTTGCATGTGTCCCACGCTTCTGTCCATCTAGATAGTGGGTTGATACCAGCTTTATTGGTTGCTGTCTCCCAGAATGTCCGTCATGCTTTTAAATACTTTTGTGGTGGGTTTTTCAACTCTTCGTTAATTGGAAGGTCGATTTTTTTCCATCTCACGGAGCACAGTGGCATTGCTGCGAATGGCAGGCAGAACAATGTGGGACAGCACCGGGAGGCACTCAGTTGGAGTGGACTTAAGCATTCCCGACACAGTCCTCATTGCGGCATTTAGCTGCACACCTAAGATCTTTGTATGTTGGCTGCAGGACCATGAGGCAGAGCAGTATTCTGCAACAGAGTAGACCAGGGTCACTGTTGCGGTGCAAAGGTTTTCTGGCTGTGCTCCCCCATGACGTTCCAGGGAGTTTCTGGACCAGGTTCACCCTGGTTTTTACTTTTGGCCGGTGTTAGTGAGATGAGGCCGATAGGTGAGAGTCCTGCATAGCGTGACACCCAGGTATTTTGGGTGGGGTTCATGGGTAAGGTGCTTTCCGCTGAAGGAAACATTAAGTTCTTTCCTGATGGAGTTGTTCAAATGGAACGCTGACATAGCTGTCTTCTCTGGGTTGGAGGTGGAGGTGCCAGGTGTAGAAGCAGCATTCCAGTAGGCCCAGGTTGCTTGTAAGCGTCCTTTTTACTTCCTCTAGTGTTAGTGTTTATGTCATCGGCATAGACGAATTTCCGAAATTTGGTGCAGGGCATGTCTGCTGAAAAAGGTCGGTGCGAGCACCGACCCCTGTGGCAGACCGTTGTAGCAGCGTGGTACAACAGAGGACATACACACCTATGACCATCAAAATTATAGCTGAATAAACTTTGTTATGTAATTTTACTATATATTCTGCAAGCCTGCAGCTAGCATCAAAAAGTTGCTGTAACTGTACACTAGTGGGTGCTCTATGATTGGTACTTTGAAAGACATTGCCATGGATGTGGGCATGAATGATATGTATTATAAAACAGGAAATTATTAACTATTAGCATATATAAGCAATTTATTTTGTACAGTATAGATTATAACAAGCATTTATTTCAATTGTGTTGAGGAAGTAAAGAAACAATGGCGTAACTTGCGAGACACATGTCAGAGAAGCATTGCAGGGCAACCAAGAGTGGTCAGGGCTTAACAGTCAGAAAAGATTGGCAGTACATGTTCTGCAGTGATGGAATTTCTGGCTCCATGCATAGAGAGTAGAACATCATTATGGTAAACTATTTTCGGTAGCTCATGCTAGCTTATGTTATGTAAGAATTAACAATAGAATTATATTTATTTTTTATAAAAATATTGAAACTAGGTATATTTACTACAAAGCTTCTACTGCACATCAGCGCTCTGAAGTTCAATATTAACTTCTAATGTGCAATGGATTGACGCACGACTTTTCTGGATGACGAATGATAAATGATGGAATGGACCTAGTGGTCGACACGCTTTCTCCCTCCTCTTCTGCTGAGAACCTCAGAGTAACCCTGGACCCCTGCCTCTCCTACTCCCAGCACATCTCCACTAGCATGCACCTGCCATTTCTTACTGAGCATCATATGAAGAATTCTACCCTTCCTCACCAACTACTCCACGCAACTCCTCGACCAGACCCTGGGACTCTTCTGCCTAGACTACTGCAACTTCCTCCTGGCTGGCCTCAATGCGTCTGCCACTCATCTGCTCCAGCTCATCCTGAACTCTGCTGCTTGCCTGGTGTTCTCTCTGCCTTGCTTCTCCCTCGCTACTCCACTATTCCGCTCACTCCACTGGCTCCCAATCACCGCTTGCATCCAGTTTAAGACTCTTATACTGGCCTACTGATGCCTTGACCACTGCACCGATCTAGACTGCACAGACCCTCATCTCCCCTACACCCCCACCCGACCTCTCTGCACCGCCTGCACTAGAAGACTGGCTGTACCTCCTCTACACTCCTCTGCCTCCAGAGCCTGCTCCTTCTCCACCCTCACCCCGCAGTGGTGGAACAACCTTCCTATGGATATCAGGACTGCCCAGTCCCTGACCACCTTCCTATGACTCCTCAAGACACACCTCTTCAGACAACACCTGTAAAACTCAACCCTTCCCTTCTGGACAGTATAGCACTCTGCCTTTAAGGCACTTTAACTTGCACTTATCTGCTCCCTAGTCTGTAGTACAAAATCTGTAGTATTTTGCATTTCACTTGCACTTGTATCTAACCCTGATGTAACTATCAACATTGTTATCTGCTCTTGAACTGCCCCGATATCAAATCGTACTGTGTTTTGTATTTGCCCTTATTATCATTGTATTTTGTATCTTGCTCTTAATTGTAATGTAATTATAAATATGTATTTTTTTGTATTCAACTGTAAGTCACCCTGGGTAAGGGTGTCTGCTAAAAAATACAATATAATAATAATAATAATAATAATAATAATAATAATAATAATAATAATAATAATACTCTACTGTACAAATTTATATTTTTACATAATGCAATGTGTAGCCTACCCAAAACACATTAGTGTTATTTCAGTGCAATGATTTACTTTTAAAATGCACTGAGCACTATAAATGGATTTGTGTGTGTGTGTGATTTTATGGCATTGTTTTTAAACCCGACACCTCCTTGGGGGTGAAGGTGGGGCCCCCACTATAGAATCTGATATATATATATTATATATATATATATATATATATATATATATATATATATATATATATATATATATATATATATATATATATATATATATATATATAAAACAGTATTAAAATAGGTAAAAGAATTAACAGAATGCATTCTACAGATGACATTTACATTTAACAAACAATGTTATTTTGATTCTTGCACCCTTGCATGTATTGACGTTATCCTAAAGGCACCTTCTGTCGCAGCAAACCACAGCTCAGCTCTCTCAGTGTATAATGTTAAAGATCTCACTAAGAAGATGCAACAAGTATTTAAATTAGTATATTGCATCTCTTTTCATTAACATATTTTCTCTTAGTACATATGACAAAATGTATACTTTGAGAATTATTGCAACGAAAATGCAAATTGCAGTAAGTTTGCACTGTGACTGGCCCATCTTAGCACATCTACCTGTAAATGTTTGTAAAATGGAGTGATACTGTAAATTCACATAATATTTACAAGACAATTTCAACAGTTGTTGGTCAAAGTATTTCAGTAGAAAATCTATGGAGTTATTCAGCATTGTTTTTTCTTTAAATCTGGAATCACCAATTGTTTTTACCCCATTTCCTGCACAATTTGAAGTCCACTTCTTTTCACACTGCAGGCCCGCCATGCAGCTACCTTCAGAGCTACAGCATCAGAGGATGATGCAGCTCTGGAAAGCTTGCAGGCAAGCAGGCAGGCTCGAGGTGCCTGGCCAGTCTACAGGGGTTGCTGGTGTACGGTGAACCTAGGACACCCTGGCTGAACTACAGTCCACGGTCGGCAGTGGAATAGCCTGGAGCTGAACTGGTGACTTCCAGGCTATCAGGAACATCCTGCGCTCCAAGCGGAGTGCAATTAGTGGAAGCGACAGCGAGTGGGAGAAGTACAGGCGTGGAAAAGTACAGAGCAGTTTCGAAGCAGAAAGGAGAAATTGCATCTTGAATTGCTTTGATCAGAAAAGAGAGGACATTGGGGAAACACAGCAGCAGCTCAAAGTCAAACAGCCGCGTGTGTTTTTCTGATAACAAACAAGCTGAAACTCGGAGCAGCTGATTCAAATTCAGCGCCGTTTTGAGACACGGGCGAGGGGAGGAGCCAACAGCACAGCAGAACAACGCAGTTAAACGAGGCAGTCTTCCCAGCGACAGCGAGTGGAAGCGACAGCGAGTGGGAGAAGTACAGGCGTGGAAAAGTACAGAGCAGTTTCGAAGCAGTTTGAAAGCAGGTTGACGGCTGCAGAAGAAACTAAACTTCAAAAAAAAAAAAAAAAACCTCAACATGGTCTTCAAGCCAGTAATCTGTGACACCTGCTTGATGTGGGAAATCCGAGAAAACCCAGCGGAGCTAAACCAAGTGTGCGTAAAGTGCCGCACGATCCAGGATTTGCATAAACTAGTAAGTATGCTAGAAATGGAGCTGGAAGAAGTGAGACAGCAACAGGATCTTGAGGAACTGGCACACCCACAATTCATGGAAGTCTGCATCACCCCTAACAGACTGAAAGCCACCAGGGAGATAGAAGGTCAGAACAGCTGGGTTCAGGTAGGCAGAAGCAGGGAAAAAAAGAAACTTTGTCAAACACAACCACCAGAAATCAAAACAACCAACAGATTTGAGTCACTTCAGAATTTTGATGAGCAGAACCAACAACAAGAGAATGAAAGGAACAACATCCAGGATCCCATTGACAGTGGTGACCAGACAGCAAAAAGAAGGGAGGTCATGATTGTTGGGGACTCCATATTGAGAAACACAGCAAGTTCAATTCGCAGTTTGGACCCCCTTACTACAACAGTGTGCTGCCTTCCGGGAGCCTCGGTCAAGCACATCACTGAAAACGTGGACAGGCTCCTAGAACGAACAGGAGACGACCCGGTAGTAGTCGTCCACATCGGTACAAACAACATTGGAAGAGACAGACCAAAATCCCTGCAAAACAAATTCAGAGAGCTAGGAAGGAAATTAAAAGAGAAAACCAAAACTGTGGTATTTTCTGGTATACTACCCGCACCTTGCAAAGGACCATATGGACAGCTGGAAATAATTAATCAAAACGAATGGCTGAAGACGTGGTGCACACGGGAAGGCTTCACCTATCTTGATCATTGGACCACATTCTACAACGAGGACTATCTGTATAGATGGGATGGACTGCATTTAAATAACAAGGGAACTAGTCTACTTGGAGAAAAGATCCTCGAGCAGGTTTGGAAGCATTTAAACTAGAAAGGAAGGGGGGAGAAATCAACAAAAAAACAGAAGGGAGACCGCATCAAAACAAGAACAACAACTCAGGTAAGACAACCATTAAATGTATTTATCTAAATGCTAGAAGTATCAGAAACAAAATTCTAGAACTTGAAGCTACTGCACTAACAGGTAACTATGATGTGATAGGTGTTACAGAAACGTGGTTATCTGAGAGTGATGGGGACGAATATAATATTTGTGGGTATACACTGTATAGGAAAGACAGGCAGGACAGAAGAGGAGGAGGGGTAGCGCTATACATAAGAAACAGTCTTGAAGCCCAGGGGTTAAACCTGGACAAAGAAAATAAAACTGAATCAATATGGGTCAGAATAACAGACAAAAATTCAAAAGGCATAATAATAGGAGCATGCTATAGACCGCCAGATTCAGACGGTGAGCACAATAATCTGTTATACAATGACATTAGAAATGTGTGTAGCAAAGGAGAAGCCATACTAATGGGGGATTTCAACTTCCCCCAAATAAAATGGGAAAACCCGATGGGTAGCGCGAAGGATGAAATAGAAATGGTGGAAATGACAAATGACTGCTTCCTAACACAATTTGTGAAGGCACCCACTAGAGGGGAGGCATGCCTTGATTTAGTCTTTTCAAATAACGAAGATAGAATAACTAAAACAGAGGTCAGAGAACCACTGGCAAACTCAGACCACAACATGGTCTCATTTGAAGTGTTTTTTAAATCCCCAAAAGTAAAGACTAAAGCTAAGGTTTACAATTTTAGAAAAGCAAACTATGAAGGTATGAAACAGAGACTAACAGAAGTAGATTGGAGTAAAATAGAGAAAACACCCACAGAAGAAGGATGGTTGTTCTTCAAAAATGTAGTACTAGAGGCGCAAAACAATTATATCCCTAAAGTAGACAAATCTAAATGTAAAACTAAATTGCCAAAATGGTTTAATAGATCAATTAAAAAAAATATTCAGCAAAAAAAGGCACTTTACAGAGCATTAAAAAAGGACCAAAAAGAAAGTACGCAGAAAGAGTACACAGAACTGCAAACGCAAGTCAAAAAGGAAGTTAGAAAGGCCAAGAGAGAAATAGAAATAAACATTGCTAAGGGAGCTAAAACCAATTCCAAAATGTTTTTCCAATATTACAACAGCAAGAGAACATTCAAAGAGGAGATTAAATGTTTAAGAGATACAAATGGCAAAATTGTAGAGGAAGAAAAAAAAATAGCAAATATGTTAAATGATTACTTTTCACAAGTTTTTACAAAGGAAGATACTGACAACATGCCCCACATGTCATCCAGTTCCTATCCAGTTTTAAATAACTTTAGCATAACTGAGGCAGAAGTGTTAAAGGGACTAGGAGCTCTTAAAATAAACAAATCCCCTGGGCCGGATGAGATCCTCCCAGTAGTACTCAAAGAAATGAAAGAAGTAATTTACAAACCGCTAACCAAGATCATGCAGCAGTCTCTTGACACAGGGGTGGTACCGACAGACTGGAAAATTGCAAACGTAATACCGATCCACAAAAAGGGAAACAAAACTGAACCAGGTAACTACAGACCAGTAAGCCTGACTTCTATTATATGCAAACTTATGGAAACTATAATAAGATCCAAAATGGAAAATTACCTATATGGTAACAGGGTACTGGGAGACAGTCAACATGGTTTTAGGAAAGGGAGATCGTGTCTAACTAACTTGCTTGATTTTTTTGAGGATGCAACATCGATAATGAATAATTGCAAAGCATATGACATGGTTTATTTAGATTTCCAGAAAGCTTTTGACAAAGTCCCGCACAAAAGATTAATTCTCAAACTGAACGCAGTTGGGATTCAAGGAAACACATGTACATGGATTAGGGAGTGGTTAACATGTAGAAAACAGAAAGTACTGATTAGAGGAAAAACCTCAGAATGGAGTGTGGTAACCAGCGGTGTACCACAGGGATCAGTATTAGGTCCTCTGCTATTCCTAATCTACATTAATGATTTAGATTCTGGTATAGTAAGCAAACTTGTTAAATTTGCAGATGACACAAAAATAGGAGGAGTGGCAAACACTGTTGCAGCAGCAAAGGTCATTCAAAATGATCTAGACAAGATTCAGAACTGGGCAGATACATGGCAAATGACATTTAATAGAGAAAAGTGTAAGGTACTGCACGCAGGAAATAAAAATGTACATTATAAATATCATATGGGAGATATTGAAATTGGAGAAGGAATCTATGAAAAAGACCTAGGAGTTTTTGTTGACTCAGAAATGTCTTCATCTAGGCAATGTGGGGAAGCTATAAAAAAGGCTAACAAGATACTCGGATACATTGTGAAAAGTGTTGAATTTAAATCAAGGGAAGTAATGTTAAAACTGTACAATGCACTTGTAAGACCTCATCTTGAATATTGTGTGCAGTTCTGGTCACCTCGCTATAAAAAAGATATTGCTGCTCTAGAAAGAGTGCAAAGAAGAGCGACCAGAATTATTCCGGGCTTAAAAGGCATGTCATATGCAGACAGGCTAAAAGAATTGAATCTGTTCAGTCTTGAACAAAGAAGACTACGTGGCGACCTAATTCAAGCATTCAAAATTCTAAAAGGTATTGACAGTGTCGACCCAAGGGACTTTTTCAGCCTGAAAAAAGAAACAAGGACCAGGGGTCACAAATGGAGTTTAGAAAAAGGGGCATTCAGAACAGAAAATAGGAGACACTTTTTTACACAGAGAATTGTGAGGGTCTGGAATCAACTCCCCAGTAATGTTGTTGAAGCTGACACCCTGGGATCCTTCAAGAAGCTGCTTGATGAGATTTTGGGATCAATAAGCTACTAACAACCAAACGAGCAAGATGGGCCGAATGGCCTCCTCTCGTTTGTAAACTTTCTTATGTTCTTATGTTTTTAATTACTGGCTGTGTCACTCGAGAGCACTCTTATTTAGCAGTTTTTAAGGTGTTGGGGTAGGTGTTATTATATAAAACTTGTGGTATAGTAACAAGAGCTTTAGAAGCAAGTAATATTCAAACAAAATGTTTTAATTAAATGAATCCATTAATGCTTTGAAATTGAATGGATGAGGTTGTTAATGAACACATTTCTCGTTAGAAGGTTTAATCACTTCCTGTCTCAATGACTAGATAAGAGGAACTCGTTAAACAAAATGCATATTAATGAGATAAAAAAAAATGAATGGAAGTATAATTCGCTGTTACAAAAACTACTAGCGTACAGGGAGACAGCTCTCTCACCAGTGAGCAGCAACCATATGGAAATAAACAATAATGGGAATAACCCTTGCTAAATACTGATTTCTTGATTAACATTGGAGTTATCATTTACAACCTTTTGAAAATCCTGCCGTAGGTTTCTAAACATAGAACATAAAATGGAAAATTTTTACAAAGAACATTTTAGTTATTTTTGGTTGAAAATAACTTTACAATGCATATCAAATTCCTAAAAATGTAAAATATTGTATAGAATGAGAACTACCCCCCTGTTCCATGTGTGCACTTGAGCAAAGCTGCTAGAATTTGACCACAATTCTACACAATGGGCAATGACTGTTAGAAGCTGCTCTGTCCCTGTCCATATAGAAAAAATAAAAGCAAGAATTGGGCGTGGTTGAGCAGAGGTTACTACAGGCCAGAAGTTTATCTTGCTTGTAAGCTGAGGTAAAACTATAAGAAATACAAAAATTCTACAGGACAACTATACTGGCTAATATGTTTATCAGTGTTAGATTTTTTCTAGACTGGCATGTTGGGAAATGGCGCCAATGCAAAAACATATGCAAAATGAACATATGTTTAAGTGGCAGGTTCTGGGAATGCATAATACTTCTATAATATGAACCCCAAAATAGTTGTTCTTTACTGCACACAATACTAATGAATGTTTTGTTAATAACTGTCTACATTGTTGTTGGTGGAAATTATCAAACCCTGAGCATCAAGGTGACATTTTGACGACGCTATACCTGTACTGTACATATATTCCTCACCATCATCATTTATTTCAAACAGCACAATTCATACAATGAACTCAAAGCACCTCACTATCAAAATGATACAAAACAGTAAAAAAAGAAAAGCAGCATATCAATATTTAGCAAGAATAAAAAATGGATCTTAAGTTTGGGTCCAAAAACAACCCCTGATTTTTCTTGGAACCGTTTTCTAATGTTTAGCAGTGAAACGGCTGAATGCCCACCTAAAGCGTTTATTCGGGAGGATGGATTAACATTAGATGACCTTAAAGAAAGAGGGGGTACATAAATTCAAAATACAAATTAAAAAATGGGAGACACTGAGAAGTCTTTCAGTTTTAAGTCTTGGGTTTTAAACTGGTAATGCGAAGGAAAGTTGTGGATGATATTGGCAGTAGCAAATAAGAAGCTATTTCCTTTTTTCTTAAATTTGACTACCGGTACGGTAAATCAGAATTTAACCAACACTCAGAAGGCAATGATTTAGAGTAGAAACAGTTTTATCAGGGAGGTGAACAACTTTTTAGCAGCTCAAGATCAAATTGATTGATTTTGTTTCAGATTCAAAACAAGATTGAATTTTTAAAAAAATGTTTTAAGGTGCTGATGGAAATGTAGTGTTACAGGCTTGAAAAGTGGCCACCAATAAAGACATATTGGATTTATCCGCCTCCATTAATGCCAGTCTAAGCTTCATCTCAGTACATTACCTGCATTTTTTTATTTTTTATTGTGGGGGAAGATCACTATAACTGCTTTCACATTTATAAAAGAGGTGAATTTAACCATTTTTTAAAAAAAATAGCGTTGCTCTTTGGCAATCAGTTTCCACAGTGAATATTCAAGATATTTAACCAAAGACGTATTTTGCTTTGCTGCCACCTAGGAAAAAAATAGACACATTGCAAGAATGTGGCCTTTTTGCCAGATGCAATCTCATGTGGAGTTTTCCTTTTAAATTTTTCTTGGAGTTTAAAATAATCTGAAATCAGTACTGGTTGTTTCCATTGGCAGGTACTACTATCTGGGAACTATTTAAAATTAAGGAGTTAAAAAATGGTAAAAAAAAAAAAAAAAACATGACACGTAGGTTTGTGTTTACATGCAAGGACCTTCATATTTGCATTTCCAGGTTTGCTGTTGTCTTTATCAATGTGTCAGTTGTAAAAATATAACACATTGCTAAACATGATAATGCAAAACAGTACTTAATGTGTTTGTGATGTTTTTGAATTTGTATGGATTGGAGGTAGTTTCCAATGAGCAGATTGACAAGACATAAATAAAAAAATAAAAATAAAAACTTTTGTTAACTTACAAAATACAAAACAATCTCCTGTTGCTTTAATCTAGTCTGCCCGGAGGCATGGTGTTCATCTTCAGCAGCCTGGTTTACACTTTTAAGGCTGCCATACGCCGAACGTGATGCAAGACTAAAAGATTGTGCACACCAGATTAAATTAGTCGTTGACCCATTTACTTTGAATTAATACCACTCTATATATAGTTTAGGTGAGAATTTATTTTTGTGGGAGGAGGGAGGAGGACCTTGTTCCGCTGTCAGCATTGACACCCCTGGGCCCATGGAGGCCTTGGTTCTTGGTCCAGGAGTACCCCCCATGACTTTGGGGACTTTGGGGATTTTGGGGGGTGGCCGTTGAGGCCATGTATGCTGTGCACAAGGAAGGAGATATGTGACAGGGCACCCACTCCTAGGTGTATTTGGTTTATTTTTATGTTTCAGGTGGTGTGTTATTGTTTGTATGTATGTATTGGTGCATGGGGTGTGGTTTGGTTATGTAGCACAGATGAGTTAAAATGTATATTTGTATTTGGCAGGGGGATTGCAAGAAATTCCTTCACGTGCAGACTGTGCCGGGATTCAAGTAAATGATTGATTAGCAATCGTGTCCCGTCACAGCTGCATAAAAAGAGGCAGTTTTGTTAAAAGTATTTATTTGTTTAATAAACCGTGCAGCAGCGCCCTTTACTCACAGTACTGTGTGTTTCTTCCGGGTCAGATGTCACCACAAAGCCATCCTTTCCACAGACACCTATACATGTATTCCCAGCATGCACAGGCAGAGTTTGTTTGAATGTGTTAAAATTAGTTCATTTTTTAAATGTCTTACCGAGCACAATTGACAATGCACGAGAAAAAGCGTACTGGAAAATGCAAGCAACAATTGATTGTTTAAAACATGCTTTCAAAAGTTCTTAAATAGATGCAACTGTAAGTGTCGCAGTTGCCTGCAGCTTTCATACATATCATTATAGTATTTAAGAACCCTCATTTGCAGACTGGTTTGAAGTCAAACTCTGTTCTGAGTTCTTGAAACTCTGAACTTGATGACCATTGTATGTCACAATTTCTTCTGCGATGCCAAAATGTGCAAAGACATTTTAAAACAACTTGCTGACTGGTTGTCAAATGCTGTGTTTCAAAAAAATAGTCTGTAGCGATTAAGTAGACTTGTCTGTTGTGTTCACAAAGGTCAAGTGCAATTTTCTTCCATGACCTCTCTGGTACCTCTGTGAAAATGAATGGTTCCTTCTGCTGTGTTCTCTTTGTCTCACAACAGAACTCACATGCTTGCACTTTGATGTGATTAACAGTTTTTTTCAGGTATTGAAAAGTCTGTTCTTGTTCAGTCCATGCTGTGTTTTGATTTCAAGAGTTCATACAGTGGATATATCCTTGCCCAAGTAATTAATCATGCCCAGGACATGTTTCAGTTCCAGGACATTTTTTTTTGGCAAAGGCTTACTCTGGATCAGGGCTGACTCCCTTTTCGTCAATCAGATCCCAGAAAATGAAATAGATTTTTCCTCAGTACACCAGATTTTTCCTCAATATTCCTGCTGACTTAATGACTTGTATGCTCTGTCTAGTTGTTTGTCACGTTCTTCTATGGAAGTTCTATATACAGTAATCCATTGAGTATCCACCCATCTCATATCCACCCTAACATCTTGAGCAACGTTCGTTTATTATTGAACAGAGAAGATTACTTCAGAGATTGTAGATCCCAGCAAACGTTTAGTACACTGTGTCGATTATGCTCCGTGCGCTGCCATTGCTGGTTGTGTCACGTGAGCTGTTCAGTGTGTTGATATGTAAATAAATCCTGTATCAACTTCAACCTCTTCTCAATCTCCTGCCTGTCACTCAGCAGTGAATGCACACACCCACATAGCAGACAGCTACTCTGTCACAAGCATTAATACCCTGTATCCTTCTGAACAAGGGATTTAGGGGAGCTCCGTAATAAAAGCAGAATCTCATATAGTTAATATGTTAATATAGTAATTGTTACAGCTGTGTATATTGGTATTTAAAACAGGACTCATTCATCCGACTTTTTACATATCTGCCCTTACTCTAGTCCCACCTGCAGTTGAATATGCGACTGATTACTGTGTAAAAATATCATCCATATATACTGGAACTCCTTGTTGGCCATGCAGTGTCTCAGTCATTTTCCTCTGGAAGATCTCCGGGGCTCTTGCAACGCCAAATGGCAGAAACAATATCTCCCAAATGGGGTAATAAATGTGGTCAGTCTGCCGCTATCATGGTGCAGTGGAACTTGCTAGAAGGTTCTAGCAATCTTCACTGAAGAGAAGACTGTTGACTCTGACAGCTTGGAAATAATCTCTCCTAAGGTAAGTAATATGAACCTCTCCCTCTTCACTGCTTCATTTAGCTTTTTGAGATCCACGGAATTGTGGATTTCCCTGTTCTTTTTCATGACTGGCACCATCGGGGCTCACCACTCTGTTGGCTCCATTATTTTCTCAACTTTGCCATTTTCTTCCATTCGTTGTAACTCTTCTTTAACTTTTGCAAACAATGGGACAGGAACTCTGCAAGCTGTGTGCTGCATATGCTTGCAAGTCTTCTTTTAAGGAGATTTTAACTGGTTCAGTTTCAAACAGGCCATTTTCTCCAGACACACTGCTGATTTCTACAAGTCTCACTAAGCCCATTTCAGCTGCTGCAGAATGACTTAGCAGGTTGTTTACATTTCTCCCACGAGGTCTGGAACTGCCCTAAGTAATGTAATTTACCTCTTGGGGCAGTCTGGAACTGCCCTAAGTAATGCAATTTACCTCTTGGGGCAGTCTGGAACTGCCCTAAGTAATATAATTTACCTCTTGGGCTATTCAGCACCATCTTTGTTTGCTGCAATTTCTGGCTAGGAGAAATTTTGGGAAAAGTGTCTTCACTCAGTACAGGAAGCATCAGCTGCTGTATCAATTTTACATTTTACTGGGGCTCTTCCTATTTGTATTTCCACTTTCTAATATTCTTCGCTATTTGTAGCATTGTGGACTAGACCCAGGAAATACGAGCTTCCCTCTGCTTCTCCTGTATCTTCTCTTACCACTTTACTATGGCACACACGCTCTCAATGCCATTTGTTGAATTTTCTACACACTGTTTTACTTGCGAGGCAAGACCTCCTGCTTTTCATGTTCACCTTTGCCTACCACATTTTATTTCAATGTATTCTGTTTTCTTAGCTTTATTGTTTTAGCATTTACCGCTTCCCCATGTGGTGGTTTTCTTTGCTACCTCTTGCACTGCCTGCAGCGCCCTCTTGCTGACTAACTTGCCCTTTATCTAGTATTCCCACAACGATTTGGCCTCGTATGTGTTCATCTTTACGACTGCCAAACTCGCATTGCTCTTTAAGCTCGTCTAGGGCTCTGATAAAGACTACAGCTTTTCCCCCCGGCCTCTGTACTCAGTCTGGTAGAAACAACCATGCTCATGAATTACATTCCGTTTCGGAACAAAATACTCATTGAACTTTCATAGGACTATCGCATAATCATCTTTATTATTTCCCTCTTTGAAAACAAAAGATTTGTAAATATTTTCAGTGCCACTGCCCATCACATAGATGAGTGATCTGATCTGCACATCCCCAGTTTTCTTGTTGAGTTTTGTTGCTGTCCTATATCTGGTGAAGCATTGTTTCCACTCCGGCAATTCCTCTAATTTATCGAACTGAAAGATCTCTGGTCGGTTAAACTTTTTTTTTTTTTTACTTAGTTCTCAGTTTCGCACTTCTGACACCGTGTCAGGTTAATGGATTGACACAAGGCACCTTTTCAATTTAACTGTATTTATTTAGAAGAATTACAACACTACAGCAAGTGCTGCTTTAACGTGGAAGTCCGTCTCTCTATCTGTAGTCTCCGCATCCGCTCCCCAGCGCTAGTTAACGTCTGGCCTTTTAAGTAACCCCCCCCCCCCCCCCCCCCACCCCAATCTGGTTATGTGCTTTTAAAGGCACAGTGAACAATTCACTTATCATGACACGGAATGTCTGAAGTGAGGATTTAGAAGTGGCCACAAGGGGTACGCAACTGTAGTTCTGCTCCCTATGCAACTGTAAGTAAATGGAAAACATCTTGGAATGGAAAGTAAATGGAAAATGTTTTTATAAAGTAGACTCTTAACCATTCACATATGCATTCAAGTAACATGTTCCAGGACTGTGTAATTATTTATAGTGTGAGTGTGTTTGAGTGTTACATTTTAATAAAGTAAACTAAACACATATGTTTACATGTATCTCATTTGTAATAGCCTGTCTGTGGTAAAGCATTGTAAGATGGTTGGTTTATAAATGTGTTGTGTTAACAGAAGCAGTAACAAGCTTTGACCCAGAAGACACTGATGAGGTGAAGTGACCCAGGAAGTGCAAGATAACCCCAGAATAAGGAAACTGAGAGCTTCCTTTAAACTTAAGTGGTACTAGATGTTTTAAAATTTAAATACATGTTTGCTGTAGCATGTTTTTCTTTCAATACTACACATTTCAGTCCCATGTAGCTGATGGAATTATTTTGTTAGCTATAATTACCTTAGCAATTATTTAAACCAATTATTCTTTTCAGTTTACCTCCGTAAATGTGTTTTATACAACAGTGACTGCCAAGAGAGTATTGTATGTCCCCTTAATTTTCTTAAAAATAAAAAGGATCCCCTCCCCCCCTCTTACACAGGAAAACAACAAACACCTCTATTCCCTCAGCCAGCATTTGGGATCAGCAGCCTCTGGCCTGCTATATTGTTTTATTATGATTCAACTGTAAATATTTAACATTCTTTATTGAAAAAGAAAAAATATATATAATGGGTGTATTGTTGGCTGCTTCCAATGTATTGGAGGAATGCAATAAAATATAACATTTTCCATAAAGTCTATTTCAAATGGCATTGTGTTGTAATCCAAAATGTCAGAAACAATGTTAATTGCCAGTAGCTTGCCAGTTTCAGTGAGAATGCAGTTTGCCCCCCCCCCCCCCCCCCCCCCCCCCCCCCCCCCCCCCCCCCCCCCCCCCCCCCCCCCCCCCCCCCACCCCCCCCCCCCCCAAAAAAAAGTTTATACATAAAGGCACCAAAAATAAAACGACAGCATTATTCCTCCCTTTGGATTTTGTTCAAAAACATTATCCTTCACATTCATTTTCATTAAATATAATATAATAAAAATTGGATGATAGGTCAAAAGAGCATGCAAAATCAAATTGGTTTATCCCCGGCACACGACAGCGCAGATGTTCCCAGCATGACAAAAGTGTTTTATCAATGTAATTGTATGTAGATATTATTAGAAATACATATTCTAAACCACATATTCAGAAAATGATGAGAAGCATTCAGAATAGCAGCACTGATAGTACTATATGTAGAATAACTGCGTACATTTGAGTCCTTCACTAACCACTGTGAACTCATAGCAAGACCAATACTTATATGAACAGTCTTTAATACCTTGGACAAATGGAAATGGCTACTCTCACTTCAATAAAATAAGGAACTCCGAATGAGTAATCTCTGTTAATTCCATAAACATGTACCTCCAAAATGTGTATTAACTTAGGCCTCTACGTAATGTTTCTTATGGTGGAAGCATATTGGTTTAGCTGAACATTGAGTGATTATCCATTGTCATTATTAAAACAACCACAAGGTGGCAGACAAAGATAAGTAAAAAGCATAGCAAAGCGTAGTAAAGCACTGTGAATGCATGACAGTAAGGTACACAGAGGTATGGTAAAGCGTATTGCAAACCATGGTAAACTATGGTAAACGCAAGGCATAACCATTGTAAAAGTATTTATTTATCTATTTATTTAGCATTTTGAATTCTAGAATGTGAGAAAAAAACTGGATTGCCCACAGATAATTACATATGCCTGCCTGTTAAGGTTGAGTTGTCTTTGATTTTTTTTGTGGTTTGTGACTATTCCTGACTACTGACCCCCACAAATTGAGTCATCACTTCTGAGTTGAAACATTAGCTCCATATGAAACATAAATTATGAGTGCATTCATGAATATAGAAGCATCTGCCTACCTAGCAGCTACTGTACTACCCTACTAACTAGCAGTCTCCCTGGTTTGCTGTATTGCTCAAATAAATCAATACTGGCCCACTTTGTGTCCAATACACTTTTTTAACAGGAAGAGTTGTATATGCAATATACTTCTAAAGTTTGAATAAAGTTAACTTTTCTTTAAAATCACATATTCAGTTTCAACACTGCAATGTCATATTTATCCAGTATAAAACCACTTACAT